>NW_026042329.1:0-317500 GCF_023856365.1 Brienomyrus brachyistius | reverse complement strand
TCTTCTGTGACTCTACAGCCTGACAGCCTGCAGAGAGACAGACAATATCTCTCCAATAAATAAAACACCTCACCACTATGAGTATTACTTTTATGTAAATGTAATGACTCCAATAAAGATTTCAGTAACTGCAGATTACAGTGTGGAATACCCAGTAATATTGACCTCAGTATCTCCAGTGTACAGTGTGAATCTCCCAGTCCAGCAGAGAGCAGCTTCACCCCTGAATCCTGCAGGTCATTGTCACTCAGGTCCAGCTCTCTCAGCTGAGAGGAGTTTGATCTGAGAGCTGAAGCCAAAACTTCACAGCATGTCTCTGTGAGTCTACAGCTGTCCAGCCTGGAAAAGGAAACATGGTAAGATATAAATACATACACCACAGACAGGTATATCAAATAAAATATAAAAATAAACATTTTTAAGTACAAGACATGCAGCCGACTGAGAGGTTCTAGGGTTTTGGGTTCAGTTCCTGCCTGGGATATGTGTGTGTGTGCGAGTTTATGTGGGATTTGAATGTCAAGAAGAGCCTAAGTTTTTTTAATTATTATTTTTTTATAGGGCTTTGAATTACTGACACCATGACTGAAATCCTTATTTTCTGTGTTGCTGTACCTGAGAACCTGTTAAATTTCCAAAACACTAATCAGACAATTATCAATCCTGTCAGATAGGGATGAAATAGTGATACTTTATTCATCCCCCTGCTAAAATAGTGCTGTCGCCTCTCTGATCTTGCTCTCTCTGACACACACATACAGCTCAGAGTGCAGGGTTGTCCAGCATCCAGCCCCCTGAAGCTGGGGGGTAAGGGCCTTGCTCAAGGGCCCAAAACCAGCATCACTCTGCCGGCCAGGTATTTAAACCAGTGACCTTCTGACCACAGGCACAAACCCACTGACCCACACACCTCACCGAGAATGTAAAAAAATATACATATCCTATAGTATCCTGAATGAAGAAGAATTTCTGGGTGTCCATATAAATACACTCTAATTGTTCTGATAAGATATAAAAGCATTATAATGAATAACATCTGTAATTCTTTAGCAACAGACGTATGTAAGATCACTTACAGAGCTGTCCTAGATTTCTTGATCACAGGCAGCAGCCTCTGAAGACCTTCATCTGATCTGATGTATTTCTTCAGATCAAACACATCCAGCTCCTTATCTGACATCAGTAACACAAAGGCCAGAGCTGACCACTGTGCAGGTGAGAGGTCTGCTGCTGAAAGGCTTCCTGAACTCAGGTATCTTTGTACTTCCTCTATTAGAGAATTGTCACCCAGTTCATTCAGACAGTGGAACAGGTTGATGGTCCTTTCTGCAGATAAATTCTCTTGTATTTTCTTCTTGATGTTCTGGACTGTTTCCTTAATGTTATGGGACCTGTTTCTTTTCTGGCCCAGTAGCCTTTGTAACAGACTCTTACTAGAGTCTGTTGAGAGGCCAAGGAGGAAGCGGAGGTAGAGGTCCAAGTGTCCATTCTTGCTCTTTAATGCTTCATCCACTGCAGTCTTCAGCAGGTCAGCTGATGAGTTTGACAGAAACACATATAAAGCAGCGAGATACTCCTGGATGCTCAGATGCACAAAGCAGTACACCTTCTCCTGGTACAACCCATACTCCTCTTTAAAGACTTCTGTACACACTCCAGAGTAAACTGAAGCCTCTGTGACATCAATCCCATTCTCTGTCAGATCTTGCTTATAAAATATGAGATTGCCTTTCTCAAGGTTATGAAAAGCCAGTTTACCAAGTTTCAAAAGGAATTTCTTCCCAGATTTAGTGCATTTATTAAGTTTGATTTTATATTTTTCCATATACTTTTCATTTTTTAAACTCAATTGAAAGATCAGGAAGTGTGTGTACATTTCAGTCAGAGTCCTTGGAATTTCTCCATTGTCAGTCTCACTAAAAAGCCTTTCAAGGACAGTGGCTGAAATCCAGCAGAACACAGGTATGTGGCACATGATGAAGAGGCTCCTTGATGATTTCACATGTGTGATAATCCTGCTGGCCAGGCTCTGATCACTAAACCTCTTCCTGAAATACTCCTCCTTCTGGGCATCACTGAACCCTCGTATCTCTGTCACCTGGTGGACACACTCAGGAGGTATCTGATTGGCTGCTGCTGGCCGGGAGGTTATCCAGAGGAGAGCGGATGGAAGCAGATTCCCCTTAATGAGGTTAGTCATCAGCACATCTAGTGATGTTTTCTTTGTTACATCAAACCAGCTCTCATTGTTCTGAAAATCTAGAGGAAGGTGACACTCATCCAGACCATCAAAGATCAACAAAACTTTGTACCTACACAGCTCAGTGGATTCAAGCAATTTCAGTTCTGGGACAAAGTGGTGAAGCAGATCAATCAGACTGTATTCAGCCTTAATCATATTCAGTTCCCGGAAAGGAAGAGCAAATATGAAGTGAATGTCCTGGTTTGCTTTTCCTTCTGCCCAGTCAAGAATAACTTTCTGCACAGAGACTGTTTTCCCGATACCTGCGACCCCTTTAGTGAGTACAGTTCTGATAGGTGTCTCACGCCCATATAAGGGTTTAAATATATCATTGCACTTGACTGTAGTATCTTCTGTTCCCCTTTTCTTGGATGCTGTTTCAATCTGTCTCACTTCATGTTCATCATTGACTCCTCCAGCTCCCCCTTCAGTTACGTAGAGTTCTGTGTAAATCTCTTTGAGAAGTGTTGGCTGTCCTTCCTTAGCTTTCCCTTCAAATACACACTCAAATTTCTGCTTCAGGTTACATTTGATTCTGCGCTGACATTGCGACAGAAGATTCCCTGAAATGAAATGAAGGAAAAATGCACAAGCTTTCAGTAAACATGCAATTTTTATTCCTACAATCTTCTTCAATGAAATTAAAATAAATGATAAACTGAAATATAATGTGTCATGCCCGGCTCGTCCGCTCCTCGTGTGTGCCACGCCCCCTGATTACCCACGTGTGTTTCCCGGATTGTACCCAGCTGTGTCCGTTTGCTTTCAATCAGTCTTGTGTATTTAAGTCCTGGTCTTACCTGTTTGCCTTGTCTGTCATTGATGTTAGTTGGCGTTACATGTCTCCGGCTCCCAGTCTGTTTAATAAACCCCAGTTTACCCCGACTTCCGCCTGCTTTCTGCCCGTTCGCCTCGCACGATCGCCGCTCTGCCCGCGATCGCGAGCGTTCCCGTGACAATAATGCACATTTTTCCATAAACTATGTTTCTGCAGTAAATCAAACACACACTGAATGAGGTACAGCTCTTACTCTTCTCCAGCATGTCAGCGAGATCATTTTGCTCCATGGTCCTCAGGATGTACAGTGTGATCTTCAGAGCTCCCTCTCTACTACAGGTCTTCTGCATCTGACCATCACTGTCCAGGTCATTGTCCTCCTCCAGCTGAGGCTCAGAGCATTCTGGGTCATTCTGATCCAGGTACCTTTTGAATTTCATCAGCTCATCCTTCAGAAACATTTGAGCTTTTTCCTCCAATAACTGAAATGAACAGTTACAGTTTAATTATTATCACTCCTGGCACCCTGTCTTGTAATAATTTCACTTGTGAATTAGTTTTATTTAACATCCCTTTGATGGGATGAACTACTTATTGTACATCTATAGAAGATGTATGTCAATTTAGATACAATTTTAGAAAATATACTTCAGTAGTAAATGCACCTTGAAGATGGATGATAAGTCTCCTTTATGTGGGTGTGAATTACATCTTTTTACTCGGTTCCTGTGAATAAAAGACAAATATTCATCCATTAATCCATCCATCCTTCAGCCACTTATTCTAGTTTGGAGGTGGGGCAGGGTAGGGGGGGTCTATTTCAGACAGCAGAAGGCTTAGGATACAGGTTTACTCTGGGGGGGGGATTCTATTCCATCACAGGGCACAGAAACACAGAGGTTACCATATATCATGGGCAATTTAGAAAGTAGCCTAAACACATGTTTTTGGACGGCAGGAGGAAACCCATGTGATAAAGGGAGAGCGAGCAGCTGTAGACAAACAGGGGGCTCAGCCTCCAACACTGGGGGGGTGAAGCCACAGCGCTGCCCTCTGTGCCGCCGCTAAAATAGGCATTTTATGAAAAGACCAAGGTCCTGCACTGACACTGACCACCACTGCTGCTGCTTGGGGGAGTAATAACCTACATTTGTATTTAAATAGATGTAACTGGCATCCACATTCTGAGCTTATTTCATTAGGGCGGCTTCCTGACATCAACTTGCTATTCACAGTATAAGAGAAGCAGTGACATCTAGTGGCAGCACAGAGAGACAGCAGGTAGTAGACAGGTGAGACGGTTTGGCATGTAGCTCCCCTGTGACTCAATAACATTAACAGGACACTTCTTATAAAGTGATTATCATTCTTTCAAACATTTCAAATTTTTATTTTTTTTTGGAGGGGGGGGGGGGGGGGAGGGACAAATTGCTGGCAAATTAATACTGCAAACAGACTAATATCTTTTTTTCCTTGTTAGGCATTTACATTTCAAACATTTCTGTTTTTCTTGCAGTGCTTTTTTTATTCTGCAGACTCCAACGCAAAATGCAAAAATAAAATCTAAAAGCAAATTACAGTCTTATGCCTATTGCGCCCTCTTGTGTTAACATTAATAAATGGCTGTGTGCCATGGTACACTGTTACACATCTTCAATGTGTATCATCATACTTATCAATCACAAAACATCTTGCCATGATGCATTGTTTCCCCCCCTTCTGCTGGCATCCCATGCCAGTGAGTGTTTGCATCCAGTTCACTGCATGTCCATATTTCACCTAAACCAGTATTTCTCAACCCAGTCCTGGAGACCTCCAGACAGTTCACATTTTTTGCACCCACCCAGCTCTCAATCCACCTGTACCAGGTACTCGGTGTTCTTGATTGACCGTGTGCTGGGAGGATGCAAAAATGTGGATTGTCTGGGGGTCGCAGAGCAATGGGTTGAGAAACATGGATCTAAACGCTCTGTGTGAAACATGGTTTAATATCAAGACGGCAGTTATTTAGAGGAGGAACATCTCATAAAACAATATAGTCTGATAGGCTCAATAGGCAGGATTTTATGTAGAAACCCCTAATTTTTGTTTCTACTCGGTTTTATTTCATTTCAGTTAATTATGAATTTTGATGTTTTAATTTCAGTTTAGAGTTCATGTCTGACACTTTTGTTTTCATTTTAATTTTGATTAACAAAATGCTTTTGTTATTCTTTTAGTTTCATTGTACATCACATAAATATAACATTTATTCTCATCCGGATCAGCAACAATTTAAATATCACCTTTGGTAAAGAAAGAAATAGCTTGTTTTTTGTTTCCTTTGACTTAACAGGATAGTAATGAATTATTTACAGGCAGCGTTAATGTGAGGGTGGTGCAGGGTTTGAAGGAGGACAGTATGACAGCAGAGAGGTGTGCAGTAGGAATGATGGACTAGTTTAAGGTGGAGGTGGGATTGTACCAAGGATCGGCTCTTAGGCCTTTCCTGTTTGCAATGGTGAAGAATGCATCAGACAGGAGACCCCATAGACTATGATGTTCACAGATGACAGTGTGATCTGTAGTGAGAGGAGGGAGCAGATTGAGACGAGCCTGGAGAGGTGGAGGGATGCACTGGAGGGAAGGGGAATGAAAGTCAGTAGGAGCAAGATGGAGCTCATGTGTGTAAATGAGAGGGAGGGTGGAGGAATGGAGCGGTGGCCAGAAATAGGAGCAGTGAAGGTGGATGAGATTAGATACTTGGGGCCAACTGTCCAAAGTATTGGAGAATGCAGTAGAGAAGCGAAGAAGAGGATACAGGCAGGAAGGAGTGGGTGGAGGAAAGTGGCAGGAGTGATGTGTGACAGAAGCGTATCTGCAGGGAAAAAGGGTATCTGCACATTTACCTTTGATCAATAAGAAAAGGTCCCTCGCAGAGTCCAGTTGATTCCACCATTGACCTGTCACTTTTCATGGAAACACAGCTGGGTGCAGGTGAGCCTGCTCTCTCCATCAGGACACTGTGGACAGCGAGAGGAAAAATTCATTTTTAATTGGAGGGATTATCTGTTATTTGCCTCTGTTATAAAAACAGGTTGATTGTGGAAGAAAAAGGACAAGTTTTTTTTATTATTATTAAATGCACATTTACTTTTGATCTGTAGGAAAAGGCCCCTCTCTGATGTTGATTATGAGGTCCTTTGACTTGTCACTCTTCATGGAAACACAGCTGGGTGCAGGTGAGCCTGCTCTCTCCATCAGGTCACTGTGGACAGTGAGAGGAAAGATCCTCATTATATAAATATAATCCATATAATGTACACAGGGTCACATTAAATTTTCAGTTGTTTCCTGTGAAGCTCTTGATGCAAACAGGCTTGCTTACAGTTCGCTTTAATATCAAATAAATTGTCTCACCTAAAAATTAGATTTCTGTATGAAAGTTTTAGTATCATTGTTACATCCTCCGTCACTAAATTTGGTTGTTGTTGCTTTTTTTCCTAATTGGCTTATTTGTTTATATATGTATTTGTTTGTTTACACTCTACTTCATTATTTGTAAGCATTTCTGATAGGATGGATGATCTATTTGTTGTCTCTCGTGTAAAAGAACAGGCTGACTGTGGAAGAAAAAGGAGGAGAAGATGCCGAGGTCTTTTTATTAATCTACACGTATTAACATGTTCCACACTGATCCAGCCCTGGCTAGGATCCCTTTCTGCTTTTATATTACGGCCTGACTATAGACCCAAAGAGACATGCATGCTAGTGGGCTGTAACAGTCGTTTTACCATAAATCACAATGTTCTTCACAACACGACCCTGACAGTGTTCCTGTCTTATTTGGCTGTTACTTCTAGGAATGTCTTGTGCCCCAAAGATCTATTGAAAAATTGATGCAGCAGTGCTAGGATGGTGTCGCTGGAATACAATTAAAGGAAGTTTTGAAGGAAATTAAATTTTATACATGGATAAACATAAATCATCTACCCCACAGACCCGAATTACTGAACCCTTGATTACTCTCTCTTTCAAAAATGCTGGGAAGATTTTTTTATGTTGGTTTCAAAAGCAGTACAAACAGACACAGCTTCTGTCTTACCTCTCAGTTCTCTTTGTTTTACACTCCACAGGGGGGGTCATTTCAGAAGCAGCTCCCTCCATTTCTGTGCTGATCCAGACCAGATGACTCCTGCTGGGGCTTCTGTGGAAATGAAATTGCTGCCCTGAAATTGCACCAAACTGTGAACCCAAAACTGAGGTTTGTACCGAACCATAAGTTCTGTGTACCGTTACACGGCTGTTAAATATACAGTGGAAATACACTTAATGTAAATCCTCTCTTAGACATATGATCACATAGCTTAGGCTAATGTAACCTGCATGGCCACATTACTGCTTTGCACTGGCTGGTTTAGAAAGGTCACATTGTAGATTGTCAGCGGCTGGTTAGTTATTATTCTTCATTATAGTTACATCTACGTCACAATGACCAAGCTGTAGCAGCACTATGGTTTATAATACTTGGTTCATGTTGGTGTGGGAGATGTAAAAATATCATTGATTTAACTTCTCATAACAATCAGTACAAAATATTACGTGTTCTGCCCGCCCAAATCAAAGCTCGATGAACTATTAATCTTGTTCATTATTTGTTAGTTTTTGGGGGGAATTAATCACACAGCTCGAAAAATGTGAGTTTGTTACTGGACACAGACTTCTATTCTTATTATATTTTATTTTTATGACCTTTGACATGTTTACAATTCATTATTAAATCTGGACAGCAGATCAATCCTTCGATTTCCCCAGAAAAAAAAATAATGTTACAGTTTCTCTATTCTACTAATAAGCGCTGACAAGTTTCGCAGTCAGCAACGTAATAGTAGTAGTGGAGGATGAAGGACTTTGTCAGGCCATTCACCAGTTAGAAAAGATCACAAAGTACCAGCTCATGACATGTTTATAATTCAGTAGTAAATCTGGCCTGTAGGTCGACCTTTCATGTTCCGCACAATAATAAATGATGTAACATCATTCCAATAATCTGCACCGACAAGTTAAGCAAGTTTGTCAGGCAGCCGACACGCTGGACTTGCTGTAATGAACATTGAACATGACGTCAAAACCGACAACAAGGAAGAGCTACAAGAGTTTCATACAACCGAGAGTCAGAGGTTCAACTACAAGGTAGTTGCCAACAGGTACATGGGGGATGGGGGGGGGTGTCCTGCCATTTAGCCTGAATGACTGAATTTAAAGTGCCTCCCTTTTGAGGTCCTGACTGCTCCTTTCCAATCACCCAAAAGTTAACATTTGATACTTTCACATCAAAGCCATTATTTCACTTCAGATCCATTGTGAGTGTATTTTTAATGCTGCTTCTATTAATTTATATGCAGGTATAAAAATAAAGGTATGAGACCTGGAATTTCTACTGTATTGTCTGTCTTGATCTTTTACTCAAATCTATGTTGTTTTAACTGTCTTGCTGGAAGAAAAAACACAAAATAATATTTTGGGCTTGAGGTTCGCTGTTTTTATTGGCCTATCTGAATCGCACATTTTTGACCAAAATACACAGTGATCTGCGTGAGCTACAAGTTAGAATACATTTATATAATTATCCTACATAGCTGCTAGGTACATTCTATAGTCAGGCACGTAGCTATAATACAGGCTTGAACACCCGCACTTGCCGAGGAATTTGTTTGAGAAATTTGCCGATCAGACACCAGTTTTATCATCTCATGAGACAATCAAGCAAATTCACCCTTGAAAATAAGCCCAAAATAAGCCAACTGTCAAAGTGAGATGGAGAAATCAAGCCCAAAATAAGCTCAATACACACGACCACATGGATCACAGTCAGTCCTGTTTGCCATATTATGTGTACATATAACATACATACAACAGTAACTCCAGTAACCGCAATACTGCAGACCTGCTTCTAAAGTCTTAATTTATCATCGTCTTTAGTTAGTGTGACAGTAAATGACTCCTTATGGTCATGAACATAATATGGCTCTTTGTAGCATATTTTGCAAATTATTGGACACTGAATTCATTAATATCCCAACACAAAGAAAATAGAAAGATGCAAAATCTGCCGTAAGGGTGCTTTTCAAACCAGTCATGGGGACAGACCGCGTTTCTGCTCCCTCTCAGCTCCCGATCACACCTGTACCAGGTAATAATCTATCTTCCGCATAGTACCTGTAACATTAAATCACCGGCGCCGCCACTGTATATAAGTGTGTCATACATGCTTATTTTATTATTTATTATATCTTTTAAATATAATCTTACCTTTCAATACAAAATGCCTTTATATTATTCCAGAATCTTATCCGTGTTTCTTGACAAAATGGAGACTCCAGTTTTAAATTAGTTTCACTTTTATTTACACACAGCAGGAAATAATCTCCTTCATACCAAACGTGTCACCGGTGAGGTATACTAGTGTAAGAGTAATTTGGTGTTGAGGGGGAAGAGGGTCTGCTTTGTTGGGGCTCGCGGATGGAGCGCGGGGGTGAGATGAGGTGACGGAGGAAATAAAAGGAGAGAGTTGGCGCGGGAGAGGGGAGAAGAAAAGCAGCGGGAAATGCGTAGCGCTGAGCGGAGCTATATATGTTCTTGTTATTTTAGATCAGGGGAGTAAATATATATATATATACATCCATATACAGTCTCCGGCCTCATTCCTAAATAAACCTCGAAGCCTAACGAACCCCAGTCAAGAAAAGAGCGTCACACTAGTAAACACAATGGCATTTTGTTATTCGTGATTTGTGAATTCGGATGACGTCATTCCCCACCCCGAAATCTGCCGATATTATACTTTGCCTTTTTATTCTCAAACGCGAAAAATAAAAAAACTTCACCATATAAACAGCTCCAGTCAGGCTCATTCTGACCAGTCTGATTTGTGATTTTTTTCCCACAGTCCTCAGTTCGTCTGCCAGTGATTGATTAGCGCTGAGACAGAAGGGATTAAAAACAAATGCCACATGCAATTGTTCTGCCCTTTTCTGCTACCTGCCAAAAACTGCTTCTAAGCGCTACAGCGCATGCGTACGTCATCATTACGCCGTAAATCTCCAAACGCAGAAAGTTTTTGCCTCTCTTGTTTGTTTGCCATAAGCGGAGGTTTGTATGTTAGTTTTAACGTGTCTTATCTTAAACATTATTAATATTTGTGTTTATTTCGTGCCTTAGCCACATCGAGGTGATTGTTATTATACTGTTTACATTCCTACTCCCCCGAATTCTGTACGTATGGGATCAAATTCTACCATTAAACTCGGCTGTACACGTGTATTTCATTTGCTCCTTGGAACTACTATAATCTGTGGGTTTTGCTTTAGTTAGAGTGGAAATATTACATATACATAGAAAAGTAAGTCTTATTAGTTGTTGTTTAATCTAGAACTACATTTATTCGATACAAAAGCATTATAATATTTTGTGAGAGCGAGGTTTTCGTGCCCACGTCGTTTATGAGTCAAGAAAGGCAGAGTTGTTTTTGTTGGTGAAAGAAAGTCATTATTCCGCACTTGTACTACTACAGTACGATTGGATTGGATTGATTTCGATTTTGCAAGGCAGCGATTCGATGTCTAGCGATGTTTGAACTGTTACTGCAATGCAATACATTTCTATTCAGCATCAGCCTGCTTTATCAATATTTTCAATTCAGTGGAACATAAGCTAATTTGAGTGGAATTTATTTAAATTTAAAAGGACTAATTAAATGTTTAATTGTTCATTTAAAAACTGAATGTTTTGGGGGGAAGCTGCAAAAAAGTGCTTTACAATTTTCTTTAAAAAAGTGTCAAAACCACATGTCAGCACAGGAAACACTGTCTTGTATTTGTACTTTAACAACAAAAACAGTTTCTGGATATGTATAGCTTACTCTGAAAATGTAGGAACAGGTATACTGAACTACATAAAGTGTATTGTAAGGTATTGGTCTGTACTAAGGTGAGTCTCTAGATTGCCCTGAGATTTTTTCGCAGATTTTTTTCTGCAGCGTTTTGTTGTATCGTCATATAGTCATATGCATTGATATTTGTTAGAGTCGATTAAATCGCATGTCGGCTTTAACAATCAACACATAGTTCAGAATCGATTGACTGTTACACCATTAAAACATAGATGCAATAAACTCTCGTCAGAGAAAACACTACTGCTACTAATATTGCTTTTTAAAATCTGTCTATTTGTAGAGCTATGGAAAAGAAGTGGGATGATGTTTATCATTTTGTCTCTTCACAAGCATACCCTGCAGGGTATAGTAAGGCACAGAAGCAAAATATGAGGAGATTTGCCTCCAAGTTCATACTGAAAGGTTAGTAATTCTTAAGGGAAAAAAAGATTCTGGTATATTATGAATGTATGTATTAAACATTTTTTTAATTGCAATATAGATGGAGAACTCTGGTTTGGGAAGAGAAGAGTGGTGAAAACCAGAGAGGAAGCAAAGACTCTCTTCATAGCATTTCATTCATCTCCAACTGGAGGGCACTCGGGCATAAGAAAAACAAGACATGCTATATCTTCAAGGTTTTACTGCTTTGGCCTGTCAGTTGACATTGAAAACTGGGTATGTTTAATTGTAGATGACGAAGTTCTTCAAATAATGGTGTAATCTGTGCTGATATTAACTGTAAATATCTTACAGATCTTGGAATGTGACAAGTGCCAAAAGGTTGGTAAGCCTTTGGTTGCTGTTCAGACACTAGAATGTATTCAGGTAAACGTCATGTCTTTTCATTTCATGCCTAAAGTTGCCAGTAAATACAGCTTCCTGCAGCTGAATCCTCCCAAGTCTGTCCTGCAGTCATTATGCAAATTTATGTGATTTAATTATGGCTGTTAAGTGGTAGTAACTTGAAGTCAGTCTGGTGAGTAGTGGCTCCTTATTTGTGCCTTGTGTAGGTGCCACAGCTGCCCTGTGCTTTTTCTGGCCATTCTACAGTAAAACACAAACCACATGTCACCTCGGGCCGCTTTGACCATCGTAGCAGTGACCACTGTACATATTATGTATGTAGCATTTAGTATTGCACATATTAAAAAGGATCTTTCACTTAGTAGGTCAGTGATGTCTGGGAGCTTATCGGAATTGATCTAACAGGGCCTTTCCCAAAAACCACTGATGGCCTTCAGTACATTTTGACAGCCACTGACTACTTCTCAAAGTGGGTTGAGGCCTTCCCCTTAAAAACAAAAACAGCATCAGAAGTTGCAAAACAGTCGTGTTAAATTATATACAGGCATGGCTGTCCCAAAAGAATTCTTTCCAACCAGGGAAGAGAATTTGTTAATGAAGTAGGTACCATTAAATAAATAACAACCAGTAATTTAAAGTTTTGTGATTATTCTGCAGTCTCTAAAATTTTGTTTCTTCATTCTTCAAGATCAACCATTCCCTTTGTGAACTGCTGTGCATTAAAAGGAGCAGCCTACCACCCCCAAACTAATGGCCTCGATGAAAAGACCAATGATAACATAAAACGGTAATGCTTAATGTTATTTTGCCTAGATTTTTATATTTCATAAAAATGTGATTATAATGATAGTATTTTTATTTTAGAGCCCTCAAGAAACTCGTCAACAATCAGCAGAATGACTGGGATACCTATCTGGATGACACACTGTTCTCCTTGAGACCGGAGATGCACACAACCACAAAACACTCTCCCTTTCTTTTAATGTATGGCAGAGAGGCAGTGTTCCCTGCAGAGGTTCCTGCTGACATGCCGGTGAGTCCATCCATATCACTTGCTATTTTAGAAGACACTTTTAAATCCTAACTTTGACATTTCACTGTAATATGTCAAAAATATCTTACTGTGCATTTACATTTTGATGGCATTCCTTTGCTAATTAATTGAAATTCTAGCTTTCCACTATCATTCTCCCTGGAGAGTCTGTGTATACAGACTTTGTACAAACCAAAGACAAGACAATTAAGGCTTTTAAACAGACAACAGAACAAAATATTAAAAAGTCAGAGGATAAACAGAAAGCAGCAAATGCCAAAAGGGTTCAGAAGAAGTACCAACATATCGTGTATGGTGTCGGTGATGAGGTTCTCCTGTTGAATATGAGGAAGTGTGGACGAAAAGGAGGGAGAATTGAGCCAGATTTCTCCAGTCCATATGTAATTGAAACGGTGTGTGGCAACTTGGTTACATTAAAAAAACCAAGAAGGGTCTACGCTAAAAATAAAATACAACACAAGTCACCTTGAGCCATACAGAAGAAGCACGGATAATGACAGATCAGAAAGTTCAACACATCTGCCAGCTAAAAGTAATGAAAGTTTCAGCACGCCTCATGCCCAGTACACTGTGAGTCACCAACCTTTGGCTGAAGAGAATGATCAACAGCCTCATGACAGTACAACCCCAAGAAGACCATCTGTTATTGCATATACCACAAAATATGAAGAACATACAGAAGACTCAAAAGAGGTAACAGCAGCCGCAGAAGCTGTAGAACCTGCACCGGAAATGCCATCCAGTCAAAAGAGAAGCTGTGGAGAACAAGGTTGCATGCTCAGATTTCTACTTCTGACCTGCTGGTTACTTGTAACAACCTCGGCCTACTCCGCCAATTCGTTCTTTACATAAAGGTGGATTGGCAAGTTTGTTACCCACCTGCTGTACTAACCTATTGGTCACAAGTTATGAGCAGAGCTTTGGAATGTTTCTCATCCAGTTTGCTTACGCTATGTTTTAGATGTAATTTGTGTCCTTATGAAATCATTATACATTATTTGCCTTTTAAAAGATTGTCTGCATGTCCAAGAAGACCATTACAATTGTAGACCCATTGGGAAAGGAAGATGCATATGAAATTGGAGGTAACTGCATATGATGTCATGTGGGAATATTTCTTATTAAACAAGTCACTCCGATGTAATTTAATTGAAAACATGTTAAGAGTTATTACATGCATTTCAGTAATGACCATTGGAGAGAAAACACAGGCTTTAATTCTTAGCATGATTCTTTATGTTCCCAGATTTGAATACCCTTTTTTTAATGTCTTTTACAATATCTAGAAATTTTCTGAAGATGAGAGACTGTGCCGAGCACAATGCAGTGTGGCAAGTGCAAACCCGAGCTACAGCAAGATTGCAGCAGTTCTTATTCTGAAGGTACCTGTTTGCTGAGTTATACTGGGCAGTTATTACTTTGAATTAATATTAATACAACTGAATTTTGCAGTTTGCAGAACATCACCTTTCAAGGGGTCACATCAATGATGTGAAGACGAGCCGAAGTGCAGTGAGCGCATCTCGAATGGAAATTGCATGTGCACTGCTGAAATGTCGAGGTATGTTTAGGACTATTGGTAATATTTTGGCAATTACAGATGAAAAGAAGATTAAGAATCTGGATGTAGCAGATGAAGCACCCTCAGAGAGAGGTCTTGTGGGATGGTGACAGTACACAGGCACAAAATATTCACATGGTAACTACACTGGATGTGCAAATCCTGTTCTAGTATCAACTATTGTGAAATAATCTTAAATGTATGTTTTGTGAATTATTTGGTAATATGATCTGTATTGGTAATCATTTACATTACAAAGCGTGTCATTTGTAGCCTAGTCTGTGGTCAGTTGTATACTGTGTTACATGGTCAACAATGCAATAGAATTACAGTAATAACTACAGTATATTGTGCAGTAACAGTGTAGTAATTCAGGGTTATTCCAAATCATGTTCTTTTAACCCAACTTTAAATGTTGTGGACTATAATTTGCTGAATTGTAGTTGGATTTTTCAGTTCATTTTGAATAGATTATTTCAAATTGTATGCTCCTAGGAAATGTAGAGGACTACTGTGTGGTTTGCTCTATGTTGGAAGGAAATGCTGATGAAAGTATGATTGAAATGGTAAGAAGTCATACTCCCATACAAATTATTCAGTTTCTACTTTAACATCTCAACTCGTCAAAGAAACATTTCCAACCAGTACAGCATTGACTGAATTCACAAAAGGAGAACTCCTAGAAATATACCTGATCCTTGTAATGAAGATATTTTAATGGCGCAAAAGGTTAAGACACAATTATGAAGTCATAAAATGCTTCTCCTAACCTCACATATTTTAATATAGATTGAGTATATTGCGTTTTTCCAAAGATCTGTCATAAAGGTTTGTTTCATTGTTTCAGATGACGTATTCATTTCACTGTCTTTTAGGTGTAGTGTGACTCTGCAGTAGGTTGGCACACTTCAAACGTGCCAAACACAAGAAACACTCGTCCACTTATGTTTGTGACAAATGTTCAGAAAAATAAACTTTGTTCAGTTTTTCCTTAAACCTGCTTGCTTGTTTTTTATTTAAAACATTCACAGATTGTTATAAAACTGAGGAAAGCTTTTTTTTTATCACATAAGATGCCCACAATGTGGTTAAAACCAGCAGAACTGCATGGGGCATAAGAAGCTAATAACTACTTCATCAACGGTGATTATTTTATGACATTACATTCTTATGGCATTAATTTTCCTTATAAAAACTGCTACCCCTCTAGAAACTATAGGCAGCAGTTTCTGGCAGCATAAAACTATGTGTAAAAACTGCTACCCCCTCTAAAGCACAGGAAAGTTATTTTGATAGCATAAATCCTTATACAGATGTCCATTCAGGAGTATAGGTAGGAAATTTTGGCAACATGGCAAAAACTGACAGATGTAACTGAAAATATCTGCTGCGGTAGGAAATTCTGGCAAGGCAGCAAAAAATGGCAGAACACAGGTTCCCGGGCCGGACAAACGCCTACTGGACGTACGGACGTCACGCGTTCGCCACAATCTGACTCACCAGCCATGGCTCAGCACACGCACAATTATATAAAAACCAAACTTAAAAAGTTTTGCTTAGCTGGCTCTGTGTGGAGGGCTGTGTGATTTCACGCTGATGGGCAACTGCTGCTCATAAGATAAGATAAAACTCAATCAACCCCAGGGCGAGATTCTAAATAAATTGCCCATAAGCAAACATAGACCGCAAAAGACAGTGAAGTGCAAACGTGCAAAGACACATGGTGCAGACAAGCAATCGCAATGCAGACAAATTTAAAAAGTTCAAAGTACACAAAACATAACTTCCAGAAACATAAGGTTAAGGAAAAAAACCTGTGTCAGACAGAGAGATGACAAGCCACCGTATTATTCATCCATCCATCCTTCCATCCATTTTCCAAACCGCTTTTCCTACTGGGTCGCGGGGGGTCCGGAGCCTATCCCGGAAGCAATGGGCATATTATTCAATGAACTGGAATAAATGGCAGCACAGCGCCCTCTGCAGTCTGCCATAGAGCAAGTCAGTATGAACAGCCGTCCAGGCTTCTCTCCCTGTGAACATTAGACAAGTAGATGTGTGCAGGTCTGGGCTGGGAGCTCCCAGTGTGCAGGGTTAGCAAACGATTTCTGAATGTTCACTAAAGAAATATCAGTCATCCTTGTGAAGCTCATTTAGTTTAGACTGATTTATCTATGACTTTGTGTTTCTGTCACTTTCGCCCCGTTCAGACATGCACTGTCACCCAGACTGTTCTTCACATTCCCCAGAGGGGCTGTACATGTGAACACAAATGTCTGAATCAGACGTACCGGATGGTAAAAGGAGTTTATCCTGCTAGCTACTTAGTATAAATTTGGGGTAATTTCTGATTGACCCCCATGTGTGATTGGAGCAGGAAATTGTCCATAATATTTGTGTTAATGACGTTTCTATTATGCCACGGGCACAAAAACGGATCAGTACAAACATTCAACGGCAAAGAAGACCCCAAGGAATACAGCTAACTGGAGAGACGATGAGATTTGGGAATTTCTGTCAGTAACTTCTATTGCCATCTTCGATGTGCTGTAAACAAAATACTGTGATTTCCGCAGCGTACTTTTTGCATCATGTCCTGCCTCCTGCATGCTCTACCCAAGCACCACCCCTCGTCTATAATAGATGTGAACACGTCTGACATGGACAACATGCAGTTGTGTGTTACATGTGTGAAAGGACAACTCCGCAAAATGTCTGATTCTGGTACTACTGCAAAGTATGGAGTTTATGTGTGAAAACAGCTATTGATTCCCTCACTCTTACCCCCCCCCCCCACCCCCTCCCTTGGTGTGACCCCCCAGCATGTGAAGACACAACAACAACAGTGCTAACCACCGTCCCACTTTTCTTTCTCATTGTTTCTAAATATGCACATTTTTAGACTTCACAAAATAATTTGTGACTTTAGACTTAGACTTTAGACTTTAGACTTCACAGAATATTTTTTATCAGGTTTATGTTTTATTGTACGTTAAATACTGACTGTACCCGTTAACCATATCTGACGTGTTGTGATGGAGACGTTAACTGTGGAACCGCAGCGTCTCACGTGCTGCGACCGACGGGAAACCCGCAGTTACCTCAAGACGGCAGTAGGGGGCGGACGTGAGGTTCAGCCGTCTGATGTTAAATGGTATTTTTGTGTAAAATAAAAATTTGTTACGCTTTATTTTTAATTACTTGTGTAATTATTTACTTAGTTAGTAAGGACTTAGTTCGGCATTTAATGATTCTTTTCCCGTGTTTTAATGGGGGTCAGAGAGACGCCGTTTGCTAATTAGCTTGTCGATTGTTAGTTATAGCAGTTCACATGTTTAGTTACGAAATTTTTATTCGTGCTTGTTGTATTTTGATCATTTAATGAATGTGTCACTGATGTGATTTATGTGTTTTGTTTTTTACTCTACGGACATTTTTTTGCTTTCGCAGTTATGTCTCCAGCCTCCTTTTACATGGTTATTATAAATGCTGATTTAATCTAATCGTGTTAGCGATGTTCAATTACAGTAAAGAGAATTTATTTAATTGTGTTTTATTTAAGTGTTTTACGTTACTCAGTTACCTCACTTACGCTCTGAGCAGCGCTGAACCAGGACATTAATAGGATAGAATAGGAAGCCTTTATTGTCAGTGTAAAGCTAGCAAATACAATATATAGACAGAAATATATAAAATATACATATAAGGGGAGGGGAAAAGCCCCCCAATCAACAGGCTTACATTTCATTACACTTTAATCAGACAGAAAAACATTCTGCATGTTTGTTATGTTTGCTGAACCCAGTCACTTATTTCTGTCTGACATACGTCACACTTCAGAGTAAAAAGGGTTATACTGGTTAAAAAGAGATTTTACCTTTTTGCCACGGAGAAGCAGCGACATGTGACACTCTGATATGGTAAAAATGATTCCTCCAGCACACAGTGAGCTATCCCAGCATGCACAGGGACACAGAGGAGTTTGGATTAAAAAATAACCCTGAATAAACCCTAAACCCTGGATAGAGGGGTTCAGTGAATGAGGAGGTGAAGCTGTACAGGAGGGTCAGTCCATCAGAGGAGACTCTGTAGAAGGACAGAGTACCAGCCGCCTGGTCCAGATACACTCCTACTCTGCGGGAGCCTGAGGGCTTTATGGGTATGACAGTCTGTTTATTATTGAGATAGACAGAGAAACTGTCAAGAGAGCAGCACAGCATCCATGACTTGTCATTGAATCCAAGCAGACAGTCATCACTCCCTCCTTTCCTCCCGATTCCTTTATAAGTCACTCCTATCCAGGCTACATCTCCACTCCACTCAGCCTCCCAGTAACAGCGACCAGTCAGACTCTCTCTGCACAGAACTTGGGGCCAGAAGTCAAATTTATCTGGATGATCAGGATATTGCTGCTCTGCCCCCCGTGTCACCTTCCTGTTCCCCCCTGACAGACACAAGTATCTGTTTGCTGTGTTTGGGTCCAGCGTCAGCTGGCAGGAGTCTGTAGGCAAGAGGAAGAGCGATTAAACCCATGACGAAGCCCAGCATCTCCATCATTATCACTGTCACACCTCACACACTCACTAACACAAAACTCGCTCCAATACACACATTTTATTCCCAATATACTCATGTAGCCGCCCGAGTCTGTGGCTCTCCGGCTGCCCCCTGCGCTGTGAGACACGCCGCGCTGAGAGACTTGCTGGGGACCCAACTGCACTTTAGCCTGCGCTCTATTATTCTGTACAGGAATATATAAATAGGGTGCACTTGCTGACGGTGTACAGGTACAGCAGGAAGGAGGGAGAGGAGGAGAGAAAGAGAGGGAGTGTGGTGCGCGAATAGTAGGCAAGATGAGTGACAGTCGAAAACGAAGTGGCACTTTGATGCATTTTAATGGCTATGATAACTCAAAGGCAGATGCACAGTTTGCAAGATGAAGCTGTCATTTCGAGCAGGATCCACAAACAACCTTCACAGACACTGCGCATCCAACAGTTCAGAAGCCGGATCAGCCCATCTAAGCTGAGGCACTGTCAAAATGTTACACTGTTAGAAAGGTGATAGATAGTTGTTATAGTGGATAGAACCTAAAACTGTTGGATACTGGTGTTTTGCACGTTGTAATTAATTTTTTTTAGTATGATTTGTCATTTATGTTATTTGACTGTTAATAGATCAAAGACAAAAACTGATTTTCCACATATACAATGTTCAATACACGTGTAGTAGTGTTTGAGGTTTTTACATTTAATCTTTTTATACAAACATAATGTAAAATTATGGTATTGAGGAAATCATAAGGTTTAGTACACATATCAGTCATGGGTCAAAACAGCGCTGAATCTGACTGAGGCATTTGGGAGCCGGAAGAGCCGACTCTTCTTGGTGAGCTGAGCCAAATGATCCGACTCACTAAAAAGAGCCGGAATTCCCATCACTAGTGCAGACTGAGGAGACGTTCGGTGTCACAGCCAGTTTGGGGGATGCATAACTGTACCAGAATATATTATACCCTGTTACACTCTCACACAAACACAAAGAAGATATAATGTATTTATACAGAAGTTACAAAAACCTAAACCAGTCTTTTTTTAAATAAAAAAGGAAAAACACACACACACATTACAATAATTGTGTGAATGTTATCATAAAGTAGTATTAATGATATTGAAAATAAACAAATGCAAACAGACTTACATTTCTGGACCCCTGGTCTGGTCCTGCACTCTCCACTGTGGTCCACACTATAGCAGAAGCAGAATGACATAGTACTGCTGTATCCATTTATTTAATTGTTGTATTTTCTCCACATACACGAGTCTATAGCAGGACAGACACACATTTTGTACTCACTTCAGTTTCTCCAGTTTACAGCTGGGATCCTCCAGTAGAGCAGAGAGCAGCTTCACTCCTGAGTGTCCTGGGTGATTGTAGCTCAGGTCCAGCTCTCTCAGGTGTGAGGGGTTTGACCTCAGAGCTGAAGCCAAGGAAGAACAGCCTTCTTCTGTGACTCTACAGCCTGACAGCCTGCAGAGAGACAGACAATATCTCTCCAATAAATAAACAGTATTACTTTTAAGTAAATGTGACGAATTCAATAAAGATTTCAGTAATTACACATTACACTGTACAACAATACTGACTTCAGTATCTCCAGTGTACAGTGTGAATCCCCCAGTCCAGCAGAGAGCAGCTTCACCCCTGAATCCTGCAGGTCATTGTCACTCAGGTCCAGCTTTCTCAGCTGAGAGAAGTTTGATCTGAGAGCTAAAGCCAACACTTCACAGCATGTCTCTGTGAGTCTACAGCTGTCCAGCCTGGAAAAGGAAACGTGTTAAGATTAAAATGCATACATCACACAAAGAGGTATATCAAATAAAATATCAAAATAGACATTTTAGTACAATAAGGCATGCAGCATATAGCTGACATATCAGTGATTTTGCTGTTTCCTTGTCCTATAGTCAGAAACACAAAGTTTTTACTTGACACGCCCCAGCCGAGACGAACCTGCTGTTTAATGACCTTACAAGGTGAGTTACCCTGAGACTCTGTAATATATGCATAAGTATTTTTATAAAGCTCTGAGCAGCGCTGGGGCTCAGTGATCAGCACTACAGCCGACCCAGGGGTTCTAGGGTTTTGGGTTCAGTTCCTGCCCGGGATATGTGTAAGTGTACATGTTTATGTGGGAGTTCAATGTCAAGAAGAGCTTAAGTTATTTTAATTATATTTTTTATATGACTTTTGTTAGGTTGAAGAAACAGTTATTCATCATCTTGTCATCATTTCTGTATGATCAGCAATGAGTGTAAATACATATATACGTTATTTCGTTATTTTCTAGCCACATACTTTTAGCTATTGTACCCTAAGTATGTGGTTAACAGCTGCCTACTTAGATAAGATTCTCACTTCCCTCTCTTGCGCCTCCCACTGACTATAAATAATGGAGCCAAGTGGAACCACCCTTTGTAGCACACTCTGCTGAGAGTGTGGGTACCCTTGGGCAAGTAACACTTTAAAGTGTGTTGTCTCATAATTCAAAGTGTAGTGTGGAGTTGGGGTGGAAACGTCGGGCACTTTCCCCAACTACTTTGAATTGCTGACACCATGACTGAAATCCTTATTTTCTGTGTTGCTGTACCTGAGAAGCTGTTAAATTTCCAAAACACTAATCAGACAATTATCAATCCTGTCATATAGGGATGAAATAGTGATGCTTTATTCATCCCCCTGGTAAAATAGTGCTGTCGCCTCTCTGATCTTGCTCTCTCTGACACACACATACAGGTCAGACTGCAGGGTTGGCCAGCATCCAGCCCCCTGAAGCTGGGGGGTAAGGGCCTTGTTCAAGGGCCCAAAACAAGCATCACTCTGCCGGCCAGGTATTTAAACCGGTGACCTTCCTACAGTACCACAGACATAGAGTCCAAACCCACTGAACCACACCGAGAATGTAAAAAAAAATATACATATCCTGTAGTAACCAAAATAAAAAAAATTCTGGGTGATATATATCAAAATACCCTAATTATTTTGATATAAAAGATATAAAAGCAGTTTCATGAATAACATCTGTACTTCTTCAGCAACAGACGTATGTAAGATCACTTACAGAGCTGTCCTAGATTTCTTGATCACAGGCAGCAGTCTCTGAAGACCTTCATGTGATCTGATGTATTTCTTCAGATCAAACACATCCAGCTCCTTATCTGACATCAGTAACACAAAGGCCAAAGCTGACCACTGTGCAGGTGAGAGGTCTGCTGCTGAAAGGCTTCCTGAACTCAGGTATCTTTGTACTTCCTTTATTAGAGAATTGTCACTTAGTTCATTCAGACAGTGGAACAGGTTGATGGCCCTTTCTGGAGATACATTCTCCTGTATTTTCTCCTTGATATATTGAGCTGTTTTCTCACTGTTATATGAGCTGGTTCTTGTCTGGCCCAGTAGCCTTTGTAACAGACTCTTACTGGAGTCTTTTGAGAGGCCAAGGAGGAAGCGGAGGTAGAGGTCCAAGTGTCCATTCTTGCTCTTTAATGCTTCATCCACTGCAGTCTTCAGTAGGTCAGCTGATGAGCTTGACAGAAACACATATAAAGCAGCGAGATACTCCTGGATGCTCAGATGCACAAAGCAGTACACCTTCTCCTGGTACAACCCATACTCCTCTTTAAAGACTTCTGTGCACATTCCAGAGTAAACTGAAGCCTCTGTGACATCAATGCCATTCTCTGTCAGATCTTGCTTATAAAATATGAGATTGCCTTTCTCGAGGTTGTCAAAAGCCAGTTTACCAAGTTTCAAAAGAAATTCCTTGCTGTATTCCTTAAGCTTTGTTTCATAGTTTCTCATATATTTGTCATTTTTTAAACTCGCCTGAAAGATCAGGAAGTGTGTGTACATTTCAGTCAGAGTCCTTGGAATTTCTCCACTGTCAGACTCACTAAAAATATTCTCAAGAACAGTGGCTGAAATCCAGCAGAACACAGGTATGTGACACATGATGAAGAGGCTCCTTGATGATTTCACATGTGTGATAATCCTGCTGGCCAAGCTCTGATCACTAAATCTCTTCCTGAAATACTCCTCCTTCTGGGCATCACTGAACCCTCGTATCTCTGTCACCTGGTGGAAACATTCAGGAGGTATCTGATTGGCTGCTGCCAGCCGGGAGGTTATCCAGAGGAGAGCGGATGGAAGCAGGTTCCCCTTAATGAGGTTAGTCAACAGCACATCCAGTGACGTTTTCTTTGTAACATCAAACCAGCTCTCATTGTTATGAAAATCTAGAGGAAGGCGACACTCATCCAGACCATCAAAAATCAATAAAACTTTGTACCTACACAGCTCAGTGGATTTAAGCGATTTCAGTTCTGGGACAAAGTGGTGAAGCAGATCAATCAGACTGTATTCATCCTTAATCAAATTCAGGTCCCGGAAAGGAAGAGCAAATATGAAGTGGATGTCCTGGTTTGCTTCTCCTTCTGCCCAGTCAAGAATAACTTTCTGCACAGAGACCAACTTTTCCCAATACCTGCGACCCCTTTAGTGAGTACAGTTCTGATAGGTGTCACACGTCCATATAAGGGTTTAAATATATCATTGCACTTGACTGTAGTATCTTCTGTCAGCCTTTTCTTAGATGCTGTTTCAAT
This sequence comes from Brienomyrus brachyistius, assembly GCF_023856365.1. NCBI lineage: Eukaryota > Metazoa > Chordata > Actinopteri > Osteoglossiformes > Mormyridae > Brienomyrus > Brienomyrus brachyistius. The sequence continues at coordinate 293,982 of NW_026042329.1, read as the reverse complement.
CTGTCTCACTTCATGTTCATCATTGACTCCTCCAGCTCCCCCTTCAGTTATGTAGAGTTCTGTGTAAATCTCTTTGAGAAGTGTTGGCTGTCCTTCCTTAGCTTTCCCTTCAAATACACACTCACATTTCTGCTTCAGGTTACATTTTATTCTACGCTGACATTGCCACAGAAGATGCCCTGAAATTAAATGAGAGATAAATGCTTTTTTAAACTCATAGATGACAAATTAAATCATATTACATTACATTATAAACTGAAATGTAATACACATTTTTCCATAAACTATGTTTCTGAGGCAAATCAAACACACACTGAATGAGGTACAGCTCTTACTCTTCTCCAGCATGTCCGCGAGATCATTTTGCTCCATGGTCTTCAGGATGTACAGTGTGATCTTCAGAGCTCCCTCTCTCCCACAGGTCTTCTGCATCTGACCATCACTGTCCAGGTCATTGTCCTCCTCCAGCTGAGGCTCAGAGCATTCTGGGTCATTCTGATCCAGGTACCTTTTGAATTTCATCAGCTCATCTTTCAGAAACATTTGAGCTTTTCTCTCCAGTAACTGAAATGAACAGTTACAGTATAATTATTATCACTCCTGGCATATCATTTTATAATTTCACTGGTGAATTAGTTGTAAATATCCTTCCTTTGACAAGATGAACTACTTATTGTACTTCTGTAGAATATGTATGTCGATTTAGAAACTTCACTAATAAATGCACCTTGAAGATAGATGATAAGTCTCCTTTTTGTGGATGTGAATTACATCTTTTCATTTGGTCCCTGTGAATAAAACACAAATATACATCCATTAATCCATCCATCCTCCAGCCATTTATCCCATTTTGGGGCTGGACAGGGTGGGGGGGTCTATTTCAGACAGCAGAAGGCCTAGGATACGGGTTCACCCTGGGGGGGATTCTAGTCCATCACAGGGCACAGGCACACAGAGACTGTCATATGTCATGGGGAATTTAGAAAGTAGCCTAAATACGTGTTTTTGGACGGCTGGAGGAAACCCATGTGATAGAGGGAGAGCATGCAGCTGCAGACAGACAGGGGGCTCAGCGTCCTGCACTGGGGGGGTGAAGCCACAGCGCTGCCCTCTGTGCCGCCGCTAAAATAGGCATTTTATGGAAAGACAAAGGTCCTGCACTGACACTGACCACCACTGCTGCTGCTTGGGGGAATAATAACCTACATTTGTATTTAAATAGATGTAACTGCCATCCATATTCTGAGCTTATTTCATTAGGGCGGCTTCCTGACATCAGCTTGATTATGACAGTATAAGAGAAGCAGTGACATCTAGTGGCAGCACAGAGAGACAGCAGGTAGCAGCCAGGAGAGACGGTTTGGCGTGTAGCTCTCAGTACCCAGTTACTCAATAACATTAACAGGACACTTCTTATCAAGTGATTATCATGATTTCAAACATTTCAAGTTTTGTTTTTGTGGCGGGGACAACCCTGTGCCCCGCAATGTACGGGTCCCCCAGCTGATCTCCACTTTCATTTTACTTTTTTAGCAACAAAGCACATAGATCAATTGTCCACTCCAAACCATCTACATAACAGTTTTGGATAAAATAGTAAGATCTATAAAAAATGTATCTTCAATTTGGCGTGACACCCCCTCCTAAATCTTACCAATGTACTCCTGCCCCCACCTTAATCGGTAAGATTAATTGCTGGCTATTAATTGCTGGCAAATTAATACTGCAAACAGACTAAGATCTCACAGTGTTTTTCCTTGTTAGACATTTACATTTTCAAAAAAAGTTGTTTTCAAAACATTTCTGTTTTTCTTGCAGTGCTTTTTTTATTCTGCAGACTCCAACGCAAAATGCAACAATAAAATCTAAAAGCAAACTACAGAACTATGCCTATTGCGCCCTCTTGTGTTAACATTAATAAATGGCTGTGTGCCCCGGTGCACTGTTACACACCTTCAATGTGCATCATCATATTTATCAATCGCAAAATATCTTGACACGGTGCATTGTTCCCCCCCCCCCCCCCTACTGCTGGCATCCCACACTTTAATTAGCATATTATTGACGACCCATTGTTTTAAATTCCCTCTTGTTCAGTTTCACCTCCAAAAAATTGCTGGAATCACCCACATTCGGGCCCCCTACCCATGTCAGCCTCGGGCCCCCAGAGAAGTTAATCCGCTCTGCAGCAGCTACCTTGTAATTCAGCACAATTTATTTGCCTTCCCCTGTTCAGTTAAAGATAAATAAATGAAATAAAAACCGATTAAATAGCCTGTGCATTTTTAATGGTTTGTTATAAGAAGCTGAGTATTTGTATTTCTCCGATTTTTCTACACATTTTGAGAATTAAGCTGATTTTAGTTGCATTATATAAAATTTGTTTTTATATTTATATTAAGCATCAAACATCCCCCTCAACATCTGTATAATCTCTTCAGAGGTGACTGTGGATATAACAGCAACCTCTGGCCACGTTGAATGTGTCTCTACAGCCACCAGTAGTTTGGCCCCTTCGACTGGTCCTGCGAGATCCAAACGGATGCTTTGCCAGGGACATGCTGGCCAATCCCAGGGGTGCATGAGGCCAGACTTACAGGCTCTTCTCAGAGAACTGCAGTGTGAATTGTGTAGTTGTCGTCCTTGAGACGCGATACGTTGGCGGTAGAGGTGCACGGGTAAGGTGATGAGCGGAGAGGCAAGCGAGCAGGCAGACTTAGGGCAAACGGGGATTTATTAGGACCACAAGGACTCGGGATACATCACACGCTGACGGACATCAATGACGGACACCGCTAACAGGTAAGACCAGGACTTAAAACCAGACAAGACTAATCAAAGTAATCAGATACAGCGGGGTACAATCAGGGAAATACACGTGGGAAGGCAGGGGGCGTGGCACACACGAGGAGCGGACGAGCCGGGCATGACAGTCCATTGGATAATATTCCATTGGATCCATTATCCATTGGATAATATTCATAAGAGTCTGATCGTTGAGAGTCTCCACCCTGAACTTTATATTGCGTGCTACGTGTTTTCCAGCTGGCCAGTGCAGGTCAGTCAGACAGTAGGGGAGGGGTATTGATAAAGGTGGGGCCGCCTTTATTCAGGCTGTGGGGAACCTACACTGGGCACCCAGGAGTAGCGTCTAGCGCTACTTTCTCAGGGGTTGACAGTCCATCAGATCCATCAGGTGAACCTTCATCCAGAAGGGTGAGTGTGGAACTTTTTTATTCCAATACTGGCCAGAGTCTCTTTCTGAATTTGAGGATATTTCATTTCTGCATTTCTCAGCATTCTTGAAGCAAAAGCTCTTGGTTCCTCTTCTCATGATGATGCAGGACAGCATGGCTGCTAATTCATAAGGGGAGTCAATGCAGGCGAGTCGGAGTGGTAAAGATGGGTCATAATGTGCCAACACCCTTTAGCTCATTAGCACCATTTTTGCCTGTTTTGTAGCAGCCTCACACTTATCTGACCACGACCACCATTTTCTCTCCTTCAGTTGCTCATGCAGAGGCCTTAACGGTCTATTCATCCATCCATCCATCTATTTTCTGAAAAAGCTTATCCTATTCAGTGTCGCAGGGTGTTCCTATCCCAGAGACCATGGATGCAAGGCGAGGAACAACCCAGGATGGGGCACCAACCCATCTCAGGCTTTAGCAGTCTATCCAGCTGTGGAATGAATTTCCCGCAGTAGTTTAGAAGAGTAAGAATAGACCTCAGCTGGCTCATATTCTTGGGACCTTTGCAGACCCGTAGAAATCACACTCAAGATTTTATCCATGTCTTTCTGGAACAATGTAAGAGCCACCAGTAACTTCTTTCCACCATCCAATCCAGAAAGCAGCTCCTCAATAACAGGAAGTAGGTACTATTCCTCAGTTAGCGCAGGGTTTAAAGTCACATTAAAGGCCCCTCACAAGCAAGGTGACCATCTATTTACTGTATATAATCCAGCACCAATGATGTTGTCCACTGGCCATGTGGTACCGGTACAATAACCCCAATCCCAACCAGTCTCTGTTTCTCTGCATTGACTTTATGTTTCAGTGCCTAGGGGACCTTGCTGGCCTTCATGAAGCATGGTGTGGTGCCAGGCTTCACCTGCAGCTTGACCTTCTTCCCCTTCATGCTTCTTGGTTCATCCTTGAACACCACTGCATGTCACCTCAGCACTGCTGAAGGCCTCGTCTCATCCACTGACACTTTGTTCTCTTTAAGCTGCAATTCCATGACAGCATTACCAGCTGAAAACTGGCTCCAGCCCTTTCCGCCACGTCATGGAGAGGGCGTGCTCAGATGGTTATAGGAGGTCTCACTCCAAATTACAGTTGACCAATAGATGTGTAAGATGTACACCGCCATCTAAGAACTGCCCACCCCTTAAAAAATCCAGAAGCTAAACAAAAAAGTGAAGGAGATATTTTAAATATATATTTACATTCTGGGTGTCATAGTGGTGCAGTGCTTAGCGCTGCTGCCTTGAAGCAGGAAGGTCCTTGTCACGATCGCTGCGAAGTACGCGGGCGATCGTGCGGGCAAGCGGGCAAGCAGGAAGCAGGCAGGCACTTCCCACCTGCGTCTGTGCCCCCTCCCCTTGCGGGACACAGACATACCGACCCCTGGTCGGGGTCGATGTCGCCGGGGTGAGGATGAAGAAGTCACAAGTAAGGTCCCCGAGAGGTCCCATTCAAGCTCCTCCACCTCCGGAGAGGGAGGAGCTAAGATGGAGTCTTCTGGGACCTCCTCAGGGACTAGGGCAGAAGGGACTGGAGCTGCAGGCGGAGGGGGCGCCTCGGGAGCTGCTGCAGGAGGAGGGGGCGCCTCGGGAGCTGTTGCAAGCGGAGGGGGCGCCTCAGGAGCTGCTGCAGGCGGAGGGGGCGCCTCGGGAGCTGCTGCAGGCGGAGGGGGCGCCTCGGGAGCTGCTGCAGGCGGAGGGGGCGCCTCGGGAGCTGCTGCAGGCGGAGGGGGCGCCTCGGGAGCTGCTGCAGGCGGAGGGGGCGCCTCGGGAGCTGCTGCAGGCGGAGGGGGCGCCTCGGGAGCTGCTGCAGGTGGGAAGTGCGCCCCAAGCATGGGCGCGGGAGCTGCAGACGGGAAGTGCGCCCCAAGCATGGGCGCGGGAGCTGCAGGAGGCGGCTCGGGCTCCAGGGTCGCGGACAGCGAAGGCGGCGGCTCGGGCTCCGGGGCCGCGGGCAGCGAAGGCGGCGGCTCGGGCTCCGGGGCCGCGGGCACCTAAGGCGTTGGCTCGGGCTCCGGGGCTGCGGGCAGCGAAGGTGGCGGCGGCTGCACGGGAGCGGGGTCCGCGGACGGCAGGATCGGAGGGAGCTCCTCAGGCCCGGTGGTCACAGCTAGCAGCGGAGGCGGCTGCTTAAGCTGCTCAGTGGACCGGTGTGATCTCCGGAAGGGGGAAGCTGCAAAGGGAGGCAGCTGAGCACCACTGGGGACCATCAGGATGATTGGGAAGTCCTCCCGATCCTCCTGTGGAAGAGGACACTCAGGGACGAGGGTGCACACCCCCTGGGCGATCGTCGGGGCGACCGTGGGTCTCCTCTTTTCCTTCCTCCGGCACATGGCGGTGGCGGGAGGCGGCGCTATGTCCGCAAACACGGACGGTGATAGTATGGGTCCCGGCTCTCGAGGAGCGACATAGCGCTCATTCCGGAGCTCGGTCACAAGGCGGAGGTTGTCGTGTGCGCGTCCTCCTCAAGGGATAGCTCATCCAGGATGTCCCTGCATCGACTAATGAGGCTCCAGGCAGGGACATCATCGCGGATGCCGGATCGGGCTACCCAAAAGAGCAGCTGTTCAACGTAGCTGATGAAGTCCTCCTCAGCGACGGAAGATGCTTTGTTACGTTGGTCTGTCATTCTGTCACGATCTCTGCGAAGTACACGGGCGATCGTGCGGGCAAGCAGGAAGCAGGCAGGCAGGCAGAATACGGGATCAAACGAGAGTTTAATAAGGAAGACGGGGACCGGGAAACAGCTCACGCGTACAAACATCAATGACAGACAAGGAAAACTGGGGAGACCAGGACTTAAATACACAGGACTGATTGAAAGTAAATGGACACAGCTGGGTACGATCCGGGAAACACACGTGGGTAAGCAGGGGGCGTGGCACACATGAGGAGCCGACGAACAGGTCATGACAGTCCTGGATTCGGTCCCGGGTCCTTTCTGTGTGGAGGTCTCATGCTCTCCCTGTGTTCGCATGGGTTTTTGCGGGGGCTCCGGTTTCCTCCCTCAGTACAAAAGCATGCAGGGCAGGTTCATTAGTGAGTCTAAATGCACCCTGTGCTGTGTTGGCGACTGCCCAGGGGGGGCTCCTGCCTGCACCCATTGTTCCTAGGATAGGCTCCGGTCCACCCCCACGACCCCAGTTTGGATTAAGTGGTTTCAGAAAAAGGAAGGATGGATATTTAAATTCTGATACTTAAAAAATTGCATGTAGTTTTAAAAATTTTGATGAATTCTTCTGGCACAAAATTAACTCCATACCTGTCACATTGAAAAAAGTTGGCATGATCAGCTCCTCTTTAACGCCATTAGCTTGGAAAAAAAAATCTGAACCGTTCACAATAAGCAGCCCAGCTCTCATTGTTTTATCAGACTGCAGGTTAAAGGCATTTTGTTACTTTATATATAAGATGGTCATTTATCTTCTCAGTTAAAATGTTTGTTTTCACTAAGATAAGTTGAATCACACAAATGTCACTTTCCCCTTTTCCAGTTGCTACCAGGCACAGTGACCAAACATCCACAGTGTCGGCCATGAAACTCCACCATTCAAGGCAGTGAACAGCAGCAAAAAGTCTGTCCCAGTTGCCAGTGAGTGTTTGCATCCAGCTCACTGCACGTCCATATTTCACCTAAACCAGTGTTTCTCAGCCCAGTCCTGGGGACCCCTGACAATCCACAAATTTTGCTCCCAACACAGATGAATGGGTTGAGAAACATCCTCTGTGTGAAACATGGTTTAATATTGTAGGGCGCACAAGTGATTTTGTCAGTTTGACAAGCTTAATGTAACGCTGACCATCAATTATTTAGAGGAGGGACATCTGGTAAAACAATATACGCTGATATATATATAAAATCCAGCGTATAAGACTAGCCACAAATGTTCGTTTCTACTCATTTTTATTTTATTTCAGTTCATTCAGTTTAATTGAAGTTTAGGTTTTGTGTCTCATGCTTTTGGGTTCATTTGTGATTAACAAAATGCTTTTATCATCGTTTCTGTTTCAGTTTGCACCACATAAATATCACATTTATTCTGATCTGGATAAGAACAATGTAAATATCACCTTTTGGTCGGATGACTTAACAGGATAGTAATTAGTTATGTAGAGGAACTGTTAATGTGAGCATGGTGTGCAATAGTGATGGACAGGCTGAGGATTGCGATCAGACAGGAGACCCCATGGACTATGATGTTCACAGATGACAGTGTGATCTGTAGTGAGAGGAGGGAGCAGATTGAGACGAGCCTGGAGAGGTGGAGGGATGCACTGGAGGGAAGGGGAATGAAAGTCAGTAGGAGCAAGATGGAGCACATGTGCGTAAATGAGAGGGAGGGTGGAGGAATGGAGCGGTGGCCAGAAATAGGAGCAGTGAAGGTGGATGAGATTAGTTACTTGGGGTGAACTGCCCAAAGTAATGGAGAGTGCAATAAAAAAGTGAAGAGGAGGATACAGGTAGGGAGGAGTGGGTGGGGAAGAGTGATAGGAGTGATGTGTGACAGAAAGGTGTCTGCAGGGGGTGTCTTGTGTTTGTTTACATGTATATTTACCTTTGATCTGTAGGAAAAGGTTTCTCTCTGAAGAGGATTGGTGGGACCATTGACCTGTCACTCTTCATGGAAACACAGCTGGGTGCAGGTGAGCCTGCTCTCTCCATCAGGACACTGTGGACAGTGAGAGGAAAGATCCTCATTATATAAATATAATCCATATAATATGTTAATGCAGTTTTTATTATTCCCTAATAAATCCCTCGTTGGGGGCGGCATGGTGGTGCAGTGGTTAGCACTGTTGCCTCACACCTCTGGGACCCGGGTTCGAATCTCTGCCTGGGTCACATGTGTGTGGAGTTTGCATGTTCTCCCCATGTCGTCATGGGGTTTCCTCCGGGTACTCCGGTTTCCCCCCACAGTCCAAAAACATGCTGCGGCTAATTGGACTTGCTAAATTGCCCATAGGTGTGCATGTGTGAGTGTGCCCTGCGATGGGCTGGCCCCCCATCCTGGGTTATTCCCTGCCTCATGCCCATTGATTCCGGGATAGGCTCCGGACCCCCCGCGACCCAGTAGGATAAGCGGTTTGGAAAATGGATGGATGGATGGAAATCCCTCGTTTCCTGATCCTGCGGCTCCTCATCCTTAATCCCTGATCCATGTTTTCCCCCCCGCAGTGTGGCAGGTTTAGTATTATTGTTACAATCTCAGTTGCTAGACTTGGTTTTTGTTGCTTTTCATTCCTATTTATTGATTTATTTGTTTATATATTTGTTGGTTTGTTTATGCTCTACTTCACTATTTGTGACCATTTCTGATAGGATGGATGATCTGTTTGTTGTCTCTAATGTAAAAGAACTGGCTGACTGTGGAAGAAAAAGGAGGAGAAGATGTCGAGGTCTTTTTATTAATCTACACGTATTAACATGTTCCACACTGATCCAGCCCTGGCTAGGATCCCTTTCTGCTTTTATATTATGGCCTGACTATAGACCCAAAGAGACATGCATGCTAGTGGGCTGTAACAGTCGTTTTACCATAAATCACAATGCTCTTCACAACACGACCCTGACAGTGTTCCTGTCTTATTCGGCTGTTACTCCTATGATCACTGATATTTATAATTGATTAGACTAAAATACTCAATGCCACATTTTTGAGAATAAGTATTTTTGAAAAATACTGTCATTTCAGCTGGGAAATGCAGCCCTAGATTCTGTAAGACAACAGTGTATCCGTAAGTGGGAACACCATAAAATTAAGCTCAAATGGGATTCCACACAATAAATTTCACAGGGTTCCCCATGATAAGTTTTGCTGAGCGACTACCAGACTTGTACTGGAAACCTTTATGTAAAAATATAAACAGCAGAGGACAATGTCCAGGGAATACAAATTAATGCATATTTTTAAAGGAAACTAAATTTTATGAATGATAATCATGAATCATCTACTCTACAGACCTGAATCACGACTCTCAAGGAAATTTATTAAGTTAAAACTATTACTCCCTCTTTCAAAAATGTTGGAAATATGTTTTAATTTATCTCTGTAAAGCAGTTCAAACACACAGGTTCTGTCTTACCTCTCTGTTGTCTTTGTTTTACACTCCACAGGGGGGGTCATTTCAGAAGCAGCTCCCTCCATTTTTGTGCTGATCCACACCAGATGACTCCTGCTGGGGCTTCTGTGAAAATGAAATTGCTGCCCTGAAATTGCACCAAACTGTGAACCCAAAACTGAGGTTTGTACCGAACCATAAGTTCTGTGTACCGTTACGCGGCTGTTAAATATACAGTGGAAATACACTTAATGTAAATCCTGTCTTAGACATATGATCACATAACTTAGGCTAATATAACCTGCATGGCCACATTACTGCTTTGCACTGGTTAGTCTAGAAAGGTCACACTGTAGATTGTCAGCGATCGGTTAGTTATTTTTTTGCATTATAATTGGTTCATGGGTCAATTACAGTTTGGCCCACTGGGTCTGGGCACAGGGGCCCCAGGGCCTTTGGGGGGCCCCGAGTGAAGTCCTCCGTCTTATGAAGGCAGTCCATGGCCATTTTTAGATGAAGATGTCCAGCAAAGAGACGGTTTTCCATTGTAAAGTATGTGAGCTGTATCTGACCTATATCCCTGCTGACTTGGCCCTGCTTACTAGCACAGCCAAAAAACTGACCAAACCTATCTGGTTACGTCATCAGTATCTGATTGGTGGAAATGCACAGAGACAAGAAAGAACCAGTGATCTGCAGTGACATGCATGGATTATATGAAGGAATAAAGGGTATATTCTATATATATTTCATTATTAGAAGTATCGCACATCGCAATGTATATATGCATTCCTGAAAATTCGGAACTTAATTTCCAACCTCTTACTTAGAAAAGTAATATAGAAGAACTGAATGCAATGGATTCATAATGGAAATCCATGCAAGCTGATGTTAATTCTGCTAGCATTTGATGCTAACATAACACAGTAATTCTCACAGGGCGCTTTCACACCACAGGAATGGTTTATTTTTTAGGAACCAGGACTTTTTTTCCGGAACCAGAAACTTTAGTCATGTTCACAACACAGAAACTCCACCAGACTGTAATTCCTTGGAGTCGGTTCTGGAACCTTTTAAGTCTCGTTCTGGAGATCCGTGACCCTGAACAGGAAAAGCGGTTACAGATGGATGGATGGATGGATGGATGGATGGATGATGGATGGATGGATATTCTGCAGTAGGTACTTTTCATTGGAACACTGGGGTTGGGCTCATAGCAATAACTTGCTGATTGTTTGACCACAAGCTCTGGAACTGAATTGGAAGTTATGTGGAATTGCGGGGAAAAGAGATAAAAGCACTGGAGCAAAAACTGAGCAGATGGAATTATTTTTGCACCTTAAATTACATTTAATCCATCAAAGAAAACCTATTTGCTTGTGCATATTTCTGCATTGGAAAGTAGATCATTAATAAACATACTTTTGTCAGATATCTCCGGTGCCATTTTTCATTCTTTGGATAACAGAAGATCAATCTGTCAGCCAGATTTAGTCAAATAACGTGGCCATATAAAAGAATGTGTCCCATTTTGATTGCGATCAATCCCCCAATAACTAACAAATAACAAGACGTTTATTCTCCATTGTTTTGGGGAGGTGGTGTAGTTTTGTATAAAATTATGAAGTTTAACCTACAACATTTCTGTGTCTCCCATGTTTATTTAGCATAAAGGTTCTAGTTCCTGTTGTGAGGTGTGAAAGAGGACAAGAGCTCCAAAAGTCCCTGGAAGAGACAACCTGGGAACTTGTAACCAGGAACCATGGTGCAGAACTCTGGTGTGAAAGTTCCCACAGACAGAGGAGGGTAAATTAGCACAAAGTAAATCATGATGGACACTGTGTGAACAGCAGACAAGTGTCACTTTGCTCTCCAAACCTGGCAATGCCTTTACTGAGCCAGTGGAAAATTAAAGTGGGCAAGAACCACACAGTATTAATTTTCTCTATGTAGAATGAGTTGGTATGGCGTGGTTCCTGTATGGAAGTGGAAATGCACCTTTAGATTTTGGGGCCATAAGGCCCCTTCAATTACCTAAGGGGGCCTCGACCCTGTCCCCCATGGCGACCATCAGCATCCAGTTTTGAATGAAATCCTCCAATAAATATGCAGTGCTTGTAGTTAGTGTTCTAGCACACAGGTTAATGGAAACTGTGGGTTTTGGGGTCTAAAGGCCCAGCTCATTACCATGAGACTCCGAAGCTCTGTTCCCTGCTTGTGAAGGCAGTCAGCAATCATTTTCAGATAAAATCCTCTGGTTCTCTGCACAGCCCAAAGGGAACAAGTGGCATAACGTATATGGTGAGGGGTAGGGGGGCCCGAAAGGTTTGTGCCCAGGGGCCCATAATTTCTTAATCTGCCAATGTACTGGCTAAAGTTAGCAGCACCACAGACAAAGAAACAAGTACTAAAATAATGGAGATAATTGCACTGAGGCACCAACACATGACATGTTTATAATTCAGTAGTAAATCTGGCCTGTAGGTCGACATTTCATGTCCCACACGATAATAAATGATGTAACATCATTCCAGTAATCTGCACCGACAAGTTAAGCAAGTTTGTCAGGCAGCCGACGCACTGGACTTGCTGTAATGAACATTCAACATGACACGAAAAATGACAATAAGGAAGAGCTACAGGAGTTTCATACAACAGAGAGTCAGAGATTCAACTACAAGTAGGTAGCCAACAAGTACATGGGGGATGGGGGGGGGGGGTGTCCTGCCATTTAGCCTGAATGACTGAATTTAAAGTGCCTCCCTTCTGAGGTCCTGACTGCTCCTTTCCAATCACCTAATTAAAAATCACCCACCCACTGAATTTTGTTGATTGCATGAAGTAAAGTTAACATTTGATACTTTAACATCAAAGCCATTATTTCACTTCAGATCCACTGTGAGTGTATTTTTAATGCTGCTTCTATTAATTTAAATAGAGGTATAAAATAAAGGTGTGAGACCTGCCATTTCTACTGTATTGTCTGTCTTGATCTTTCACTCTCACACATAAGCCCACACGTTATCAAAATCTGCCTTACAATAAATTTTATTTTTAGATTAGACAAAGACCTCTGCTGAACAAATCTATGTTGTTTTAACTGAATTGCTGAGAGAAAAAAACACAAAATAATATTTTGGGCTTTGGGGTTGAGGTTCGTTGTTTTTATTGGCCTACCTGAATCGTACTTTTTTTGTCCAAAATTCACAGGGATCTGCGTGAGCTACAAGTTAGAATTTATTTATATAATTATCCTACATAGCTGATAGTTATACATTTTATAGTCGGGCACGTAGCTATAATACAGGCTTGAACACCCGTACCTGCCCAGGAATTTGTTTGAGAAATTTGCCGATCAGACACCAGTTCTGTCAAATCTCACGAGACAAACAAGGAACCTCACCCCTGAAAATAAGCCCAAAATAAGCCAACTGTCAAAGTCAGATGGAGAAATCAAGCCCAATACACACAATCACATGGATCACAGTCAGTCCTGTTTGCCATATTATGTGTACATATAACATACATACAACAGTAACTCCAGTAACTGCAATACTGCAGACCTGCTTCTAAAGTCTTAATTTATCATCGTCTTTAGTTAGTGTGACAGTACATGACTCCTTATGGCCATGAACATAATATGGCTCTTTGTAGCACATTTTGCAAATTATTGGACACTGAACTCATTAATATCCCAACACAAAGAATATATCTGAGAGAGATGCAAAATCCGTTGAAAGTGGCTGAGTGCAGTGGCTGAGTGCAGTGCTTTTCAAACCAGTCATGGGGACAGACCGCGTTTCTGCTCCCTCTCAGCTCCCGATCACACCTGTACCAGGTAATAATCCAGCTTCCCCATAGTACCTGTAACATTACATCATCGGCGCAGCCACTGTATATAAGTGTGTCATACATGCTTATTTTGTTATTAATTATATCTTTTAAATATAATCTTACCTTGCAATACAAAATGCCTTTATATTATTCCAGAATCTTATCCGTGTTTCTTGACAAAACGGAGACTCCAGTTTTAAAATACTTTCACTTTTATTTACACACAGCAGGAAATAATCACCTTCATACCAAACATGCCAGCGGTCAAAACAGAAATGGACATGGACTCAATGGCGGTAATGATTCGGGATTCCTTTGAGTTTATCTCAACAGTGTGGTGAGGTACACTAGTAAACACAGTGGCATTTTGTTATTCGTGATTTGTGAATTCAAATGACGTCATTCCTCACCCCGAAATCTGCCGATATTATACTTTGCCTTTTTATTGTCAAACACGAAAAATAAAAAACTTCACCATATAAACAGCTCCAGTCAGGCTCATTCTGACCAGTCTGATATGTGATTTTTTTCAGTCCTCAGTTCGCCTGCCAGTGACTGATAAGTGCCGAGACAGAAGGGCCACATACCATAGCAATCACATCCCACTCTCGGAATGGAACAGGTTCTCATCTTGGGGACTAACCGTATATATGTACCTGTCCTTGCCTTGTTTGTTCAGTCGGTCACTGTGATTGTTACTTGCATGTTAGTTCCTGTGTTGTTAGTCTTCTCTTCCTTGTTCGGTCCCCACATTACCTTTCTGTTGTATTTTTAGTGTTTAGTGCTTTCAGTGTTTTCAGTTGTTTTACTTTGTGGTTAGTTTTAGTTAGTTCTTGTTTTACTTGTTATATTTTGACCCCTCATGGTCCCTTTATTTTCTGATTCTCCCTTTATGTTCTGTTTCATTAAATAAACACATTTGTTTGAGACGCTACGTGGATCATCCTTCCCTTTGTCATGCCCGCCATGACAGAAATGTCAGAAAAATATGTTATACAAATAAAATGGAATTGAATGGGAGGCAGAGTCAGGTTCTGCACCCATCTGTCGCAGCCTCTCATGTCTCCTCCCCGTTTGGCAAGCAGATATTGTTGGCCATCTTGCCCTCCCTGTTGTCTTTAGTGTGTTTCCATTGCTCTCTGGACTGATGCATGGCTCAATGTGCTGAGTGTGTGGCTGTTCACCCCTGTGGTTGTGTGTTCAAATGCCCCCACCTCTGGTTAGGTATTTTGTAGATATTGTTTCGTAGTGTTTCATTTGTATCAGTCTTTCTAGTTCCTGTGTTTTGTCATTTACATTCTGTTTTGTTTGTTTGCTTTGTGCCCTTGGTATTGTTTTACCTGCCTTTGTTATTTTCCTAGGGTTGGATTCTGTTGTTTCTATTTTCATTTCAATTCAATTTATTTGTATAGCACATTCTCACAACATTACATTGTCTGAAAGTGCTTTACAGCATCCACACCCAAAGCCCCCAGTGAGTAAGCCAATGGTGACAGTAGCAAAGGAAAAACTCCCTAGAAGGAAGGAACCTTAGGAGGAAGCCCAACTGCCTGGGGCTGGCAGGGAAAGTCAAAGTCCCAGTTCACATTGTCCCAGTCTTAACATTTGAGACACAAAGCAGGGGGCAGGGAGGTGATGACAGGCAAGTGCTGGAGCTGCTTCAGATGGCAAGGAGAACAGTGGTACAACAGGAGGGCATAGAGGGAAGGTATCACAGGCAGAAGGGCATAGAGGGAAGGCATCACAGGCAGAAGGGCATACAGGGAAGGCATCACAGGCAGAAGGGCATACAGGGAAGGTATCACAGGCAGAAGGACATACAGGGAAGGCATCACAGGCAGAAGGACATACAGGGAAGGCGTCACAGGCTGAAAGGCATACAGGGAAGGTATCACAGGCAGAAGGGCATACAGGGAAGGTATCACAGGCAGAAGGACATACAGGGAAGGCATCACAGGCAGAAGGACATACAGGGAAGGCGTCACAGGCTGAAAGGCATACAGGGAAGGCATAACGGGCAGAAGGACATACAGGGAAGGTATCACAGGCAGAAGGAGATACAGGGAAGGTATCACATGCAGAAGGGCATACAGGGAAGGGATAACGGGCAGAAGGACATACAGGGAAGGTATCACAGGCAGAAGGAGATACAGGGAAGGTATCACATGCAGAAGGGCATACAGGGAAGGGATCACTGGCAGAAGGACATACAGGGAAGGCATCACAGGCAGAAGGACATACAGGGAAAGTATCACAGGCAGAAGGGCATACAGGGAAGGCATCACAGGCAGAAGGAGATACAGGGAAGGTATCACAGGCAGAAGGACATACAGGGAAGGTATCACAGGCAGAAGGGCATACAGGGAAGGCATCACAGGCAGAAGGACATACAGGGAAGGCATCACAGGCAGAAGGACATACAGGGAAGGCATCACAGGCAGAAGGACATACAGGGAAGGCATCACAGGCAGAAGGGCATACAGGGAAGGCATCACTGGCACAAGGACATACAGAAGGGACGGATTACGGACCAGGCCAGCGGGGCCGCTGCCCAGGGGCCCTTGGGGTGCAGGCGGCCCATGGGGCCCCTAGCCCAAAATAATTTGCAACGCTTATCAACAATGTATTTTCGTTTGTCTATTTTAGAGGGCCTACATTCTTTGATCCTCTGCCTACAAGAGCCCCAGACCCAATAGGGAGGGCGTTTGGCTGCCAAGGGCCCTTGAATTGTGCAGAAAGTTTCTTTTAAGTTTGGTTTATCTATACCCTGTATAGTACGTTGCTTATGATCGCCAGTCTCAATATACAGGTCATGTTTGTGTGTGTGTCCTTAGACAGTCTTAGTTTTGTGTGCCACCCTTATAACCATGTTCACAGAGTGTCAATTATTTTACCCCTCACACTTAAACACTTGTATAAATTTGAATAAATAAATAGGTATAGCTACCCCTGCATATATGTTATACCAGAATAATCTTGGAAATTGAATAGTCTAACCAGGGATCTTAGTGTGCCCTAACTTTCAAAGATTCTTTTTCTTTGTCTGACAAACCTTCCCCCCCCCTTTTCTTTTCCACATTCCTCGGCAGCCCTTATCCGATCTTTGTAGCTGTTAGTAAGCTCTTTGTGTTCTACCATGCTACATTAAGAGATTTGAATTAAAGAATATATTATCCATTCTTGTCAGAAGATCAACTGGGATAAGCCACATCAAGCCAAATATGTTGTTCCCAGATTTACAATGTAAATTGGTATTACCACAGACTAACGGCCATGCCTATCTAAGGGTAAGGTGTGCTGTTGGAATGAGAATATGTCATATAATGTTAACAGCTCTGAAACTAAAGACATGAGACAGCCATGTCCTATGGAGTGTGACTTCATCAGTGGACTTTGGAGGACAATATACACCCTTTTAATTTTCAGAATAACTTTCTAACAGTTATTAATTAATATATTTTTATGCATGTTACATGCCATTAGGGCAACACACTAAAGCTTAATGCTTAAATGTGACGAAACACGTACTCAAACAATTCAGCTGCGGTACACTTGCCACGGTGTACCCACGGTGCACTGCCTAAATCACACTTTACAACTTATTTATGGGTTAATCCTTTATTAGTCCCCCCAATGGCGCAAAAATAATCGGTGTGCATCGTCGTCTGCGTACCGAACATCACAAGTGTCATTAGAAACGCCTCACCTTACTTCCGTTAAATGTTAAGGGACTGCAGCGTCTCACGTGCTGCGACCGACGGGAAACCCGCAGTTACCTCAGGACGGCAGTAGGTGGCGGACGTGAGGTTCAGCCGTCTGAAGTTAAACCGTATTTTTTCTGTAAAATAAAAATTTGCTACGCCTTATTTTTAATTACTTGTGTAATTATTTACTTAGGTAGTCAGGACTTAGTCCGGCTTTTAATGATTCTTTTCCCGTATTTTAATGGGGGTCAGAGAAACGCCGTTTGCTAATTAGCTTGTCGATGGTCAGATATAGCTGTTCACAGGTTTAGTTTGGGAATTTTTATTGGTGCTTGTTGTATTTTGATCATTTAATCAACCGTGTGTTACTAATGTGTTTTATGACTTTTGTGTTTAACTCTACGGGTATTTTTTGCTTTCGCAGTTATGTTTCCCGCCTCGTTTTACATGGTTATTATATATGCTGATTTAATCTAATCGTGCTTGTGAAAATACAGTAAAGTGTATTAGTTTAATTATACGATTTATGTTACTCAGTTACCTCACTTACGCATTCAGCCGAGCGGAACCAGGACATTAATAGGATAGAATAGGAAGCGTCTATTGTCAGTGTAATAGTAGGAAATACAATATATAGACAGAAATATATAAAATGTTCATTTAAGGTGAGGGGAAAAGCCCCCCGCAACCGTCAGCCTTACATTTCATGACACTTTAATCAGACAGAAAAACAGTCATTTTGCATGTTTGCTCTGTTTGCTGAACCCAGTCACTTATTTCTGTCTAACATACGTCACAATTCAGAGTAAAAATGGTTATACTGGTTAAAAAGCAGAGATTTTACCTTTTTGCCACGGAGAAGCAGCGACATGTGACACTCTGATACGGTAAAAATGATTCCTCCAGCACACAGTGAGCTATCCCAGCATGCACAGCGACACGGGGGAGTTTGTATAATTAACCCCAAACCCTGGATAGAGGGGTTCAGTGAATGAGGAGGTGAAGCTGTACAGGAGGGTCAGTCCATCAGAGGAGACTCTGTAGAAGGACAGAGTACCAGCCGCCCGGTCCAGATACACTCCTACTCTGCGGGAGTCTGAGGGCTTTATGGGTATGACAGTTTGTTTATTATTGTGACAGACAGAGTAACCGTAATGACAGCAGAACAGCATCCATGACTTGTCATTGAATCCAAGGGCACAGTCATCACTCCATCCTTTCCTCCCGATTCCTTTATAAGTCACTGCTATCCAAGCTCCATCTCCACTCCACTCAGCCTCCCAGTAACAGCGACCAGTCAGACTCTCTCTGCACAGAACTTGGGGCCAGCAGTCAAATCTCTCTGGATGATCAAGATATGGCTGCTTTGTCCCCCATGTCACCTTCCTGTTCCCCTCTGACAGAGACAGGTATCTGTTTGCTGTGTTGGGGTCCAGCGTCAGCTGGCAGGAGTCTGTAGGCAAGAGGAAGAGCGATTAATCCCATGACGAAGCCCAGCATGTCCATCATTATCACTGTCACACCTCACACACTCAGTAACACAGAACTCGCTCCAATACACACATTTTATTCCCAATATACTCATGTAGCCGCCCGAGTCTGCGGCGCTCCGGCTGCCCCCTGCGTTGTGAGACACGCCGAGCTGAGAGACTCGCTGGGGACCCAACTGCATTTTAGCCTGCGCTCTATTATTCTGTACGATACATAAAATATAAAAACGAAGCAGGAATTCAAGTATGTGAAATACCTCAGAAAATGTCGGACGCCGCGCGACGCCGGCGGGAAGAAGCGCCGAAAAGCTGCGCGTGCTAAATTAAGTCTTAATTACAGGTAAAAAAAAAATACAAACAGCATTCATCAGACATGTTAACCGTAAAATTGTATACCAAAGAGCACCACTAGAAAATAATATCTCTTTATTTCAAAATAAGACCTTCCTTCAAACCGTTTCGGACACATACCCCCCTCCAGCAGCGTTCAGCGCCGACTATTGATTGAAGGGGGGCTAGGCTGCAGCCAGACACTCGTGGAACTTTGTCACACTGAGAAAGGGGAACAAACTGGAACGCAGGCAGGAAGAGAAGGGGGGCTCCAGCCCTCCTCGTAGTGCAAGTAAAAAAGCAAAAGGTACATGGACAGGGTCGTGGTGACATTAAGCTTACGCTTGACCTGCGGGGACATAACAAGGGAGGGGGTCGCTGACACTGCTTAATTGCAACATAACAAGATAAGGTAAAAGGGAACGGGTGTGGGGACTAACGCCAGCAATGTCAAAACAATAGTTGTATGTTACGTCAACTGGAAAGATACCAACAAGAACAGTAGACGCCCTAAACGGGGTATAAAAGCTAGACACAGACAACAGGGAGCTGAGCTTCCCTTGGTGTGTACTTTTGTGCATCTGAGAGTGGCTCCCGGATCGATCTGTAGAACAAATAAAGAGAGCTGACTTACAACCATCCTTTGCCTCACGAATGCATCTTTTCCTCATCAACGGACTCGGTGGAGTCTAACTCCAACATGATGTGTCAGTTATGAACGAGCCGCTCAAAAAATCCGGATCCGGACTGAGAGACATTTTTATAAAGCAAAACGCCTCCGCGGCTCAGCGTTCCATGCAGCTCTGCTTGTGACTGAAGTTTGTGTTAATGGCGTGCGAGCCGTGCGACCGATCACGTGACGAATCAGACAAGGTTCATACCATCAGGTTACACGGAGGGAGGGGCGGGGGTGCGCGTGCTGACGGTGTACAGGCACAGTGGGAGAGAGAGGAGGAAGAGGAGAGAAAGAGAGGGAATGTGGTGTGCGAATTCTAGGCAAGATGAGTAACAGTTGGAAACGAAGTGGCACTTTGATGCATTTTTATAGCTATTATAATTCAAAGGCGGAATGCAAAATTTGCAAGATGAATCTGTCATTTCGAGCAGGATCCACAAACAACCTTAACAGACACTTAAGAACTGCGCATCCAACAGTTCAGAAGCCGGATCAGCCCATCTAAGCTGAAGCACTGTCAAAATGTTACACTGTTAGAAAGGTGATAGATAGTTCATAGAACCTAAAATTGTTGGATACTGGTGTTTTACACGTTGTAATTCCATCCATCTTACTGGGTCGCGGGGGTCCGGAGCCTATCCCAGAAGCAATGGGCACAAGGCAGGAACAACCCAGGATGGGGGGCCAGCCCATCGCAAGGCACACTCACACACCATTCACACCTATGATTAATTTAGCAACTCCAATTTAGACCATGGGGGGAAACCAGAGTACCCGGAAGAAACCCCACTACGACAGGGGGAAAACATGCAAACTCCACACACATGCGACCCAGGCGGCGACTTGAATATTACAATAATTGTGTGAATGTTATCATAAAGTAGTATTAATAATACTAAAAATAAACACATGCAAATAAACTTACATTTCTGGATCCCTGGTCTGGTCCTGCACTCTCCACTATGGTCCACACTATAGCAGAAGCAGAATGACATAGTACTGCTGTATCCATTTATTTAATTGTTGCATTTTCTCCACATACACGAGTCTATAGCAGGACAGACACACATTCTGTACTCACTTCAGTTTCTCCAGTTTACAGCTGGGATCCTCCAATAGAGCAGAGAGCAGCTTCACTCCTGAGTCTCCTGGGTGATTGTAGCTCAGGTCCAGCTCTCTCAGGTGTGAGGGGTTTGAACTCAGAGCTGAAGCCAGGGAAGAACAGCCTTCTTCTGTGACTCTACAGCCTGACAGCCTGCAGAGAGACAGACAAAATCGCTCCAATAAATAAAAACATGCCTTCCACGATGAATATTACTTTTAAGTAATTGTGACGTCTTCAAAAAAGATTTCAGTAACTACACATTTCACTGTGGAATACCCAATAATATTAACCTCAGTATCTCCAGTGTACAGTGTGAATCCCCCAGTCCAGCAGAGAGCAGTTTCACCCCTGAATCCTGCAGGTCATTGTCACTCAGGTCCAGCTCTCTCAGCTGAGAGGAGTTTGATCTGAGAGCTGAAGCCAACACTTCACAGCATGTCTCTGTGAGTCTACAGCTGTCCAGCCTGGAAAAAGAAACATGTTAAGATAAAAATACATACACCACAGGCAGGCATATCAAATAAAAGACAAAAATAAACATTTTTATTTTTAAATACAATAAGTGAGGCAGCATATACTTCAAAAGGAAATAGACAATCCTCTGATGTTCCTCATGCTCCCCGTCATGAAGAATACAGTGAATACTTTCAATTTAAAGCACAAATACAAAGAAAACTTTAGTGGCTCAGGACTGGATCAATGTACTCAGATGAGCAGATTTTGGTACAATACAGCTTCTCTTGTGAGTTTACTGAGTATTTTCACTATTTGCTGTACATTTTCAAAAGTTATACAAAAAAAAAACAATCAGACAATTATCAATCCAGTCAGACAGGGATGAAATAGTGATGCTTTATTCATCCCCCTGGTAAAATAGTGCTGATCTTGCTCTCTCTGACACACACATACAGTCAGAGTGCAGGGTTGGCCAGCATCCAGCCCCCTGAAGCTGGGGGGTAAGGGCCTTGCTCAAGGGCCCAAAACCAGCATCACTCTGCCGGCCAGGTATTTAAACCGGTGACCTTGGCACAGAGTCCAAACCCATGGAACCACACACCACACCGAGAATGTTAAAAAATATACATATCCTGCAGTAACCAGAATTAAAAAGAATTTCTGGGTGTCCATATAAATACACTCTAATTGTTCTGATGAGATATAAAAGCAGTATCATGAATAACATCTGTATTCCTTTAGCAACAGACGTACGTAAGATCACTTACAGAGCTGTCCTAGATTTCTTGATCACAGGCAGCAGCCTCTGAAGACCGTCATCTGATCTGATGTATTTCTTCAGATCAAACACATCCAGCTCCTTATCTGACATCAGTAACACAAAGGCCAGAGCTGACCACTGTGCAGGTGAGAGGTCTGCTGCTGAAAGGCTTCCTGAACTCAGGTATCTTTGTACTTCCTTTATTAGAGAATTGTCACCTAGTTCATTCAGACAGTGGAACAGGTTGATGGCCCTTTCTGGAGATACATTCTCCTGTATTTTCTCCTTGATATATTGAGCTGTTTTCTCACTGTTATATGAGCTGGTTCTTGTCTGGCCCAGTAGCCTTTGTAACAGACTCTTACTGGAGTCTTTTGAGAGGCCAAGGAGGAAGCGGAGGTAGAGGTCCAAGTGTCCATTCTTGCTCTTTAATGCTTCATCCACTGCAGTCTTCAACAGGTCAGCTGATGAGTTTGACAGAAACAGGTATAAAGCAGCGAGATACTCCTGGATGCTCAGATGCACAAAGCAGTACATCTTCTCCTGGTACAACCCATACTCCTCTTTAAAGACTTCTGTACACACTCCGGAGTAAACTGAAGCCTCTGTGACATCAATGCCATTCTCTGTCAGATCTTGCTTATAAAATATGAGATTGCCTTTCTCGAGGTTATGAAAAGCCAGTTTACCAAGTTTCAAAAGGAATTTCTTCCCAGTGCATTCCTTAAGCATGATTTTATGTTTTTCCATATACTTGTCATTTTTTAAACTAGCCTGAAAGATCAGGAAGTGTGTGTACATTTCTGTCAGAGTCCTTGGAATTTCTCCACTGTCAGACTCACTAAAAAGACTCTCAAGAACAGTGGCTGAAATCCAGCAGAACACAGGTATGTGACACATGATGAAGAGGCTCCTTGATGATTTCACATGTGTGATAATCCTGTTAGCCAGGCTCTGATCATTAAATCTCTTCCTGAAATACTCCTCCTTCTGGGCATCACTGAACCCTCGTATCTCTGTCACCTGGTGGACACACTCAGGAGGTATCTGATTGGCTGCTGCTGGCCGGGAGGTTATCCAGAGGAGAGCAGATGGAAGCAGATTCCCCTTAATGACGTTAGTCAACAGCACATCCAGTGATGTTTTCTTTGTTACATCAAACCAGCTCTCATTGCTCTGAAAATCTAGAGAAAAGCGACACTCATCCAGACCATCAAAGATCAACAAAACTTTGTACCTACACAGCTCAGTGGATTCAAGCAATTTCAGTTCTGGGACAAAGTGGTGAAGCAGATCAATCAAACTGTATTCATCCTTAATCAAATTCAGGTCCCGGAAATTAAGAGCAAATATGAAGTGAATGTCCTGGTTTGCTTCTCCTTCTGCCCAGTCAAGAATAACTTTCTGCACAGAGACTGTTTTCCCGATACCTGCGACCCCTTTTGTGAGTACAGTTCTGATAGGTGTCACACGCCCATGTAAGGGTTTAAATATATCATTGCACTTGACTGTAGTATCTTCTGTTCCCCTTTTCTTGGATGCTGTTTCAATCTGTCTCACTTCATGTTCATCATTGACTCCTCCAGCTCCCCCTTCAGTTATGTAAAGTTCTGTGTAAATCTCTTTGAGAAGTGTTGGCTGTCCTTCCTTAGCTTTCCCTTCAAATACACACTCAAATTTCTGCTTCAGGTTACATTTGATTCTACGCTGACATTGCGAGAGAATATGCCCTGAAATGAAATGAGAGAAAAATGTTTTTTTTAAAACTCATATATGTCAAACTAAATCAAATTAAATGAATGATAAATTGAGATGCAATACACATTTTTTATAAAGCATGTCTCTGCATATGGCAAATGAAACATACACTGAATGAGGTACAGCTCTTACTCTTCTCCAGCATGTCAGCGAGATCATTTTGCTCCATGGTCCTCAGGATGTACAGTGTGATCTTCAGAGCTCCCTCTCTACCACAGGTCTTCT
Organism: Brienomyrus brachyistius; assembly: GCF_023856365.1. Lineage (NCBI taxonomy): Eukaryota > Metazoa > Chordata > Actinopteri > Osteoglossiformes > Mormyridae > Brienomyrus > Brienomyrus brachyistius. The sequence goes on along the minus strand of NW_026042329.1, from coordinate 270,337 downwards.
GCATCTGACCATCACTGTCCAGGTCATTGTCCTCCTCCAGCTGAGGCTCAGAGCATTCTGGGTCATTCTGATCCAGGTACCTTTTGAATTTCATCAGCTCATCCGTCAGAAATATTTGAGCTTTTTCCTCCAATAACTGAAATGAACAGTTACAGTTTAATTATTATCACTCCTGGTGTAGGAGCCTAAATGCAGTTCATATGAGTTTGAGAAATTAATAGTAAAATAATATTGAATTAAGTTCATTCGTTTGACAAACAAGATTTAAAATGTTAAGATTTATTTGATCTACCTTTTAATCTTTAAAACCGGGACTTTTAATGTAGTTCTGATGGACACTATTGGGGTGCTTTTATTATGATAATTGGTGAGAGGATAGGTAGTAGGAGAGAGAGAGAGATTAGATTGGAGCAAAATAGTTTTTTGACCTCCTGGTAAGAAAGCTCTCGAATTCTCTATATGTTTTGTGGATAAACTGTATTATGTTTGTAAGTAAACAGTTAAAAATGTCAGAAGCTGTTTCCTGGAATATTTATCAAGTGGATTTGGACGAGAGGATCTTCAAAGGGTCAAGCTAAGCTTCAATAGGAAGATAAAAACCTACAGCTGGTACAATATCATTTTAGAATTTCACCTGTAAATATCAACCCTTTGATAGAATGAAATACTTATTGTAGAAGATGTATGTCAATTTAGATGAAATTTTAGAAAATATACTTCAGTAATAAATGCACCTTGAAGATGGATGATACGTCTCCTTTATGTGGATGTGAATTACATCTTTTCACTCGGTCCCTGTGAATAAAACACAAATATCCATCCATTAATCCATCCATCCTCTAGCCATTTATCCCATTTTGGGGGTGGGGCAGGATGGGGGGTGGGGGGGATCTGTGTCAGACAGCAGAAGGCCTAGGATACAGGTTCACCCTGGGGGGGGGGGGATTCTAATCCATCACAGGGCACAGACACACAGAGGTCATGGGGAATTTAGAAAGTCGCCTAAACACGTGTTTTTGGATGGCAGGAGGAAACCCATGTGATAGAGGGAGAGCGAGCAGCTACAGACAGACAGGGGGCTCAGCCTCCAACACTGGGGGGGGGGGGGTGAAGCATATAGATCAAACATCCACTCCAAACTACCTACATAACAGTTTTGGATAAAACAGTATATTCTGTAATGATATATCTTAAATTTGGCCTATCGATCCCCAGGCGTGACACCCCCTTCAAAATTGTACCAGTGCGCTCCTGCCGGCACCCTAATCGGTAAGTTTTATTGCTGGCTATGGGAGTAATGATACAGTCTATTACATAATTTGGTTCGATGTAAGACTCAGGGCTCACGGCTCAATATGCTTCCAATGTATTCAACAACTTATGATTGAAAATACGATACCACTGACATCCTGCACTTTGATTAGCATATTATTGATGTTCCATTGTTTTTAATTCCATCTCATTCTGCTTTCAGCTACAAAAAATAGCTGGAATCTCCCACATTCGGGCTCCCTACCCATGTCAGCCTCGTGCCCCAGAGAAGTTAATCCACTCTGCAGCAGCTACCTTGTAATTCAGCACAATTTATTTGCCATCCCCTGTTTAGTAAAAAAAATAAAATAAAATAAACAATGATTAAGTAGCCTGTGTATTCTTAATGGTCTGTTATAAGAAGCTGAGTATTAGCATTTCACAGAATTTTATATGCATTTTGAGAATGAGGTACACGTTATAAAAGTTGTAAAATATAGAAAATATGTCTTCAGTTGGGGCATGTATAACCATTAATGTGATTTTAATTTCACTATTTTACAACGACTGCGTTTGAAGTGTAAACAATTGGCAAGTGACAACCTTCGACTGGTCCTGCGAGATCTAAATGGATGCTTTGCTGGGGACATGCTGGCCAATTCCAGGGGTGCATGAGGCCAGACTTACAGGCTCTTCTCAAAGAACTACAGTGTGAATTGTGTGACTGTCGTCCTGTTATCTGTGGTCTATTCTCATTATCAGTGATAAGAATTCGGAGTCTTCACCCTGAATTTTATATTGTGGGTCCAGATGCTACATGTTTTCCAGCTGGCCAGTACAGGTCAGTACAGGTCAGTCAGACAGTAGGGGAGGGGTATTGATAAAGGTGGGGCCGCCTTTATTCAGGCTGTGGGGAACCTACACTGGGCACCCAGGAGCAGTGTCCAGCACTGCATGCAGTTTGCAGCCAGGGCTGCTGTCCCTGAATATGGACTGAAAATGGATGTCAGAGGCTGACGGTCCATCAGTTTGGGTGAATCTTCATTCCAAACTGCATTTGACCAATAGATGTGTAAGATGTAAACCCCCTTCTAAGACCCTAGGATCCGGAGACACTCCTGATATAGAGGGAGGAGTAAGAAGAAACTGAGCTGGGTATATGCCACCCAGAAAAGGAAGCGGGGGCATGCCACCAGAGGGGATCGGTCCTGTGTGCATCTTAGTTCTGGCCTCAGTCACTGTTCTTCCTTGTCAGACTCCTTGGCTCTATCTGGTCCTGCTGGCCTTCCGAAGCCCGGGGGGCGCTCGTGTTCTGGGGTCAACACCCCGCTTCCCAGTGTCCAGAGGACCCCCTAGCTCAACCTTGTTCTCTCCATCCCCATATCATTTTTTGCCCCAATGACCTGTCCCTCCTTTCCTGCTCTGTGGTGTGTGCTTCCAGCCTGGTTACCTGGTCTTCACCCTGGTGACCCTTCATTTGTCCACCCTATTCTGGTCCATGTTGTGTAACATAGTTTCTGTGTTTCCTGGTTCCCAGTTTCATCTTTTGTCTCTCTTGTTAGTCCCTGCTCATTTGGTCCCCTTGTTGGGGTACTCGTTTGATGTTTCGTCCTGTTGTGTCTGGTCATCCAGTGTCCTGACGGCCTTTGTCCTGTCCAGTGTCCCTTTTGTTTCTTGTCTTCCTGTAGGTCCCCTCCTTGGTCTCCCATGCGTGCCCGGAATGCAATCATTGGGGGGAGCATACTGTCACGCTCTATATCCCTGCCCCTCACGTTCTCTCTCATCAGAGCCACACATGTTGCTCATTTGTCCTGCCTTTCGTTTCAGCCCTCATATGGGTCACTCCAACTGCCTCTCGTCTGCTCCTTCGTTAGTTGTGTGCCTTCTAGTCCTGTGTTCCTCATTCTGGTCATTAATGTCACCCCAATGTGTGTGCTCCTGTGCTCTCTACTTTTAGCCCTGCCTCCATTGTTTTTGGCCTGTGACAGATTCACCACAGAGAGACCACTCAAGATTTGATCCATGTTTTTCTGGAACAATGCAAGGGCAACAAGGAACACCAAATGGAAGGTATCAATGTGTGTAAAGCCCTCTGTGTGTGCTGATGGTGAGAAATCCTTGTGACTCTTCCTCTACATGCATCTGTAGGAAGGCCTGTTTGAGATCAGTTTTGCTAAACTTCTTTCCACCGTAAAATCGAGAAACCAGCTACTCAGTAACAAGAAGTAGGTACTATTCCACATTTAGTACAGGGTTTAAAGTCACATTAAAGGCCCCTCACAAGCAAGCTGGCCCATCTATTTTTAACTAATGATATTGCCCATTGGCTGTGTGATACCGGTACAACAACCCCAATCTCAACCAGTCTCTGTTTCCCTGCATTGACTTTATGCTTCAGTGCCTAGGGGACCTTGCTGGCCTTCATGAAGCACGGTGTGGTGCCAGGCTTCACCTGCAACTTGACCTTCTTCCCCTTCATGCTTCTTGGTTCATCCTTAAACACCACTGCATGTCGCCTCAGCACTGCTGAAGGCCTCGTCTCATCCACTGACACTTTGTTCTCTTTAAACTGCAATTCCATGACAGCATTACCAGCTGAAAACTGGCTCCGGCCCTTTCCGCCACGTCATGGAGAGGGCGTGCTCAGATGGTTATAGGAGGTCTCACTCCAAATTACAGTTGACCAATAGATGTGTAAGATGTACACCCCCTTCTAAGACCCGCCCACCCCTTAAAAAATCCAGAAGCAAAACAAAAATGTGAAGAAGGAGAACAAAGAAGATTTTATTTTAATTTTTAATTGATATTTGTAATGAATTTGTAATTTTTCATTGTGATACCTAATCATTTTCATGTGGTTTTCAAATTTAGACGAATTCTTCTGGCACAAAATTAACTCCATACCTGTCATGTTAAAAAAAGTTGGCACGACCAGCTCCTCTTTAACGCCATCAGCTGGGACAAAAAAATCCGAACCGTTCACAATAAGCAGCCCAGCTCTCATTGTTTTATCAGACTGCAGGTTAAAGGCATTTTGTTACTTTATATATAAACTGGTTAATATATATATATATATATGTTTGTTTTCACTAAGATCAGTTGAATGTCACTTTCCCCTTTTCCAAATGCTACCAGGCACAGTGGCAAAACATCCACAGTGTCGGCCATGAAACTCCACCATTCAAGGCAGTGAACAGCAGCAAATAATCTGTCCCAGCTGCCAGTGAGTGTTTGCATCCAGCTCACTGCATGTCCATATTTCACCTAAACCAGTGTTTCTCAGCCCAGTCCTGGGGACCCCCTGACAATCCAGATATTTTGCTCCCACCACAGATGAATGGGTTGAGAAACATCCTCTGTGTGAAACATGGTTTAATATTGTAGGGGGCACAAGTGATTGCGTCAGTTTTACAAGCTTAATATCACGCTGACCATCGGTTATTTATAGGAGGTACATCTGGTAAAACAATATAGGTTGATAGGCTTTAGGCAAGATTTTATACATAAGCCACAAATTTTTGTTTGTACTCATTTCTATTCATATCACCTTTGCTAAAGAAATGAATTGCTTGTTTTTTTTATTCGACTTTGTTTGATGTCTTAACAGGATAGTAATTATTTACAGGCAGCGTTAATGTGAGGGTGGTGCAGGGTTTGTATGAGGACAGTGTGACAGAAGAGAGGTGTACGGTAGGAATGATGGACTGGTTCAAGGTGGAGGTGGGATTACAACAAGGATCTGCTCTTAGCCCTGTCTTGTTTGTCATGCTGATGGACAGGCTGAGGATTGCGATCAGACAGGAGACCCCATGGACTATGATGTTCACAAATAACATTGTGATCTGTAGTGAGAGGAGGGAGCAGATTGAGACGAGCCTGGAGAGGTGGAGGGATGCACTGGAGGGAAGGGGAATGAAAGTCAGTAGGAGCAAGATGGAGCTCATGTGCATAAATGAGAGGGAGGGTGGAGGAATGGAGCAGTGGCCAGGAGTAGGACCAGTGAAGGTGGATGAGTTTGGTTACTTGGGGGTCAACTGTCCAAAGTAATGGAGAGTGGGTACAGGCAGGGAGGAGTGGGTGGGGAAGAGTGATAGGAGTGATGTGTGACAGAAGCGTATCTGCAGGACATTTAATTCAACAACAATGTGACCATTTTTTATAGGAGGGATAATCTGCTGGTTGCCTCTAGTACGACAGGACTGGCTGATTGTGGTAGAAAAGGGAGAAGAAAGAAGATGCCCATCTATTATCAAAGAACTGTCTGATTGTAGCAGAAAAAGAAGAAAGTAGATGCCGAGGTATTTTTATTAAATGTCCATTTACCTTTGATCTGTAAGAAAACGTCCCTCTCTGAAGCCGATTGGTCGGTCCATTGACTTCTCGCTCTTCATGGAAACACAGCTGGGTACAGGTGAGTCTGCTCTCTCCATCAGGACACTGTGGACAGTGAGAGGAAAGATCCTCGTTATATAAATATAATCCATATACTGTGGACAGGCGCCGAGCGGGGGTGGGCATACTTATTGCCCCCTAGCTGGGTGCCTGTACGTTGGGGTTTACCGCAGTGGACGAGAGGGTAGCCTCCCTTCGCCTTTGGGTGGGGTGACAGGTCCTGACTGTTGTTTGCGCTTATGCGCCAAACGGCAGTTCAGAATACCCACCCTTTTTGGAGTCCTTGGAAGGGGTGTTGGAGAACGCTCCTCCTGGGGACTCTCTTGTTCTGCTGGGGGACTTCAATGCTCACGTGGGCAATGACAGTGAGACCTGGAGGGGCGTGATTGGGAGGAACGCCCCCCCCCGACCTGAACCCGAGCGGTGCTTTTTTATTGGACTTCTGTGCTCGTCATGGATTGTCCATAATGAACACCATGTTCAAACATAAGGGTGTCCACATGTGCATATGGCACCAGGACACCCTAGGCCGCAGTTCAATGATCGACTTTGTAGTCGTGTCGTCGGACTTGCGGCCGCATGTTTTGGACACTCGGGTGAAGAGAGGGGCGGAGCTGTCAACCGATCACTACCTGGTGGTGGGTTGGCTCCGCTGGTGGCGGTGGAAGCCGGCCAGGACTGGCAGGCCCAAGCGTATAGTGAGGGTCTGCTGGGAACGTCTGGCGGAACCCCCTGTCAGGAGGAGTTTTAACTCCTACCTCCGGCAGAACTTCTCCCATATCCCGGGGGAGGCGGGGGACATTGAGTCCGAATGGGCCATGTTCCGCGCCTCTATTGTGGAGGCGGCTGACTGGAGCTGCGGCCGTAAGGTGGTCGGTGCCTGTCGCGGCGGCAATCCTCGAACCCGCTGGTGGACACCAGTGGTGAGGGATGCCGTCAAGCTGAAGAAGGAGTCCTATCGGGCCTTTTTGGCCTGTGGGACTCCAGACGCAACTGACGGCTACCAGCAGGCCAAGCGGGATGCGGCTTTGGCGGTTGCTGAAGCAAAAACTCGTGTGTGGGAGGAGTTTGGCGAGGCCATGGAAAACGACTTCCGGACGGCTTCGAGGAGGTTCTGGTCCACCATCCGGCGGCTCAGGGCGGGGAAGCAGTGCAACATCAACACTGTTTATGGTGGGGATGGTGCGCTGCTGACCTCAACTCGGGACGTTCTGGGTCGTGGAGGGAATACTTCGAAGACCTTCTCAATCCCACCAACACGCCTTCCGATATGGAAGCAGGGTGTGGGGACTTGCGGGTGGACTCGCCTATCTCTGGGGCGGAGGTTGCTGAGGTGGCTAAAAAGCTCCTCGGTGGCCAGGCCCCGGGGGTGGATGAGATCCGCCCGGAGTTCCTCAAGGCTCTGGATGTTGTGGGGCTGTCCTGGCTGACACGCATTTGCAGCATCGCGTGGACATCGGGGGCAGTGCCTAAGGACTGGCAGACCGGGGTGGTGGTCCCCCTCTTTAAGAAGGGGGACCGGAGGGTGTGCTCCAACTATAGGGGGATCACACTCCTCAGCCTCCCAGGTAAGATCTATTCGGGGGTCCTGGAGAGGAGGGTCCGCCGGATTGTTGAACCTCGGATTCAGGAGGAGCAGTGTGGTTTTCGCCCTGGCCGTGGAACAGTGGACCAGCTCTATACTCTTAGCAGGGTTTTGGAGGGCTCATGGGGTTTGCTCGACCAGTCTACATGTGTTTTGTGGACTTGGAGAAGGCATTCGACCATGTCCCTCGGGGAGTCCTGTGGGGAGTGCTCCGGGAGTATGGGGTACCGGGCTTCCTTTTAAGGGCGGTTCGGTCCCTGTATGACCGGTGCCAGAGCCTGGTCCGCATGGGCGGCAATAAGTCGGACTCGTTTCCAGTGAGGGTTGGACTCCGTCAGGGCTGCCCTTTGTCACCAATTCTGTTCATAGTTTTTATGGACAGAATTTCTAGGCGCAGCCAGGGCTTTGAGGGTGTCCGGTTCGGTGACCTCAGGATTGGGTCTCTGCTTTTTGCAGATGATGTGGTTCTGTTGGCCTCATCGGACCGTGACCTTCGACTCCGATTGGGACGGTTCGCAGCCGAGTGTGAAGCGGCTGGGATGAGGATCAGCACCTCCAAATCCGAGACCATGGTTCTCAGCCGGAAAAGGGTAGAATGCTCTCTCCGGGTTGGGGATGGGGTCCTCCCCCAAGTGGAGGAGTTTAAGTATCTCGGGGTCTTGTTCACGAGTGGGGGAACAATGGAGCGGGAGATCGAGAGGCGGATCGGTGCGGCGTCAGCAGTGATGCGGGCGCTGCATCGGTCTGTCATGGTGAAGAGAGAGCTGAGCCAAAAGGCGAAGCTCTCAATTTACCAGTCGATCTACGTTCCTACCCTCACCTATGGTCATGAGCTATGGGTAGTGACCGAAAGAACGAGATCGCGGGTACAAGCGGCCGAAATGAGTTTCCTTCGCAGGGTGGCTGGGCTCTCCCTTAGAGATAGGGTGAGGAGCTCAGTCATTCGGGAGGGACTCAGAGTAGAGCCGCTGCTCCTCCGCATCGAGAGGAGCCAGATGAGGTGGCTCGGGCATCTAATTAGGATGCCTACGGGACGCCTCCCTGGGGAGGTATTCCGGGCATGTCCCACTGGGAGGAGGCCCCGGGGAAGACCCAGGACACGCTGGAGAGACTATGTCTCTCGGCTGGCCTGGGAACGCCTCGGGGTCCCCCCAGAGGAGCTGGATGAAGTGGCCGGGGAGAGGGAAGTCTGGGTCTCCCTGCTGAGACTGCTGCCCCCGCGACCCGACCCCGAATTCAGCGGTAGATAATGGATGGATGGATGGATACTGTGGACAGGGTCACATTAAACCTTCAGTTGTTTAGCCTTCTGCTCTACCTTCATGTACTTTTATACCCCACGAAGCTCTTGATGCAAACAGACTTTTTTACTTTTAGTGTTAGTGTGAAATAAATTGTCTCACTCAAAATTAAGATTCCAATATTGAAGGTTTAGTATCATTGTTACAGCCCCTTTCACTAGACTAGGCTGCTGTTGCTTTTTCTTCCTTATCGATTAATTTGTTTATATATTAATTCATTAATTTGCATTCCTTCTGTCACGATCCGTGGATACGGGTAAGGCATACGGGCAGGCAAGCGGGCAGAAAGCAGACGAGCAAATGAAATATTGGGAGAATACTGTGGTTTATTTAAAGGAGTGGGACGGGCAGGACAGAACAGGAGCACGAACATCGACTAACTTCAATGACAGACCAGGAACCAGGGCAAGACACGGACTGAAATACACAAGACAGAGCAAAATAACAAGACAAAGCTGGGTACAATCGGGGAAGCACACGTGGATAATCAGGGGGGCGTGGCACACACGAGGATCGGACGACCTGGGCGTGACACCTTCACTATTAGAATCCATTTTTGATAGGATAGATGATCTACTGTTTGCATCTATTATCAAAGAACTGTCTGATTGTAGCAGAAAAAGAAGAAAGTAGATGCCGAGGTATTTTTATTAAATGTCCATTTACCTTTGATCAGTAAGAAAACGTCCCTCTCTGAAGCCGATTGGTCGGTCCATTGACTTCTCGCTCTTCATGGAAACACAGCTGTGTACAGGTGAGCCTGCTCTCTCCATCAGGACACTGTGGACAGTGACAGGAAAGATCCCCATTATATAAATATAATTCATATACTGTGGACAGGGTCACATTAAACCTTCAGCTGTTTAGTTTTCTACTCTACCTTCATGTACTTTTATACCCCATGAAGCTCTTGATGCAAACAGACTTGCTTACAGCGAGCTTTAATATGAAATAGTCGGACCTAAAAATAAGATTCCAGCATGAAAAGTTTAGTATTATTTTTTTCAATCTCAGTTGCTAGACTTGACTGTTGTTGCTTTTTATTCCTGTTTATTGATTTATTTGTTTATATGTTTATTTGATTGATTATGCTCTACTTCACTATTTGTGACCATTTTTGATGGGATGGATGATCTATTTTTTGTCTCTAGTATAAAAGAACTGGCTGACTGTGGAAGAAAAAGGAGGAGAAGATGTCGAGGTCTTTTTATTAATCTACACGTATTAACATGTTCCACACTGAGCCAGCCCTGGCTAGGATATCTTTCTGCTTTTATATTATGGCATGACTATAGACCCAAAGAGACATGCATGCTAGTGGGCTGTAACAATCGTTTTACCATAAATCACAATGTTCTTCACAACACGACCCTGACAGTGTTCCTGTCTTATTCGGCTGTTACTCCTATGATCACTGCTATTTATAATTGATTAGATTTAAAAAAATAGAGACAATGTATTTTTGAAAAATACTGTCATTTCAGCTGGGAAATGCAAACCTAGATGCTGTAAGACAACAGTGTATCCATAAGTGGGAACACCATAAAATTTACCTCAAATGGGATTCCCCACAATAAATTTCACAGGGTTCCCCATGATAAGTTTTTCTGACCGATTACCAGTCTCCTACTGGAAACCTTTGTATAAAAATATAAACTCCTATTTTAGATTATCCAGAAGATGCCACCAAAGATGTCTTGAAAAATTGATGCAGCAGCTCTAGATGGCAGCAGAGCACAATGTCCAGGGAATACAAATAATGCAGATTTTTAAAGGAAACTAAATTTAATGAATGATAATCATGAATCATCTACTCTACAGACCTGAATCAGGACTCTCAAGGAAATTTATTAAGTTACAACTGATTACTCTCTCTTTCAAAACTGCTGGGAAGATTTTTTTTATGTCAGTTTTAAAAGCAGTACAAACACACAGGTTCTGTCTTACCTCTCAGGTCTCTTTGTTTTACACTCCACAGGGGGGGTCATTTCAGAAGCAGCTCCCTCCATTTTTGTGCTGATCCAGACCAGATGACTCCTGCTGGGGCTTCTGTGGAAATGAAATTGCTGCCTTGAAATTGCACCAAACTGTGAACCTGAAACTGAGGTTTGTACCGAACCATAAGTTCTGTGTACCGTTACGCGGCTGTTAAATATACACTAGAAATACACTTAATGTAAATCCTGTCTTAGACATATGATCACATAACTTAGGCTAATGTAACCTGCATGGCACATTACTGCTTTGCACTGGCTGGACTAGAAAGGTCACACTGTAGAATGTCAGCGGCTGGTTAGTTATTATTCTTCATTATAGTTACATCTACGTCACAATGACCAAGCAGTAGCAGCACTATGGTTTGTAATACTTGGTTTATGTTGGCCTCAGCTGGGGCCCCCATTCTAGGGGTGGCATGGTGGTGCAGTGGTTAGCACTGTTGCCTCACACCAAACCTGGGTTCGAGTCTCTGCCTGGGTTACATATGTGTGGAGTTCGCATGTTCTCTCCATGTCGTTGTGGGGTTTCCTCCGGGTACTCCTAAAAGACCAGGACTTTCCCCCCACAGTCCAAAGACATGCTGAGGCTAATTGAAGTTGCTGAATTGCCCATAGCTGTGCATGTGAGAGTGAATGGTGTGTGAGTGTGCCCTGTGACGGGCTGGCCCCCCATCCTGGGTTGTGTCCATAGTTTCCAGGATAGGCTCCAGACCCCCCACAACCCAGAAAGGGGAAATTAGCATAGACTAAATCATGTTGTACACTGTGTGAACAGCAAAAGTGTCACTTTGGCTTTAGGTCACCGATGCTCAGCTGAACAAATCTATGTTGTTTTAACTGTCTGGCCGGGAGAAAAAATACAAAATAATATTTTTGTCTTTGGGGGTTGAGGGTCGCTGTTTTTATTGGCCTACCTGAATCGTACTTTTTATGTCCAAAATACACAGGGGGCTGCATGAGCTACAAGTTATAATTTATGTAATTATCCTACAAAGCTTATAGGTACATTTTATAGTCAGGCACGTAGCTATGTAGTCAAAATATGAGCTTGAACACCTGTACCTGCTGAGAAATTTGTTTGAGAAATTTGGCGATCAGACACCAGTGTTGTCAAATCTCACGAAACAAACAAGGAACTTCACCCCTGAAAATAAGCCCAAAATAAGCCGACTGTCAAAGTAAGAAATCAAGCCTAAAATCAAGCCCAATACACACGACCACATGGATCACAGTCAGCCCTGTTTGCCATATTATGTGTACATATACCATACATACAACAGTAACTCCAGTAACTGCAATACTGCAGACCTGCTTCTAAAGTCTTAATTTATCATTGTCTTTAGTTAGTGTGACAGTAAATGACTCCTTATGGCCATGAACATAATATGGCTCTTTGTACCACATTTTGCAAATTATTGGACACTGACACCAACACATAGAAAATATCTGAGAGATGCAGAATCCGTCGAAAGTGGCTGAGTGCAGTGGCTGAGTGCAGTGCTTTTCAAACCAGTCATGGGGACAGACCGCGTTTCTGCTCCCTCTCAGCTCCCGATCACACCTGTACCAGGTAATAATCCAGCTTCCCCACAGTACCTGTAACATTACATCACCGGCGCCCCCACTGTATATAAGTGTGTCATATACTTTATTATTTATTGTATCTTTTAAATATAATCTTACCTTGCAATACAGAATGTCTTTATATTATTCCAGGATCTTATCCGTGTTTCTTGACCAAGTGGAGACTCCAGCTTTAAAATACTTTCACTTTTATTTACCCACACAGACACCCGCCATCCCGGGCCTCATACAGCACAGACTGGCAGGGCGGCTCACAGCCACCTCCTCCTCTGTCCCCCAGCAGCACTTCCAGAGCAGAGCAGCCAGCTGGGCACCTTTCCAGTGTTTTATGCTTCTGTTCCTGGGTTTGGCTGAAGCTGCCCCTTTGCTTTCAGCCAAGATTCGATATTTTAACTTTCTGGTGCCAAATTAATAATCACTGTGAACCTGGTCACCCGATGGTCCTTCCTGACACAGATACACTCCCAGCAAACACGCAGAAACAAATGAAGTAATTTTACATTTATGTGCCAGATCCTTCATTATCATGTGGATTATGTGGAACAATATAGAAATCAAATCTGAAAGCATGTTCTGTCTAAACCTGACAGTCTTTCTGTAACTGCACATACCTGCATGTTATATCTGATACTACCTGATAGCTGCAAATCCCATCAGATTTTTGCTGTAAATATGTTACATCTGGAGAAAAAGCAAACAAAAGACTAACAAAAGTCTAAATGGACAAAAAGATTAATTCTCAGTGTAACTGCTCTCTCCTACCTTTCTGCTTTCTACCCAGTTTCTGTCTACATCATAAAATTGTAGGATTATAACTGATTTGGGGGAAAACAATGTCAGTATCTGTTATACTCATGAAAATTAAGTTAATCTTTTCCTTCAAGTGGGACTTTATTGTCACACCAACCATATACAGCACACTGCATACAGTGATGTGAAATACAATTTCCTGGATTGCAGTGCGAGGTGCATATATACATAAAGTGCATAGACAGGACAAGTGCAGGGGTGAGGGACACATTAACAACATTGACACAATGTTGATGTAAACACAGATGGAATGTTTGAAATGGGCAATGATGGAGCAGCAGGGTGGTAAGTAAGAGTAAATAAATAACAAAAAACACTGAAGATAAATACAGGAAACAGTGCAATAATGCTGCAAATGGCAATAAAGTAACAAAAAGTGTTGCTGGATGGCAGAGTTGGTGTAAAGTCCAAATCTGTGCGGAGGGGAGCAGCAAAGAGTTCAGAGTCCGGATGGCCTTGGGAAAGAAGCTGTTACAGAGTTTGGCAGAAGCGGCTTGGATGCTCCAGAACCTTCTGCCAGACAAAAAGGGGGTGAAAAGACCATAGGAAGTGTGGGAGACATCCTGCATGATGCTGGAGGCCTTACAAGTGCAACGTGTCATAAAGATCTGATCAGCAGAGGGCAGAGGGGTCCCAGTGATCTTCTCAGCTGCATGTACAGTCCATTGTAAGGTCTTGTGGTCGAAGATGTTGCAGTTCCAAAACCAGACAGCGATACAGCTGGTCAGGACACTCTGGATGGTGCCCCTATAGAACATGGTGAGGATGGGGGGAGGCAGACTTGCCCTCCTTAGCTACAGTAGGAAATGAAAACGCTGCTCTGCCTTCTTGGCAGAGGAGGAGGTGCTGAGTGACCAGGTGAGGTCAGCTGGCAGGTGCAGCCCAAGGAATCCGGTGCTCCTGAGCGACTCCACTGCAGAGTCCACGATGTGCAGCAGGGGGTGGACAACATGGGTCTGTCTGAAGTCAACAACCATCTCATTCTTTTTATCCACATTTAGAGATTAATTGTTGGACACCAGTCTGTCACTTGCTGAACCTCCATCCAGTCTGTTCATGTTAATATACACCATGCAGTACAGTCAGCTTCATATTGGTGTGACCAAGTCACTTTCTGTTTCCAATAAAAACAATTCTTTTTGAACACCTTTGAAAGAGCTTCACATTCTACAGGCGGAAAAACTCAGATCACAGGAATGATGCTTCTTAGAAATTATACAATCCAGAAACCTTGAACTTTGTACAGTATAGCTTTACTCAGAATGATTAATGGAGTGTTAAAATGCCTGTTATTGTCCCTCATAATGATAATACTGTACTGCTGGTGTCTCCACAGTGAGTGACGTCCATCTCCCACAAGTAAATTCCTTTTACTCACATCCCTGTTTCTCTCTGTCTCCTTCTAGTTACCAATTACCTAGTATTTACCTAGTTACCTAGTATTAGTGCCCACGACCAGATCAGAATTCTTACACTGTTAGTCTGTTCACACACACGCTTCTCTCTCCCTGTATGAGGTGGAGTGTGTTTTATTGTGTTTTATTGTGTTTTATTGTGTTTCATTTTTCTCTGCTAGTGGAGCTTCTCTTTCTCTCTCCTGCTGCCTCCTGGTCTTTCACATTTACATGAGCTGTTTTTGTCAAGAGCCTCTGAATCTGTTTGCATTGTGGCTGCTGATGTTTAATATTATTTTGTTTAATTGTTTAATTTTATATTTATTACAGGTTGAGTTAAAAAACAGCATTAGACTCTGTAAGAGGAAAAGATAGAAAGAGGAAAGAAAAATTGCATTGGAGGCTAAGGATGACAATAAAAGTTTCTTCCAATATTTTAACTCCAAAATAGCTCTAAAAGCTGAAATCACTAATCTGCAGGATAGTAAGGGCCTTAAAATTGAAAATGAAATTGATATAGTTAATAAGTTTAATGATTATTTTACAGGGGCGGCATGGTGGTGCAGTGGTTAGCACTGTTGCCTCACACCTCTGGGACCCGGGTTCGAGTCTCTGCCTGGGTTACATGTGTGTGGAATTTGCATGTTCTCCCCATGTCGTCGTGGGGTTTCCTCCGGGTACTCCAATTCCTCCCCCCACCCCCCACTGAGGCTAATTGGAGTTGCTAAATTGCCCATAGGTCTGCATGTGTGAGTGAATGGTGTGTGAGTGTGCCCTGCGATGGGCTGGCCCCCCATCCTGGGTTGTTCCCTGCCTTGAGCCCTTTGCTTCCGGGATAGGCTCCGGACCCAGCAGGATAAGTGGTTTGGAAAATGGATGGATGGTGTTCACAGTAGAGAGCATGAGTACTCAGAAAGATCTCGGTTTGTATGTTGATGCTTCGATGTCCCACTCTCACCAGTGTGGGAAAGCAATAAAAAAAAGGCCAATAGGATGTTGGGTTACATCTCTAGGTGTGTGGAGTTTAAGACAAGGGAAGTGATGCTACGATTATATAATGCCTTGGTAAGACCCCACTTAGAATATTGTGTACAGGTTTGGTCACCATACCTTAAGAAGGACATTGCTGCCTCGGAAAAGGTGCAATGTAGGGCTACGAGAATGATTTCTGGTCTTAGAGGAATGTCTTATGATGAGAGGTTAGCTGAGCTGAATCTGTTTAGCCTCGAGCAAAGGAGACTAAGGGAGGACATGATCCAGGTATATAAGATTCTAACAGGTCTGGATGCTGTTCAGACAAATGGCTATTTCAATAGAGTATGGAATAGTCTTCCTGCTAGTGTAGCACAAGTTAAAACCCTGGGTTCCTTTAAATCAGAGCTAGATAAGATTTTAACAACTCTGAGGTATTAGTTAAGTTCTCCCCAAACGAGCTTGATGGGCCGAATGGCCTCTCCCATAGGAATTTGAGCTGAGTGTGGCTACACAGTCATAGCTGTAGAGGGTGTACAGCAGTGGGACACAGCCTTGCGGAGCTCCCATGTTGAGGATGATTACGCTGGATACACAGTTGCCTACTCTCACCACCTGAGATCTTCCTGTAAGAAAATCCAGAATCCATCTTCTCAGCTGGTCACTCAGTCCTAGATCCCTCAGCTTGGTGAATAGTTTGAGGTGGACTATGGTACTGAATGCTGAGCTGTAGTCTCACAGCCTGGATTAGGAATTTTGTGCGTTGGTGTTCTGCTCGGTCTGTCCAAGTGAGCCTTCATTCCATTGCCTTCTCCCATCTCATCCAAGCTTCCTGCTGCCTCATGCCTGCAATCCTGCTGGTTCTTTCCTCGTCCATTACTGCCCTCACCACTTCCTGCAGAAGCAGCCGCCTCTCCTTGCCCTGGACCTTGTTGTACTGAGGCATTGGAGAGCTGCCCAATCCTGATCTTCCCATTGCCACTGTTCCCACTTCAGCCTTGTGCCTCAGCCTCTCTTCTGCCATCTCCAGCTCCCTAACTGCACTCTACTTCCTGCTGGTCCGGATCTCAATGCCTGCTACTGAGACTTTGGGATCCTTGGAGTCTCTGTACTGCAATGTTTCTCTAGTATGGGAGATCTTAAAATCTTTCGTGACACAGTTGAAAGGAAGCTGTAGAATGTTATTTTTCCCGTACAGAGCTGTACTACTCAGACTATATGGTAAGCCGACACACCTGCAGAGGTATCCACTGATTCTCCTATAGTCACAGTGACAGAGTACTCCATGGTCAGTTGAAACAAAACCTTGGTCTGGATTTGTACTTTCTGGACTTGAACTTTATAGGTCTGTCAGTAATGGATTACTTTTGTGAGTATCTTCCCCAACACTGTTTACAAATGATACCGGCAAGCAATGTTTTGTAAAACTAATTTTACCTCTTAGTATAAAGATTGCTGTTGTGAGCTTTGGGTACTGCAGTTTGTCCACTTTTAATGCACCTGATTCAAATCCTTGTGCTAATTACCACACAGCTCTAAAGAACTAAGCTACACAGGACTTCGGCCCCCCCAGGACTGGAGATTGACACCGCTGGTGTACAGTGCGTCTTTCAGTGCGTTAGTGTGTTCAGTCAATAGACACATATACTCCTGCCAGCTGATCCAACATCAGTCCAGTAGATGGCACAATCCGACAGATCAAGCCAATCAATAAATCCAGCGAGGAAGAAGAAGGCGGGGCGTAGCCATCTAACTGCTTGGAGCTGTCCACTCTGAAAATCACTTATTTAGTATTTAACCAGTTTATTATGTGGAATTAAAACCTACAGCATAAGCAGTTCGAATGTAATCAGATCTGCCTGGGCGCCACTGACCGGCGAAGTTACTGAACCCGAGGATCCGCCCTTACCGACAAGCGTGAATGACTCCACTCCATGCTGCTGTTCAGGCTTTTTGGTCTTTTGGTTTTTAAAGCTCTTATAGCTATACGATGTAATATACAGTATTTCAGACATTTTTTTATTGTCCTCCTATTTTATTTCGATAAAACAGAGAGGTTTTGCCGAGTATTTGAAAGCGCCGTTTCTTTCAGTTTCACATTTACTAGCGTATTTCCCATGAATGTGAAAATTTGCGAATAATACCCCCCCCCCCCCCCACTTCAACCCAAAACAGTCTGCTAGCCTGAGCGATAACATAAAAGTTAATTTATGACCTAAATTTATGACCTAGTTCTAAACAAACAGTACTGTACTGTTCACATTGCATGTGGCAGAAGTGGCTTAATGGTTAGGGAAGCGAGATATTGCAGGTTCGAATCCCCCACCAGCAAGACACCACTGAGGTACCCCGACGCGGAATTAGCACATATGGGTTAAATGGAGAGGATACAGTACATTTTGTTGTTGTTTGCTGTGGTCAACACTGATCGCTGAATTCTAATTCTAAACTCTCTACAACAGCGTTTCCCATTTGTGGGCCGTGAGAGATCATGTACATAAATACAAAGTTTTTAATTTTCAAGTTTGTAATTAAATTTGAAATCACCATAAAATTTGTATTTGATGAACAATATTTAAATTTTTTCAAATATCAGAGCCAGTAAAACAAGTATTACACCGCAATGAGCCCAGCTGTGATGGATTGTAATAACTTCATCAGAATGCATGTGTTGAAATACATGAAAGTGCTTCCCTGATTCAATGTTCACTTGATATTTTCTCTTTTTTTTCCTTCATGTTGATATTGGGTTGGATATTGTTCAACTTTACGTGTTTTATTCAGTGTAAACAGCCAGGATATGGGCTAGACATCATCTGCACTTCATTTCTTATATTTGTTCCTTCACAGATTATTACATTCAATTCTATTCATTTTTATATAGCGCCTTTCACAACAGTCACCCCAAGGTGATTTACGGGGGTGTGTTGTGATGAATTACAACATCCTCAAGACAGAATAAAAAAAGAACAAAAACAGGGAAAAGGAAAGACAAAGAAAGAAAGAAAGAAAGAAAGACATATTACAACAGAGGAGAGAAACCAAAAACTCCCAAGTAGGGAGAAAAAAAACCTCTGGGGGTCGAAGGTCAACTGGCTGCTCAACCCCCCCTGGACATGCTAACATTATAGGAACAAGAGTGGGTTTACTTGGTAAGAGCACAGTCTAAACTGTAATCAAGTTCAAAATTCATAAGTTTGAAGATTGAAGTCTGCACCCATGATGTTACGGTTCATAGATCAGATCCACTATGTCACCCTTCTGTGGGACTGAACCAGGACTCCAGCTTTACCCATCCGGACATGTGGGAAGGAATCGATCCCTCCTTGTTCGCACTGCTGCCGGTGTACATTCCTTTGTTGGCATCAACACATGAAGTTCAGCGTCATGCCTTCTGAAGTCCTCTAATGCGCACGGCACATGCTACTATTTTGGTGAATCATGGAAGCGATAAACACTGAAGTGGCAGTGAAGAAAGGGACAGCTCACTAACCACGTCTTTTAAAAGAGGATATATTTTGGATAAGATAAAAAGACATGGGTAGTGTAGCGATACTTTTTGCAGTTTGACGTCCGATGTGTTTTTTGATGAATAGTTTTCATTTTTATTTAATTTCACAAACACTTATTCAGTGGAGATTCTAAGGTAGCAGGCAGACAATGTCATGGCTTTAATGATGAGTGTATTTCGCAGCTAAAGGATCTTAAAAAGCGCACCATACTAATGGTAATTTAATAAACATGACTAAATAACATTTAAGGTGGTTTTGCCTTTTCTGGTGGTCCATCAACCAGAATAGCGCCAGTGTGTTTCCTCTTCAGGTGCTCATGCGTAGCACTAGGGCCGAAACTTTGCACAGTGTAAAACCACCTTTTTGGTTTGTGATAATTTGAACTCCTCCCATAATCACATAGTGATATGATGAAAGCATTTTAGAAATCAAAATGGTAATTTCATTAAAATAATTTTTCAAAAACTATATATCGATTTTAAAATATTGATGTGGACACATGCACTATCGCCCTACACTGAATGCCGTTGTAACTGTCATGAAGCAGGTACTGCGTATGTGTGTGCATGTTTGTATATGTGTGTTGGGAGTATTGCACACTGACAATAGTAACCTATAGAATTTACTCAAATTAACTGAGGTAACACTTTGCACTCATTTTTTTAAGTAAATTTCAACTGATGTTTTTTTTTAAGTAAAGTATACCCAATTTTAGGCAATAAAATATATTATATGAAATTAAGCTACTTAAGTCTACTTACAGTGTTACCCATAGGATTTACAGAAATTGATTAAGGCAATGTCATGACCTGCTCGTCGGCTCCTCCTGTGTGCCACGCCCCCTGCTTACCCACGTGTGTTTCCCGGATTGTACCCAGCTGTGTTTGCTTATTTTCAATCAGTCCTGTGTATTTCAGTCCGTGTCTTACCTGAGTCCTTTGTCCGTCATTGATGTCAGTCAGCGTGAGATGTTCCCCAGTCCTCGTACGTCAAATAAATTCCCGTTTTCCCGTCCCCTGCCTGCCTGCCTGTTTCCTGTTCGCTCGCCTGCCCGACGATCGCCCGCTCCCTCACCCAGCGATCAAGGCGATCGTGACAGGCAACATATTTGTACTCAGTTTTTGGTGAATCTTTCTTTTTTTTTATGAGTAAAGTAAACCCTAGTTTACCGAAAACAATGCCCCATGAGATAAACAGCGCTATTTGGTCTCTGGTTTAAAGTGATACCAGGCTGTGTCTTTGCCAGAATGAGCCTGATGCAATTTTCCATCCTACTGGGAGTTATGGGCTTTGCTCAAGAACCCATAGTAATGGTTCTGCTGACACCAGGCATGAACCAGTAACCTTCTAGTCGCAGACCTAGAGGATTAGCCCCCTGAGCCACATGCTGTCTTCCCAAAAGAACCTGGTCTAAAGTCAACGGTGCAGTATTTCACTGTTATTTTAAGGGTGCAGTAGGTGTTAAATTTTGGTGACTGGCACATTCAGGGAAACCCTAAATTTCAGCGCAGCCTCGCTGGAAAGTCAAGCAACCCCATTGCACCAACGAAATAAAATCTCTGAGGTGATCGACTAACCAGAGGGGTTTTTCTTAACCTGTATGACTGATATTACAGATGGTCACGATGTTATTTTAAAGTTTAAATATTAGCGCGTCTGACCCTAAGGATGCAGACTGCAGACAGACGGGTTGAGTTTGTATTTTTATTCCCATCCTTCATACGTGTGAATCCTGACCTCTGTCATCTCGATCTTCTCTAACTGCAGGATGATGTTCTGACTTCTGCTGCTCCTCTGCCTTGGTCACTGTCTCCCTGCTCTCTTATTGGGAGAATTAAGTGAATAACAGCCTCAGACTGACCCTGTGTGTAATTAGCGGAATATGTCAGTGCTTCTCTGATTTGTTAAAAATACGGTGATGTGAATGTCTGATGGGGGTGTCTGCTGTAACATTCTTCTGTCGGGGGGGTAGGGGTTATAACTGTTTTAAAAGCCTTAGTATTAACACCTCATTGACAGCCTGGTGGGAATTTTTAAAAATAAGCAGGTCTGCACTTATCCCCTGCAATCTAACACCCATTTGGAACAATCCAGATTTTTGCCAAAAAAAGAAAGCATTGAACTTTCCTGTATGGCGCGATAAAGGGATTATAAATCTAGAACATGTTATTCAAAACAGGAAAGTTGTCGCATTCAAGGAACTTGTCTCAAAATATGGAATTAGCAACAGTAAATTTCTTGAGCATCAGCAAGTGAAGTCCATTATTCAGGCGAGGTTCAACCCTAATCAGCTTCATTTAGAAATACCTCCATGGGTACTTGAATCTTTACATCTCTCTTGCTCCAAATTATTATCAAAATTGTATAAGTTATTGTCAAAAATAGATGATTCAATCTCTCTCCCAACCTCAAAATGGGAGCAAGATCTATCCATTGATCCAGAGCAAAACGTTTGGAATCAAATATGTTTAAACACTTTCAAAATGACTAAAAGTCCCAACTTGCAACTTATACAATACAAAACTCTCCATAGAATACACTACACAGGACAAAGGATGTTCCAAATGGGCCTTAAACACTCAAACTTATGTTCCCGCTGCTCAGGTAACTTTGTGGAGAACTACATGCATGCAATATGGTCTTGTACACCGGTGCAGAAGTTCTGGCAGAGGTTATGTGAAGATCTATCATCCATCCATCCATCCATCCATCCATCCATTTTCCAAACCGCTTATCCTACTGGGTTGCAGGGGGTCCGGAGCCTATCCTGGAAGCAATGGGCACAAGGCAGGGAACAACCCAGGATGGGGGGCCAGCCCATCGCAGGGCACATTCACACACCATGCACTCACACATGCACTCCTACGGGCAATTTAGTAACTCCAATTAGCCTTAGCATGTTTTTGGACTGTGGGGGGAAACCGGAGTACCCGGAGGAAACCCCACGACGACATGGGGAGAACATGCAAACACCACACACATGTAACCCAGGCGGAGACTCAAACCTGGGTCCCAGAGGTGTGAGGTAACAGTGCTAACCACTGCACCACCATGCCGCCCCCGAAGATCTATCAATATGGTTTAATTGTCATATCCCAGGATATGCAATTGAATTAGATATGGAATATCTGCTCCCTTCCGAAATAAACAATTAGGTGAACTGGATTCTCTCTGATCCACTCTGACCAATTCCATTATATAGGGGGGCTGGTCGGCTGTGGTCTCATCTCCTTGGGATCCTGGCGGGTGGTGGGGTTGGGCCCTCAAGCTATGGGCTTCTTGGGGCTGGGGGGCTGTGGCTGCCATCTTGTGATGTCTGGGTGTTTGCCCTGGCTGGGGGTGGTGGGGGGGAGTTTGGGCGGGTGCTGCCTGGTGGTCATGGGGCGTGGGGTCTGGAGTGCTGGTGGTGGCGGGGGCCGGTCCTGGGATGAGCGGTTGGCCTCTTTGGTGCGGGCCTGGGTACGGGGTCCGGGGCTCTGACACCCGGGGCCTGGCCATCTTCTTGGTGGGTGCCTCCCTGCGCCGGGCGTCGGTCCATGTTAGGGCGTCCGGTCTGCGCAGTGTTGGAGGTGGCGTGTCTCGGGTCTGGGCAAGTCTGCCACATTTTTGTCATCCAGTGAGTGACTGTCTGAGTACGGACTGCCCTGCTGGGTGGCTTTTGGTGCTAACGGTGCCCTGGGGTGTGGTCGCCGGGGGCCCAGTGTCCACTCCTTCCCGCTCGGTTGTGGGGGGCTGGGGAGGCTACTGAACCAGCTGGTTAGCTGGCTCTCTTTTGCCAGGGGGTGAATAATCTACCCCCTGACCTTATGAATTGGCCCCCTTATGAATTGGGTCCTAAGGGCCCTGGCCTTGGCTCGTGCAGGAGCAGCCGCGCCCTCGTGGGGTCAGTGGCGTGTTGCCTCTGGTTCTTTGGGGCTCATGCCCTTTTGGCTGTGGGGGCTGCGTCTGGGACCTCCCTCCTCCCCCAGCTGGATCAGGGGTGCAGCCGTAATTGGGATGTGGGGCCCCAGCTCTTCCGTGCTCTTTGTGGGCTGCGGACGTCCTGGTCCTCCCGAGCCTGTCTCTGCCGACCTGTGGCTCTTGTGGGGTGTGGTTGCGGCCTCCCACCCTTGCTATTTAGTACATTCCATGTTGAAAATGCACGCACACAACACACGCACACAACACAAGCACACTAGCCTGCATCTCACCTACACAATTGAGCACACATACGTATACTTACACGCACCCCTCCAAGCACACACTAAGATTTTATATGCTTGTATAGTTGTGTTACTTTCTTCACTCTTTAATTTTGTTTGTTCCTGAATGTATCCATTTCTGGATAAATTCACATTTCTGAATTTATCCACTCGTTAACACATGTTTCTCACTTACTCCTTTTATCTTTTTCCCCTCCTAATCTGTCCCTCCTAAATGAATAAATTTATTTATTTTAAAATGAAATAAATATATAAAATGAAATGTAAAAAAAAAGAAATCAATCAACATAAAGTTTATAGAGCCCCTCATGGTAAAGCAAACATGTTTGGCACAGCAGTGCATTCAGACCATGATTCTGCTAAAGCTGCTGTACAGGACAAGGGGGAAAAAAAGAAATCACACTGCATATCTCCAGGTCCAGCATAATGTTCAGTGGGAGTAGGTGCTTGCAGTCCAGTCTTCTTCAGGTTCTCCACCATTTCAGCCAGTATGGTGTTTCTGCCCAGAACTGGTCTGGGTATGAAGGTCTGTCTGCACTGGGGGCAGCTGTAAACTCCAAGACGATCCTCCTGATCCCAGCAGCTCTTAATGCAGCTCATACAGTAACTGTGTCCACAGGGAATAGTCACTGGATCCTTCAGTAGATCCAGACAAATTGGGCAGCTGAAACTGGCTTCTGCCATTTTACCACGAACACTGATAGGATTCACTTTCTTTTTCTCACAGTCGTCTGTGTGTGAGAGTGGGAGGAACTTCCTGCTTCTCAGGCTGCAGTAGGTGTGGCTTTGGACTGAGGCCAGACTGAGAAGAGCAGACTGAGCAAACACTGGAGTTGGAGTTTCTAAACAAAATAGTACATTATACAAACGGTACCCAAAGCGAACATTTATTTTTCTTTTATGAGAATAACAGTTACTGACATTGTTTTTCTGTAAACAAACTATAATCCTACTCTTTGATTTTGCACAGTAGATAGAAATTAGGTGTAAAGGTAGAAGAGAGCAGATCTACCGAGAATGAATTTCTGTGTCTGTTTAGAAACATTTTTGGGATCATGTGGTTTCAGGTGAAACATGCACTGATGTGCAATTACAGACAGACTGTGTCAGGATTAGACAGAACAAGCTTTGACAAGCTCTGAACCACTAATTCACCAAACTGCATGATCTTAGACAGCAGGAGGAAACCTGAGGAAACCCACAGGAACACGGGGAGAACATGCAAGCTGTACATGCAGAACCAGGAGTGGGAACCACACCCACAAGCCTGGAGGCGTGAAGTGAGAGCAGCTGGTCTGAAGTCCTGAAGGGAGCTGGAGCGCCCTTTCTTTGGAACAGTGTGGAGCCGTCCTCCATTACTGCTTATCCTGTACAGGGGGGTGGGGAGCCTCTAGCCTGTCCCAGGTGGCACAGGGCGGGGGACACAATGGATGGGATACTAGTTTATAGCAGAGCACAAACCCACACATACAGACTCACACTAAGGGCAGCTTAGAGATCCCAATCGGCTGATCGCAGTTTCATGTTCTCCAAAATAGGAGGAGAAAGCCCACATTGGAAGAACATGCAAACTTCACACATACAGCAGGAAGGACAGGAAACAAGCCCAGAGACAGAGGTTACACCCCGAGACCCCACACCCCCCCCCCCCCCACAATCACACATACTGTTAGGATTTATTTAAAAGTTACATTATAATACTACAAAATTATGACTGACTATGATCTTCATATTATAATGCTCTATATAATATGCTATTAAATCACTGTACTAATTACCTGGTACTTAGTGAATTATTTTTAATTTACCATGATGCAGGGTGTCCTGAGAGTGATCCTGACAGAGTTATCTTGAACTCTCCCACAAGTTCTGATCACTCGGTTCCAGAACTAAAGAGAACTGAGGGCATATTTGTACATCTTTACATATGTCTGTTACATACAATTTTTCTCATTTGAATTCCCTACATTCTGATGTTCTTCAGCAGGAAATGACCAAATTCTCATAATGAAAGTATTGTCATGCCATCACCATTCAGCTGTAGCTACAAACTAGCTGGCTACTCTTTTATATGCGAGTTATAAACTAATGCTGACACAAATGTGTCTCCTCGTCTAGTTGACCAAAAAAATCACTGGGCTGCACTTCAGATGACTTGATTAGCAGCGTCGAAAGCAGCAAAGATGAATATATACCTGAATCACCCAAGAGTTCAGAGGAGAACGACAAGATCATTCCATCCAAAAAAAGGAAAACTGCCACCCACTCCAGTACTCTGTCATCTGAACATGTGTCAGACACTAACAGCATGGATGGAATCAAGCCCAGCGTTTCACGCTTGAAAATTAGGCAAGCTCCAAAAGATAGAAGATTGAAGTTTGCAGGAATGAAGCAATCATGCGATCGAGGCTGTGAAAAATACCTGTGGATTCGAGGATGATAATGATTGTTTCAGGATTCCTTCCTTGGCCCTGAAGTTGGGCCACAACCATAAAAAAACAGCCGACATTGTGGAATGTGAAGCAATGATTGCAGGTCAAGATGAAGTTGTACAGAATGCAAAAAGGTTTGAGCACCTTTAACCAACAAAATGTGTGTGACGGTTAGTGCTTTAAAGACTCTTCCTGAATCAAAATGGAACAATCCACAACTTCTCCCATTTGCTGAAGAAGTTTACATTTACACCTTGAATCAAGATGAATAGAGTACCAAAGCAAACTCAACATGGAGAAAAACTCAAAGTGCTGATCAAAACTTGCTCGAGTTACTCTATGTGAGGTAATACTTTTTAATCTTTGGAGATTGGGGGAAGTGTCCAAAATGAGACTAAGGTCCTGCATTCTAAGAGACACATCAGATTTGCATACTGAGGTTGCAGATGCCTTATCTGAAGTGGAGCAGAAATCATGCCGGCATTTCCAGCTCATAGAAATCAGAGGAAATAGGAAGATAGGAAGGTATCGGTTCTTCTCACCCCAGATATGCTTGCATCCATGGAGCTGCAGGTGAAACAGCACAGAACATGTGGAGAACCTGATGAAGATCAGTTCATGTTTGTAAGGCCTGGAGCCGACAAGCACTTCAGAGGGTCAGATGCCATTCGAACATTTACCAGTGACTGCAGAGCAAAATACCCCAAGACCTTGTCATCAACTAAACTCAGAAAGCATGTGTGCACCTTATCCAACGTGCTCAAAGATGACATATATTTACAATAATAGTTGACCTCCCAGGATTTTTTTCTCCATTTACATAGATAAATATCACAAAAGGGGAGATTATTTTTTTTTACTGTTAACAGCGTTAAAGATAACTGTCCGTCCAGTTTTTTTTAACCTATTTACAGTAATACAGGTTTGAAAAAGGCAGGTTCTGTTTACTATTTACGGTGTTAATTGTCATTCCAAATATGTCAAAGGGGGGGATTTTTTTGCTGTTTTTTTTGCTTTTTACAGTGTTAAATGCTTTTTATGTTTATACTGATAGTCAACCTGCCAAATGTGTCAAAAGGGGAATTATTTGTTATTATTTTCAGTGATATTTGACCTAAATTTGTTTCAAAAGGGACTTTGCTACAGTTTAAAGTAATACATGTTTCATTTTCATTAAACAATACAGTTGTCAAAAGCATCCGGGAGTGTGGTCCCCACTGTTACCCTTCTGCACTCACACAGTGCCACGCCATGCGGGACGGAGCAGGAACAGAAGAGGAGAAGTCCAGGTAGTCGGGGAAACGCGGGCTTTATTGTCCGGGACACATAAAACAAAAGAAGGCCGGCAAACCAGCACGAGAGACTTCAATGACAGACCGAGGGAAACGGACTAGAACGCGGACTGAAATACACAGGACTAATCAGGAATAACATGAAACAGCTGATAACAATCGGGGTTTCACACGAGGTAACGAGGGGGGTGTGGCAGAAAGGTGAACAGGACATAGACGTGCGATTCCCATGACGGTGTTCCAGAAACTGACCGGGGAGGAGGCTGGAAATTACCGCAGTCGCCCTAAAAACCCACATCTTGTCGGAATGGCGAGGAACTGACATACATTCTGAGCCCCTCCCTCTGGGATCAGGGCTGCCATCATATTTCATGGTTCTGTTTAGCCAGGGGAGGCGTGGCCTCGATCTGGGTCATACCTGAACCTGGAATGTGATGAGCAACCACTTCTTTAATACTGATAAACTTTAGCAATCACACTTATTGTGATTAAGTTATTTTTAACAGATGCTTTTATCCAAAGTGACATAAGATTGAAAAAGCAGGTCAGACAGTCTCTGGAGAAATTGGGGGGTTAAGGGTCTTGCCCCAGGGCCCAATGGTGACATCATTCTGCTGATCGTGGGATTTGAGCTTTGTGAGTCCATACCTGCTTAGTTACACTGCCCTAAGTTTGTTGCTCAACTCGATCCTTTCTCAATTGTAAATCGCTTTCCAAAAAAAATCTCGAAAATAAAAGTAAATGCTTCTTTTTTGCAGGAGAAAAAAATGATCAACACATACTGTACACTACTCACAATAAGTTAGGGATATTGTGAGAGACTCAGTGGATGTCATACATATGGTGTTTGTTACACTTCAGACATTTTTGGGATAGGGAGGCAATTGTATTGGGGTGATAGACACACCTCATTTTGTGTTTTCCATGTAATGGTCTCATTGTGTACTGGTGTGCCTTATTGGAGTAAATGCCACAACACAACCTTTTTCAATGTGGCATCAATTTCAACAGTCTGTGGGGATAAAAAGCTGGTATTGTCAGCAAGTCATTCCAAGTTCATCAGTCAAACAGCCATGAACACACAACGTCACTTAACGGACGACCAGCGCCACCTGGCCATGGCACGCCTTCAGGTCGGTGGCAGGCAGTCAGATGTTGCTCGTGAGCTTGGTGTGTCTCAAAGTGTCATCAGCAGACTTGGATCAAGACACAGAACTACTGGCAGAGTTCAGGACACACCCAGGAGTGGAGCCCCACGAGTGACAGACCGCAACGATGACCAGTACCTAAGGACCACTGCACTCAGACATCGTTATGTAACTGCCACACAGCTGCAGGCCCGTTTACGAGATGCGCGGGGTACTACGGTTTCCAGACAAACCATTCGCAACCGACTCCACCACTTTGGCTTGAATGCCAGACGATCGTTGCAGGTGACTCGACTGACACCAAGACACCGTCGTGAACGTTTGCAGTGGGCACAAGACCATGTGACCTGGACAATGCAGCAGTGGTCTACCGTCCTGTTCACTGATGAGTGTCGGGTCACCTTGCACAGAAATAATGGCCGTCAGCGTTGCTGGAGACGACGAGGTGAGCGATACGCTGATGTCAACATGGTCCCCAGGGTTTGCTTTGGTGGAGGAGGTGCAACAGTCTGGGCAGGCATCACCGGTCAGCGCAAAACAGATTTTGTTATTGTCCATGGCTCGGTCACTGCACGTTCTTACCTCAGAGACATCATTGAACCCATCATCATCCCCCAATTCCGCCAGCACACCCCCAACTTTCTGTTCATGGATGATAATGCCCCGCCACATCGTGGCAGAATTGTCACAGCTCGACTTCAGGAAGTTGGAGTACCTCATATGGTATGGCCATCAATGTCCCGTCGCGATACAGGTACGGATTACGGACCGGGCCAGCGGGGCCACTGCCCAGGGGCCCTTGGGGTGCAGGGGGCCCATGGGGCCCCTAGCCCAAAACAATTTGCAACGCTTATCAACAATATATTTTCGTTTGTCTATTTTAGAGCGCCTACATTCTTTGATCCTCTGCCTACAAGGGTCCCTGACCCTATAGGGAGGGCGTTTGGCTGCCAAGGGCCCATGAATTGTGGTGGTGGTGGGGGGGGCCTCACGAACGTTTTGCCCAGGGGCCCACACAACCCATAATCCGTCCCTGTCGCGATATAATGTAATCATGCAATTACGTTTGCAGTAAAATAAAAGGACAGTGATAATGGCTCCCAGCAGCACAAACCAAAGACAATCGGATGAAAGCAGAATGGAATATTGGAGTATGGGAGACAATCCTTTCATAGCATCCAGGTTTTTTAATGTCTGCGAGGATGAGTTTGTTTATACGGCGAGGAGCACAGCGCCAAGTTACACAAGAAAATAAGCTGGAGGAAAGCAGCAGGCAAAAGCCTGACCGAGACGCAGCCCTGATACATGCTGCTTGGCGGCTGGGGAAACTTGCCGCACATCAACCCTCCGGTGACTGGTTCAGCTCACGGCAGGAAGCTGCCATCTAGTGGTGCGCTTTGGGAATTGCATGTAGCGCCAGAGTTCCTGGATATTATTACAGTGTCATGAAACTAAAGACTCATTGTGGTTTGACTCAAATCACAATATTGTGCAGTTTGGGGATTTGCGTGGGTGTTTTTCTGTTCGTCATCACAGGTCATGAGGGCCCAAAAATGCTGCTGCTGAGCTCTGTTACTGATATTCTTAAGTATTATATTTAATAATTGTTGCGCTTGGACTCGATCTTTGATTCAATGTTTTGCCGTCTTTAATCTTTCCAAGCACTTCGGGTACCGGGGCGACGCCCAGCACCGTATCAATTTGCTTCTTCATTTGTATGTCGTTTTGATAAAACGTCTGATTTAAATGTATACACAGCAGTAACTATGAAAAACAAATCCTGATAGTTCTTTCTCTGGTAGGTCTCTCTAACCTTACGCCCCTGGGAGAAAAGCCTAGTGTCACGTGGGGTTAAATGTAAATGTGTAGTTTTCTG
This sequence comes from Brienomyrus brachyistius, assembly GCF_023856365.1. Classification (NCBI taxonomy): domain Eukaryota; kingdom Metazoa; phylum Chordata; class Actinopteri; order Osteoglossiformes; family Mormyridae; genus Brienomyrus; species Brienomyrus brachyistius. The sequence goes on along the minus strand of NW_026042329.1, from coordinate 240,589 downwards.
GATCATAATCTGTAGGTCAGTTCATCGTTTACCCAGAAGGTGGCAGCACATGAACACTGCAAAACTGCAAGCCTAGAATGTCACTTCGTATACAATAGTGCGCTATACGTGTATTAAAAAAAACTACATAATTACATACATAAATAAATGTTCTTCTTTCCAAAAAGAATAGAAGTATGTCTACACAATATTCCCAAATCTAAAAATCCCCCCTTGGCAGCATGTTACGATGTAGTTTGGTTTTGTTTAAGCTCCATACTTTCCCAGAATTACCCTGGACTGCATCCAGTACTGAAGCCCATAGAATCAAACACGAAGCTCACATAACTTGGCAAGAGGCCCCTGAATTAGCTAAAGTGTATGGAGTTTTCACCTCGGCTCATGGGGATTCAGAGAAGACACAAATGATCACGAACCCATGTGTGATTTACAATGAAAGGTGACTGAACACAACGCACAGCCTCTGTAATGTCTCCACTGTCCAGCAGGGGGTGCCACATGAAAGCTGCCCAGCAGGAGTAAACAGGCTTCCAGAGATGATGCACCGCAGTCCCACAGTGCTCTAGTCTTAAGTGCTGTAGTCTTGTGGTGCCTCTATACCTTAGTCTCATAGTCTCTAGTGCCCAATTTCCCCTTTGCCCCACTTCCATGATCCACAAGTCCCTAGTCTCCTTGTTTCTTAGTCCCATAGTCCCCAACACTGTAGCCCCGTTTCCCCTGGTCCCCTATTCCCTTAGTCCCATAGTCTCCTAGTCCTGTGGCCCCTAACCCCATAGTCCACTACTCCTTGGTCCCCTAGTTCCTACTCCCTATTCCCTTTGTATTAAGCAGGGAGCAGGATTCTGAGGCCATCTGATATGCTTTACAATGAAGCTGTGCTAAAACCAGTATATGCATGAGCAGTGACCTCTGCTGGCCCAATCGGGAGGAGACGGGACAGATCGTCACAAGTACTAAGATGTGATGCATCCATCTTCCAAACACTTATCACAAGGGTATCCCAGGATACAGGAATCACAGGGTAAAAAGCTGGGGTCCACCATGGATAGAATGCCATTTAATCACAAGACAGACTCACAGTCATAGACTCTGGACAATTTACAGATGCCTGTCACAGTAGCTACAGGAAGAATCCCATGTGGGATAAAGAGAGCAAACAAACGCCACACAGACAGCGTAGGAGAAGGATGGAAACATTCAACACTGCAGCTGCAAGGCAGCCCTGTTACCCACTGAGCCGCCCCTCACTGGATTCTCATGGTTAAAACAGGACATGATGCCCAATACATTCAAAATGCACATGTGGAGGATTTCAGCCATATGGTTTTGAGTAACTTCTACACCCAAGTACCATGTGTGAGATGGAGCCGGCCAGTTCCTCTTATGGTCCAATTCTGCTCCTGCGTCACTAAGATTACGGTACTTAGGTCCTCCATCCATCAGATCCTCTTCTCACTGTGGTCATGCTAATCCGCTCTGGACACTGTATGCTTGGTAAAAGACTCTAATCTCTGCATCCTTGGTAGTGAAACAAAAAGGGGGTTTGCTGAACTAGATGGGCTGAGATTGGAAGCGAAGAGGATCGTGAGGGATCACAAATGGGAGGACTGGCAACCGGGAAGGTCACAGGCAACAGGAAGGTTTAACATCAATGACCAGACTGGGGCTGACGAGACAAATAGATACTTAAATGCAAAGACTAACGAGGGGCAACAAGCAACAGGCATGAATCATCAGGGTCACGCTAGTGAGGAGACAGGAGGGTCAGGCAGGTGTGATGGGTAGGACATGACAGTGGTCATGTGACACGGGCTGTTACTGTCACCATGAGGAAGCGCAGGAATGTAAACAGCTTGGAAAAGGCAGCTGGTGTTTTTCTCCTTTATTTCTGTGTGAGCCTATAGTGGGTCCCGTGTTGGATGGGATCCTGTTTCTACTGCCTGTCAGTCGTAAGCGGATCACACTTCTTACCGTTAGGGTGATGCCTGTGGTTTATGGCATTAAACCAGAGTTACTTGGATTTACTGGAGACTTGACTGTGACACAAACACAATAACCTGTAGCAGGACTTGTAGTCTTTCAGGCACTCGGCCCCAGATTTTTAATTACTTTGACTTTATATCTGAATCAGAAATTTTTGTAATTGATCAATACGCTTCTTTTTCATGAAAATATTCAGTCGATGTTTTGCTTATGAATTGCATTGATTAAGAATTAGATTAAATGTATTGATCTCGGGGGGAAAATTTTTTGAAAGCAGCAGAGACAAACATACATGCACTCCCGTACACACACACACACACACACACACACTGTTCTACTGTACAGGACTCTCACTACTGCTGTTGTTCCATTGTAAGTTGTTTGCGGTCAAACCCATTGCACAGTCCTAGTTGTAATTTGCACTATTTTGTACAGCACATCTATTCATCTGTTCATTCATTCATCCATTCATTCATTAGTTAGTTCATTCATTCAAATGATAAGTTGTATGGTTTTGAAGACACAAATGTCTGTGTTTGTGTCACCAGAGGGATAAATATCCCTGTTTGCATGTGTGTCACTGTCTGTAAGTGTATCACAGATGTGAGAAATGCTTCTGCATATAGGCTGTAAACCCTCATGCTCATGCATTTTAGGGGCAGCTCAGTAAGTGTAAGTGTCACTTTGCGGCTGCTGTCAGGTGCAGCATGAACGGACTCCGGGAGCCGGGATGCTGGATTATCAGGGGTGATTTATTAACAAAGAGCACAAACAGGAGAGAACAGAACAGAAAAGGAGAATGAAACACTGATGCAGAGCCGAAGCCGGCGTGGTGGCTGCCACAGGATCGATTCCTCCCCCCTTAGCCGGGGACCCACCTTATACACCCACCCCCAGGGGAACAAGTGCACCACGTCTAAATTAGACAGGGGGGAGAGAAACAAACACGCCGCCAGCAGAGGCAGCTGCACAGAATGTGGAGCTCGTCACCAGAGGAAGGAGAAGGACGTCAGAGTAAGAATCCACCTTTCCTCTGTGTTCAGGGGTATATCTGTATTACTGCAATGCCACTGTGAGCGTTTTGTGGGTCACATTGCATCTGATAATCTTATTCCTAAATTGACTGGATTAAAAAGATACTTAGACTAAAATTGGTACTTTATTGATACTTTATTGATCCCTCTGTGGGGAAATTGTCTTTACGCCTCCCTCAGCTTGCTCCATGTAGAGTAAGCTGTCTGCGAAGGGCTGCCACCCGCAATGGCGCCCAGGGAGCTGGGGGTTAAGGGCCTTGCTCAAGGACCCACAGACATGCTGTGGCTGGGTTTGAACCTGTGACCGCCTGCTTACAGGCACACAGGCTTAGCGCACTGCACCACACGCTGTCCCCGATATAAAATATAAAGTAAATCAGGATTCCTAAAAAGAGATTTTGTTCTTTTTATGGTGTCGCAGCGCTGGGCTCAGAGTTCAGGGGAACCACCCCTTAAGACACCGACTACGCCACCCTGGGAATTGCACCCAGGGAAATAGTTCCTAAGCTAAATGAAACTCCAAGAGAAAGGTACTCAGGTCCGTTATACACGGCAGCAGGAGACGTGACTCCACTTACAATCTTTTATTACACAGAAATTAATAAAACACCATCCACACGATAAGATAAAACCTCGGGGCTGGTCCACACAGGGTAGGAGGTTAAACAGTTAAACAACAGATGGCATCCTGAAACAAAACACTACAATTCCCATGCATACACGCAATACAACATGCCACCACAAAGTTCCCTTCCTCCCTTATGGCATCCCAACCCCAAAGAATCTTAAAACACACAAAATAAAATCCCTCACTTTAAACAATTAATCCTCGCAGTTAAGCAAGGAATAAAAAAGACTACCAATCCCCACATTCAGAATACAAAAAAGGAGAGAAAACAAGAGCAGAGGCAAAGAGGCAAAGCAGCAGCAACTGCAGGACAGGCAATCCAGACCGCAGCTGTAAAAGCAGGCAGAGCAGCAATGCTTAATGGCGTAGTGATCTCCAACCAGCCGGATAAACTCCATCCACGTTGCCTGCAAAGGATGGCGCCAGGCAAAACAAGTTAATTAAAACCCACAATCACGAACCTAGATCGAACTTACGGGCGATTTTACACAAGCCCATTACAAGTCGCCAGCCCCACCATTTACCCGCAGCAACGTGCACCCACCGGTTGAGTACAAGTGAGCCGAAACAGAATGGAATAAAACGTACCCGCTGCCACCTACCAAACAGCCGCCTCCAATAAATCCGTCGTATGCAGATCTTTACCACGAAGTCAGGTAACCGGAAGAACCTTGCCAGCGTTCGACCCCCAGCCAACCACTGCCATTTTTATAGGGCGCTACCACGAATTACAATACAAATCGGCCCGCACATTTAAAGGCACAGGTACTTAAAATAGTCATACTGCCACAATGGTCATTTGGAATCACATACATGTATCATAGATGATCAGGTATGTAGTGAAATCAGAATGCTATCCACATTGGTTTAAATAAAAAAATTGAAAAGCTGCAGTTTGAATAACAAATCAGCTTAACTGTCCATTCTCGTTGTTCCTAAATATGCATGTTTTTTTAGACTTCATAAAATATTAAGAATTTTATTTTAGAATATTTATCTCGATAATGTTAAATAATGACTGTACCCGTTAACCATATCTAACGTGTTGTGATGGAGACGTTAACTGAGGGATCGCAGCGTCTCACGTGCTGCGACCGACGGGAAACCCGCAGTTACCTCAGGACGGCAGTAGGGGGCGGACGTGAGGTTCAGCCGTCTGAAGTTAAACCGTATATTTTGGGAGAAATAAAAATGTGAATAAAAATGCTTTATTATTAATCATTTGTGCAATTATTCTCTAAGGTAGTAAGGACTTAGTTCGGCTTTTAATGATTCTTTTCCCGTGTTTAATGGGAGTCAGAGAGACGCCGTTTGCTAATTAGCTTGTCGATTGTCAGGTTTAACAGTTCACATTAGTTAAGTTTTTATTCTTGCTTTTTGTATTTTGATATTTTAATCTAACGTGAATGTGATTTATGCCTTTTGTTTTTAACTCAGATATTTTTTGCTTTCGCTATTATACCTCCCGTCTCCTTTTACATGGTTATTATCCATCCATCCATCCATTTTCCAAACCGCTTATCCTATTGGGTCGCGGGGGGTCCGGAGCCTATCCCGGAATCAATGGGCACGAGGCAGGGAACAACCCAGGATGGGGGGCCAGCCCATTGCAGGGCACACTCACACACCATTCACTCACACATGCACACCTACGGGCAATTCAGCAACTCCAATTAGCCTCAGCATGTTTTTGGACTGTGGGGGGAAACCGGAGTACCCGGAGGAAACCCCACGATGACACGGGGAGAACATGCAAACTCCGCACACATGTGACCCAGGCGGAGACTCGAACCCGGGTCCCAGAGGTGTGAGGCGACAGTGCTAACCACTGCACCACCATGCCGCCCCCATGGTTATTATATATGCTGATTTAATCTATCGTGATACTTGTGTTCAATTACAGTAAAGTGAATTTATTTAATTATATTATATGTTTTATGTTACTCAGTTACCTCACGATTTGAGCAGAGCGGAACCAGGACATTAATAGGATGGAATAGAAAGCCTTTATTGTCAATGTAAAGGTAGCAAATACAATATACAGACAGAAATATATAAAATGTACATATACAAGGGAGGGGAAAAGCCCCCCCACTCATCAGGCTTACATTTCATTACATTTTAAATTCACTCTATTGGTACGACTGCATTTACTATGAATTTGTTTTGGCAGTTTTGGTGCATTAACAGACAACATAGAACAAAAGTCAGAGAAAAACAGTAATTTTGCATGAGTTTGGGAAACTGAACAAACATTCACACAGTGAGCTATCCCAGCATGCACAGCGACACAGAGGAGTTGTAATGAACACAAAACCCTGGATAGAGGGGTTCAGTGAATGAGGAGGTGAAGCAGCACAGGAGGGTCAGTCCATCAGAGGAGACTCTGTAGAAGGACAGAGTACCAGCCGCCCGGTCCAGATACACTCCTACTCTGCGGGAGCCTGAGGGCTTTATGGGTATGTCAATCTGTTTATTATTGTGCCGGAGAGAGTAACTGTCAGGAGAGCAGAACAGCATCCATGACTTGTCATTGAATCCAAGACGACAGTCAACATTGTCTCCTTTCCTCCTGATTCCTTTATAAGTCACTCCTATCCAGGCTCCATTTCCACTCCACTCAGCCTCCCAGTAACAGCGACCAGTCAGACTCTCTCTGCACAGAACTTGGGGACAGAAATCAAATCTCTCTGGATGATCAGGATATGGCTGCTCTGCCCCCCATGTCACCTTCCTGTTCCCCCCTGACAGAGACAGGTTTCTCTTTGCTGTGTTGGGGTCCAGCGTCAGCTGGCAGGAGTCTGTAGGCAAGAGGAAGAGCGATTAATCCCATGACGAAGCCCAGCATCTCCATCATTATCACTGTCACACCTCACACACTCACTAACACAGAACTCGCTCCAATACACACATTTTATTCCCAATATACTCATGTAGTCTGCGGCGCTCCGGCTGCCCCCTGCGCTGTGAGACATGCCGCGCTGAGAGACTCGCTGGGGACCGAACTGCACTTTAGCCTGCGCTCTATTATTCTGTACGATGCATAAAATATGAAAACGAAGCAGGAATTCAAGTATGTGAAATACCTCAGGAAATGTCGGACGCCGCCGGCGGGAAGACTGAGCAAAATGCTGCGCGCGCTCAATTAATAGCCTTAATTACAGGTAAATAAAATTACAAACAGCATTAAATCAAACATGTTAAACATGAAATTGTACCCCATAGAGTACCACTATGAGTTAATTTGTCTTTACTTCAAAATAAGAACTTCCTTTAAACCGCTTCGGACACATACCCCCCTCCAGCAGCGTGCAGCACCGACTAGTGATGTGTCGGTCGCGAAAGAGCCGCTCAAAAGATCTGGATCTGGACCGACATTTCTATAAAGCAAAACGCCTCTGCGACTCAGCGCTCCATGCTGCTCTGACTGTTAGTGATGTGTCAGTCGCGAACGAAACGGCTCTCGGAGCCGGCTCTTTGAAGTGAACGATCAGAGCCGGCTCCCGCCTGTGAGCCGGAGTCAGAGCCGCTTTTTTTCTTTCTCTTTTTGTTCCACCCGCACGGATTGGTCAACCACACTATGCATGTCTGCTCTGAGCAGGAGAGGGAGGGGCGCTGCCACAGGGTGCGTTCGATTTGGGCTTTAAGTCGTCTTGTTCTTCTGATGTTTTTGTACCATATGACATGGTCACGGAAGGTGACGTTTTTGCAGCGCCGGCTTAAGTCTGACAAAAAATCTAACCATGATGCATTGCGTTGGGACCAGAATGCACTGCTTTAAGCCAGCGCTGCAAGCGGCAGCGTGAAGTCGAACGCACCCATAGACAAATACAGCAATCGCGGGCACAGACAGAGAAACAGGAGGGAAGGAGGCACGCGACAAAATGAGTGACTGCAGGAAACGGAGTAAAATTTGGAAACGTTTCAATTGCATAGATAATACAAAGGCAGAGTGTCGAGCTTGCAAGGTTAAAATCTCATATCGAACAGGCTCTACAAATACCCTGCATTAGCACATGAGAACTGTACATCCATCAGTGCAGTGGGAAGAAAAAAGACAAGCAAATGAACCTGCTACTAATGAAAGAGACAGTTTGTCGACTGCAGTTTGTCAATGTCTACACCGTCATCCAGTACAGCACCACAACCACATAGACCTACAACCTAGAGCTCTATGAGACAGATTGTGCAAAAAGCTATGACTCCAGTAAAACAGAAAACAATTGATGAGGAATTAGCTAAAGTGATTTCCAACCATAGTAATTCATTTCACTAATAATTTTACATTATTTCTGGTAATAAATTCATTTAAGCACCAAAAAAAATCTGAAGAGCCACTTGGGAGCCGAAAGAGCCGGCTCTTTTAAGTGAGCCGAGCCATAAGAACCGGCTCTCTTAAAAGAGCCGGAATTCCCATCACTACTGCTCAGAGCAGACATGCATAGTGTGGTTGACCAATCCGTGCGGGTGGAAAAAAAAAAATAGAGAAAGAAAAAAAGCGGCTCTGACTCCGGCTCACAGGAGGCAGCCGGCTCTGATCGTTCACTTCAAAGAGCCGGCTCCGAGAGCCGTTTCGTTCGCGACCGACACATCACTAATGATAACTCAAAGGCAAAAGGCGAAATGCAAAATTTGCAAGATGAGGCTGTCATTTCGAGCAGGATCCACAAACAACCTTCACAGACACTTAATACGGTGATAGATAGTTGTTATAGTGGATAAAACCTAAAACTGTTGGATACTGGTTTTTTTTTACGTTGTAATTCATTTTTTATTTTTTATTATGATTTGTTATTTATGTTATTTGAGTGTTAATAGATCAAAGATAAAAACAGATTTTCCACATATACGATGTTCAATACACGTGTAGTAGTGTTCAAGGTTTTTACATTTAATCTTTTTATACCAAACATAATGTAAAATTAAGGTATTGAGGAAATAATAACGTTTAGTACACATATCAATCATGGGTCAAAACAGCGCTGAATCTGACGGAGGCAGAAGTAATAAAATGAAGAGTCATTTGGGAGCCAGAAGAGCCGACTCTTCTTGGTGAGTTGAGCCAAATGATCCGACTCACTAAAAAGAGCCGAAATTCCCATCACTAGCGCAGACTGAGGAGACGTTCGGTGTCACAGCCAGTTTGGGGGATGCACAGCTGTACCCAGGGACGGATTACGGACCGGGCCAGCGGGGCCGCTGCCCAGGGGCCCTTGGGGTGCAGGGGGCCCGTGGGACCCCTAGCCCAAAACAATTTGCAATGCTTATCAACAATGTATTTTCGTTTGTCTGTTTTAGAGGCAGAACTTCTCCCATATCCCGGGGGAGGCGGGGGACATTGAGTCCGAATGGGCCATGTTCCGTGCCTCCATTGTGGAGGCGGCTGACCGGAGCTGCGGCCGTAAGGTGGTCGGTGCCTGCCGCAGCGGCAATCCCCGAACCCGCTGGTCGACAGCGGTGGTAAGGGATGCCGTCAAGCTATCGGGCCTTTTTGGCCTGTGGGAGTCCAGAGGCAGCTGACGGCTACCGGCAGGCCAAGCGGGATGCGGCTTTGGCGGTTGCTGAGGCAAAAACTCGGGCGTGGGAGGAGTTTGGCGAGGCCATGGAGAACGACTTCCGGACGGCTTCGAGGAGATTCTGGTCCACCATCCGGCGGCTCCGGGCGGGAAAGCGGTGCAGCATCAACACAATTTATGGTGGGGATGGTGCGCTGCTGACCTCAACTCGGGAAGTCTTGGGTCGGTGGAAGGAATACTTCGAAGACCTCCTCAATCCCACCGACACGCCTTCCGATATGGAAGTGTGGGGACTTGGGGGTGGACTCGCCTATTTCTGGGGCGGAGGTCACTGAGGTGGTCAAACAGCTCCTCGGTGGCCGAGCCCCGGGGGTGGATGAGATTCGCCCGGAGTTCCTTAAGGCTCTGGATGCTGTGGGGCTGTCCTGGCTGACACGCATCTGCGGCATCGCGTGGACATCGGGGGCAGTGCCTCAGGACTGGCAGACCGGGGTGGTGGTCCCCCTCTTTAAGAAGGGGGACCGGAGGGTGTGCTCCAACTATAGGGGGATCACACTCCTCACCCTCCCTGGTAAGGTCTATTCGGGGGTGCTGGAGAGGAGGGTCCGCCGGATTGTCGAGCCTCGGATTCAGGAGGAGCAGTGTGGTTTTCGCCCTAGCCGTGGAACAGTGGACCAGCTCTATACTCTCAGCAGGGTTTTGGAGGGTTCATGGGAGTTTGCCCAACCAGTCTACATGTGTTTTGTGGACTTGGAGAGGGCATTCGACCGTGTCCCTTGGGGAGTCCTGTGGGGAGTGCTCCGGGAGTATGGGGTTCCGGGCTCCCTTTTAAGGGCGGTTCGGTCCCTGTATGACCGGTGCCAGAGCCTGGTCCGCATGGGCGGCAATAAGTCGGACTTGTTTCCGGTGAGGGTTGGACTCCGTCAGGGCTGCCCTTTGTCACCGATTCTGTTCATAGTTTTAATGGACAGAATTTCTAGGCGCAGCCAGGGCGTTGAGGGTGTCCGGTTCGGTGACCTCAGGATTAGGTCTCTGCTTTTTGCGGATGATGTGGTTCTGTTGGCCTCATCGGACCATGACCTTCAGCTCTCACTGGGGCAGTTCGCAGCCGAGTGTGAAACGGTTGGGATGAGAATCAGCACCTCTAAATCCGAGACCATGGTTCTCAGCCGGAAAAGGGTAGAATGCTCTCTCCGGGTTGGAGATGGGGTCCTCTCCCAAGTGGAGGAGTTTAAGTATCTCGGGATCTTGTTCACGAGTGGGGGAACGATGGAGCGGGAGGTCGACAGGCGGATCGGTGCGGCGTCAGCAGTCATGCGGGCGCTGCATCGGTCTGTCATGGTGAAGAGAGAGCTGAGCCAAAAGGCGAAGCTCTCAATTTACCAGTCGATCTACGTTCCTACCCTCACCTATGGTCATGAGCTATGGGTAGTGACCGAAAGAACGAGATCGCGGGTGCAAGCGGCCGAAATGAGTTTCCTCCGCAGGGTGGCTGGACTCTCCCTTAGAGATAGGGTGAGGAGTTCAGTCATTCGGGAGGGACTCAGAGTAGAGCCGCTGCTCCTCCGCATCGAGAGGAGCCAGATGAGGTGGCTCGGGCATCTGATCCGGATGCCTCCGGGACGCCTCCCTGGGGAGGTGTTCCGGGCATGTCCCACTGGGAGGAGGCCCCGGGGAAGACCCAGGACACGCTGGAGAGACTATGTCTCTCGGCTGGCCTGGGAACGCCTCGGGGTCCCCCCAGAGGAGCTAGAAGAAGTGGCCGGGGAGAGGGAAGTCTGGGCTTCCCTGCTGAGACTGCTGCCCCCGCGACCCGACCCCGGATAAGCGGAGGAAAATGGATGGATGGATGGATGGATATTTTAGAGGGCCTACATTCTTTGATCCTCTGCCTACAAGGGCCCTTGACCCTATAGGGAGGGCGTTTGGCTGCCAAGGGCCCTTGAATAGTGGTGGTTGTCATTGTGGTGGTGGTGGTGGTGGTGGGGGGGGGGGGCCCTCGCGAACGTTTTGCCCAGGGGCCCACACAACCCATAATCCGTCCCTGGCTGTACCAGAATGTATTATACCCTGTTACACTCTCACACAAACACAAAGAAGATATAATGTATTTATACAGAAGTTCCAAAAACCTAAACCAGTCTTTTTTTTTTATTAAAAAAAGGAAAGAAAAAAAAACACACACACACATTACAATAATTGTGTGAATGGTATCATAAAGTAGTATTAATGATATTAAAAATAAACACATGCAAACAAACTTACATTTCTGGATCCCTGGTCTGGTCCTGCACTCTCCACTGTGGTCCACACTATAGCAGAAGCAGAATGACATAGTGCTGCTGTATCCATTTATTTAATTGTTGCATTTTCTCCACATACACGAGTCTATAGCAGGACAGACACACATTCTGTACTCACTTCAGTTTCTCCAGTTTATAGCTGGGATCCTCCAGTAGAGCAGAGAGCAGCTTCACTCCTGAGTCTCCTGGGTGATTGTAGCTCAGGTCCAGCTCTCTCAGGTGTGAGGGGTTTGACCTCAGAGCTGAATCCAGAGAAGAACAGCCTTCTTCTGTGATTCTACAACCTGACAGCCTGCAGAGAGACAGATAATATCTCTCAAATAAATAAAAACACCTCACTACTAAGAGTATTACTTTAAAGTAAATGTAATGACTCCAATAAAGATTTCAATATTTACAGATTACTATGTGAAATACCCAGTAATACTGACCTCAGTATCTCCAGTTCACAGTGTGAATCCACCAGTCCAGCAGAGAGCAGCTTCACCCCTGAATCCTGCAGGTCATTGTCACTCAGGTCCAGCTCTCTCAGCTGAGAGGAGTTTGACCTGAGAGCTGAAGCCAACACTTCACAGCATGTGTCTGTGAGTCTACAGCTGTCCAGCCTGGAATAGGAATAAGATATAAATACATACACCGCACACAGGTATATCGAATAATATATCAAAATAAACATTATTATTTTTAAATACAATAAGTGAGGCAGCATGTACTTCAAAAGGAACTAGACAATCCTCTGATGTTCCTCATGTTCCCCGTCATGAAGAATACAGTGAATACTTTCAATTCAAAACAAAAATACCATGAACAGATGAGCAAATATTGATACAATACAGCTTCTCTGGTGAGTTTACTGTCTATTTACACTATCTGCTGTACATTTTCAGAAGTCATACATTCCCAAATCCTGTTCTGTATTTCCTTAGAGAGACAGTTTGAATAAGGGCATGAGAGTGAACATGCTTTGAAATACATTCATTAACTGGGATATTTAAATATATCAGTGATTTTGTTGTTTCCTTGTCCTAGTCAGAAACGCAAATAGTGTTTACTTGACACTCCCCAGCCAAGACGAACCTGCTGTTTAATGACCTTACAAGGTGAGTTACCCTGAGACTCTGTAATATATGCATAAGTAATTTTATAAAGCTCTGAGCAGCGCTGGGGCTCAGTGATCAGCACTACAGCCGACCCAGGGGTTCTAGGGTTTTGGGTTCAGTTCCTGCCTGGGATATGTGTGTGTGTGCGAGTTTATATGGGATTTGAATGATGTCAAGAATAGCTTAAGTTTTTTTTATTAAATTTTTTTATACGACTTTTGAATTGCTGACACTATGACTGAAATCCTTATTTTCTGTTTGCTGTACCTGAGAACCTGTTAAATTTCCAAAATACTAATCAGACAATTATCAATCCAGTCAGACAGGGATGAAATAGTGATGCTTTATTCATCCCCCTGGTAAAATAGTGCTGTCGCCTCTCTGATCTTGCTCTCTCTGACACACACATACAGGTCAGAGCGCAGGGTTGGCCAGCATCCAGCCCCCTGAAGCTGGGGGGTAAGGGCCTTGCTCAAGGGCCCAAAACCAGCATCACTCTGCCGGCCAGGTATTTAAACCTTGACCTTCCTACCACAGGCACCGAGTCCAAACCCACTGAACCACAGCAAGAATGTTAAAAAATATATACATATCCTGCAGTATCCAGAATGAAAAAGAATTTCTGGGTGTCCATATAAATACACTGTAATTGTTTTGATGAGATATAAAAGCAGTATTATGAAAACATCTGTACTTCTTTAGCAACAGACGTTTGTAAGATCACTTACAGAGCTGTCCTAGATTTCTTGATCACAGGCAGCAGCCTCTGAAGACCTTCATCTGATCTGATGTATTTCTTCAGATCAAACACATCCAGCTCCTTATCTGACATCAGTAACACAAAGGCCAGAGCTGACCACTGTGCAGGTGAGAGGTCTGCTGCTGAAAGGCTTCCTGAACTCAGGTATCTTTGTACTTCCTCTATTAGAGAATTGTCACCCAGTTCATTCAGACAGTGGAACAGGTTGATGGTCCTTTCTGCAGACACATTCTCCTGTATTTTCTCCTTGATATATTGAGCTGTTTTCTTACTGTTATATGAGGTGGTTCTTGTCTGGCCCAGTAGCCTTTTTAACAGACTCTTACTGGAGTCTGTTGAGAGGCCAAGGAGGAAGCGGAGGTAGAGGTCCAAGTGTCCATTCTTGCTCTTTAATGCTTTATCCACTGCAGTCTTCAGCAGGTCAGTTGATGAGTTTGACAGAAACACGTATAAAGCAGCGAGATACTCCTGGATGCTCAGATGCACAAAGCAGTACACCTTCTCCTGGTACAACCCATACTCCTCTTTAAAGACTTCTGTACACACTCCAGAGTAAACTGAAGCCTCTGTGACATCAATGCCATTCTTTGTCAGATCTTGCTTATAAAATATGAGATTGCCTTTCTCGAGGTTATGAAAAGCCAGTTTACCAAGTTTTAAAAGGAATTTCTTCTCAGATTTTGTGCATTTATCAAGCTTGATTTTATGTTCTTCCATATACTTGTCATTTTTTAAACTCACCTGAAAGATCAGGAAGTGTGTGTACATTTCAGTCAGAGTTCTTGGAATTTCTCCACTGTCAGACTCACTAAAAAGACTCTCAAGAACAGTAGCTGAAATCCAGCAGAACACAGGTATGTGGCACATGATGAAGAGGCTCCTTGATGATTTCACATGTGTGATAATCCTGTTAGCCAGGCTCTGATCACTAAATCTCTTCCTGAAATACTCCTCCTTCTGAGCATCACTGAACCCTCGTATCTCTGTCACCTGGTGGACACATTCAGGAGGTATCTGATTGGCTGCTGCTGGCCGGGAGGTTATCCAGAGGAGAGCGGATGGAAGCAGGTTCCCCTTAATGAGGTTAGTCAACAGCACATCCAGTGACATTTTCTTTGTTACATCAAACCAGCTCTCATTGTTCTGAAAATCTAGAGGAAGGCGACACTCATCCAGACCATCAAAGATCAACAAAACTTTGTACCTCCACAGCTCCGTGGATTCAAGCGATTTCAGTTCTGGGACAAAGTGGTGAAGCAGATCAATCAGACTGTATTCATCCTTAATCAAATTCAGGTCCCGGAAAGGAAGAGCAAATATGAAGTGAATGTCCTGGTTTGCTTTTCCTTCTGTCCAGTCAAGAATAACTTTCTGCACAGAGACTGTTTTCCCGATACCTGCAACCCCTTTTGTGAGTACAGTTCTGATAGGTGTCACACGCCCATATAAGGGTTTAAATATATCATTGCACTTGACTGTAGTATCTTCTGTTACCCTTTTCTTGAATGCTGTTTCAATCTGTCTCACTTCATGTTCATCATTGACTCCTCCAGTTCCCCCTTCAGTTATGTAGAGTTCTGTGTAAATCTCTTTGAGAAGTGTTGGCTGTCCTTCCTTAGCTTTCCCTTCAAATACACACTCAAATTTCTGCTTTAGGTTACATTTGATTGTGCGCTGACACTGCGACAGAAGATGCCCTGAAATTAAATGAGAGTCTTTCAAAAACATTTTTTACTCATTTAAGCCAAATTAAATCAACTTTAATAAATGATAAACTGAAATGTAAACACATTTTTTTCCTAAACTCTTTTTCTGTAGTAAATCAAACACACACTGAATAAGGTACAGCTCTTACTCTTCTCCAGCATGTCAGCGAGATCATTTTGCTCCATGGTCCTCAGGATGTACAGTGTGATCTTCAGAGCTCCCTCTCTACCACAGGTCTTCTGCATCTGACCATCACTGTCCAGGTCATTGTCCTCCTCCAGCTGAGGCTCAGAGCATTCTGGGTCATTCTGATCCAGGTACCTTTTGAATTTCATCAGCTCATCCTTCAGAAACGTTTGAGCTTTTTTCTCCAGTGACTGAAATGAACAATTACAGTTTAATTATTATCACTCCTGGCATAATATTTCATAATTTCACTGGTGAATTAGTTGTAAATGTCATTCCTTGGACAAGATGAACTACTTATTGTACATCTGAAGATGTATGTCGATTTAGATACAATTTTAGAAAATGTACTTCAGTAATAAATGCACCTTGAAGATGGATTATAATTCTCCTTTATGTGGATGTGAATTACATCTATTCACTCGGTGAACAGAGTTTAATCATTATCACTCCTGGCACCGTATCTTTTTATAACTTCATTTGTGAATCATGCTGCATTCCATTTCAACTTGTAACTTGGAGTTTTTAGTAGGAAATTTCAACTGGAATCCTGAAGTTGGAATTCCAACTCATGAAGTCGGAGGAATCTACACAACTTCGACCTTAGAATTCAAAATGACTGTGCCCTTTATCAACAGAAGTTACTGCTGTAGTTTTACAGTGTTTATTAGTAGTTATGTAATATTTGTTACTCATTTAATTGGTTGAACACACCGCTTTCTGTGGACGTGTTGCTATGGTCTTTTTATGTGCAAAACATCACGTAATGTGTTGTTATCAACTGGTATTGCTAACAATGACTAACAATTAACCAGCTAGAACTGGGGCCTGTTTCAAAAATCAGGATTTCTTGCTTAGCCGGACAACTTGTCAGATTTAAAGTAATCTGGGCTAAACATAAGTGAATGTAGATGAAGGCCATTTAAACTGGGGCACATTAAATACAAGAAGTTATCTGGCTAAGCAAGAAACCTTAGTTTTTTGAAACAGGTCCCTGGTTTTGCTAAATGGCTTTCCGACTTGTTGTACTGGAATGAGGTTAACTTGGGTGTGATGTCATGCACAGCTCTGACTTCTGACATCTGAGGTAAATGGAACGCAGCATTACTTGTAAATATCATCTCTTTGACAGGATGAACTACTTAACGTACATCTGTAGAAGATATGTGTCAATTTAGATTAAATTTAAGAAAATATACTTCAGTAATAAATGCTCACCTTGAAGATGTATGATAAGTCTCTTTTATATGGATGTGAATTACATCTATTCACTCGGTCCCTGTCAATAAAACACAAATATCCCACCATTATATTCTTATTTAAACAGATGTAACTGCCATCCACATTCTGAGCTTATTTCATTAGACTGGCTTCCTGACATCAGCTTGCTTATGACAGTATAAGAGAATCAGGGGCAACAGAGAGAGACAGCAGGTAGCGGCATGTATGTTTGGCATGTAGCTCCCAGTCACTCAATGACATTCACTGGTTACTTCTTGTAAACTGTTTAATATGATTTCAAACAGATTTAAACTTAATTACCATAACAATCCGGGAGTGGATTTTTTTTTTGAGGGGGCAACCCTGGCTCCTGCAATTTAGGGCCCCCCCAGCTTTAAAAAAAAATACATAAATCAAATATTCACACCAAACCTGTCAGGATCCGTGGTTACGCAGGTAAAGCGTACATGCTGGCGATGCGGGCAGAAAGCAGGCAAGGTGGGCGAAGTACGGGGAAAAGCTGGGATTCGGGTAAACGGGACGGATCACAGGCACTGACATTAACAAACATTATTAACATCAATGACGGACCAGCAACTAAGGCAAGACATGGACTGAAGTAGACAAGACTGGGCGAAAATAAGTGGACACAGCTGGGTACGATCAGGGAAGCACACGTGGGTAATCAGGGGGCGTGGCACACACATTTATATAATAATTTTGATTAAAATAAAATGTATAACAATACACCAATATACACATTTTGGGTGATATCCCCCCCCCCAACAGAACTCCTGTTTCTCTTTTGGCTCCAAAGTAGCTCGCTTAACCCCAAACGGATTTATTCTGTCCCTTGTTTCCAGGGTTAACCCTCTAGTCAGTTTCTCTCTCACAAGTGTTGACCCTGGTCCCAGGTTCATAGCTCCTTAGTTCTGTTTGTTAATTGTTAGTTAATTCCACCTGTGTCCTGTTTCCAGTGTCTGCTCTGATTGGTTGATTGTTCTGAGTCCTCACACCTGCCTTTTGTTAGTCCCCATGATCTGTGTATTTTAGTTCTTGCCTGTGCTCAGTTCCCTCAGTTGGTCATTGAGTTGCATCTCCCTCCCTCTCCCTCTCCTGCCCTCTCCCTCCCTCCCTCCCTCCCTCCCTCCCTCCCTCCCTCTCTCTCTCTCTCTCTCTCTCTCTCTCTCTCTCTCTCCTCTCTCTCTCTCTCTCTCTCTCTCTCTCTCTCTCTCTCTCTCTCTCTCTCTCACACACACGTATGTATTACATATTACTCTGGATTCCTGTGTAGTTATTTTCCCCTTAGTTCTACTCCCTGGGTTGCCCTGGGGGGTACATTCCGTACGTCGCTTAAACCATCTGAGATCAGAGGCCTCATCTTGGATGAGTTAATGCTGGTGAAACTCATCCACAGCTGGATGTTTTTCAAACACAGCTGTGGAGTAGATTAGTCTAGCTGGATCCATTTATCCAAGATGATCACACGCACCTGTGCTGCCTGAAAAGCCCATATATGTTAAGACAAGAACCCTGGATCGGTAAGTCTTTCATTGGCTTCCACAAAATGTCAGAAAACGGGGCACAATTTTTCACGCAAACCGAGCAGGACCTTTTATTACAGGGGTATGATGAATTCAGAGATTTAACATGTACTAAAGGAGACACATCAAAAAACATATATATATATATATATATGTATGTGTGTGTGTGTTAATTTTATGTATATGAAATGTTGTAAATCTTTAATATTTATAAAACGTCCCCTTTGAAGCTAATTAGAAGGAGGCAGATAAAACCATTGGAAATTCTGTATAATGAGAATATTAGTGTGATTTTTAAATTCTTTATAGAACTGTAATTTTATTGTGTATACATCACCTGTAACGGCATAAAACGCCTCTTTAATTGCTTGCAATCGCAGGTGTTCATGAAAAACAATGAAAACCCGAAGGAAATATTTCAGACCCAAACAGACTTTGCGAATTGCCTGGCAAACTGTACTCTGATATTTTCCGCATCGCCTACAGTATACAAAAAATATCTCATGGCAATGTACACTGTCAGTGTGGCTGTGAGAGCCCGATTTCACCTAGTTGGACGTCTACTATACGGAGCTATTAAATCTGTAAAATATAATATTCCATCTCGGCTGAAGTGGTATCTTTCGAAAAGAATATCATCCGGCAACAAAGTATCTTGCCGATCATGCAAAACCCTCTCAGTCTGAAATTCCCTTATTATTTGAGCACCGACTGCAGTTGGTCGCTCATCCATGAATGGCGAGGCCATGACTGAACGGTCGCACGAACACTGATTACGTGTGTGAGCTAATCCTTGTTTACTGTGGCACCTTAAATCCGATAAGTCAGTAACCCCGCTTCGGAGTACAGCCCACTTCTCCTAGCAGGTTTGAGGATTCGGATATGCTGTTATGACAACACATCCAGCAAGGGTTTCGAAAAACCGACAGATCCAGGATCATATCAAATCTTTAATTACATCTGGCTAAACGAGTAATCCATGTACAGAAAATACCCCCCTGCTCTTTACTAGTGTTCCCCTGTGTTTTGTTGTCATGGCCTTTTGACCATGGGAGGAGTTTGGCGAGGCCATGGAAAACGGCTTCCGGACGGCTTCGAGGTGATTCTGGTCCACCATCCGGCAGCTCAGGGCAGGAAAGCGGTGCAACATCAACACTGTTTATGGTGGGAATGGTGCGCTGCTGACCTCAACTCAGGACGTTCTGGGTCGGTGGAGTGAATACTTCAAAAAGACCTCCTCAATCCCACCGACACGCCTTCCAATGAGGAAGCAGAGTCTGAGGCCTTGGGGGCGGACTCACCTATCTTTGGGGCAGAGATCGCTGGACTGGCAGACTGGGGTGGTGGTCCCCCTCTTTAAGAAAGGGGACCGGAGGGTGTGCTCCAACTATAGGGGGATCACACTCCTCAGCCTCCCTGGTAAGGTCTATTCGGGGGTCCTGGAGAGGAGGGTCCGCCGGATTGTCGAACCTCGGATTCAGGAGGAGCAGTGTGGTTTTCGCCCTGGCCGTGGAACAGTGGACCAGCTCTATACTCTCAGCAGGGTCTTTGAGGGTTCATGGGAGTTTGCCCAACAAGTCTACATGTGTTTTGTGGACTTGGAGAAGGCATTCGACCGTGTCCCTCGGGGAGTCCTGTGGGGGGTGTTCCAGGAGTATGGGGTGCCGGGCTTCCTTTTAAGGGCAGTTCGGTCCCAGTATGACCAGTGCCAGAGCCTGGTCCGCATGGGCGGCAATAAGTCGGACTCGTTTCCGGTGAGGGTTGGACTCCGTCAGGGCTGCCCTTTGTCACCGATTCTGTTCATAGTTTTTATGGACAGAATTTCTAGGCGCAGCCAGGGCATTGAGGGTGTCCGGTTTGGTGACCTCAGGATTAGGTCTCTGCTTTTCGCAGATGATGTGGTTCTGTTGGCTTCATCGGACCATGACCTTCGGCTCTCCCTGGGACAGTTCGCAGCCGAGTGTGAAGCGGCTGGGATGAGAATCAGCACCTCCAAATCCGAGACCATGGTCCTCAACCAGAAAAGGGTAGAATGCTCTCTCCGGGTTGGGGATGGGGTCCTCTCCCAAGTGGAGGACTTGTTCACAAGTAAGGGAACGACAGGCGAATCGGTGCGGTGTCAGCAGTCATGCGGGCGCTGCATCGGTCTGTCATGGTGAAGAGAGAGCTGAGCCAAAAGGCAAAGCTCTCGATTTACCAGTCGATCTACGTTCCTACCCTCACCTATGATCACACGAGCTATGGGTAGTGGCCGAAAGAACAAGGTAGCGATTGCAAGCAGCCGAAATGAGTTTCCTCCGCAGGGTGGTTTCTCCCTTAGAGATAGGGTGAGGAGCTCAGTCATTCGGGAGGGACTCAGAGTAGACCCGCTGCTCCTCCGCATTGAGAGGAGCCAGATGAGGTGGCTCGGGCATCTAATTAGGATGCCTCCTGGACGCCTCCCTGGTGGGGTGTTCTGGGCATTTCCCACTGGGAGGAGGCCCCGGGGAAGACCCAGGACAAGCTGGAGCGACTATGTCTCTCGGCTGGCCTGGGAACGCCTCGGGATCCCCCCAGAGAAGCTGGATGAAGTTGCCGGGGAGAGGGAAGTCTGGGCCTCCCTGCTGAGACTGTTGCCCCCGTGACCCGACCTCGGATTAAGCGGAAGATGATGGATGGATGGATGGCCTTTTGACCCCTCGTGGTTCCCTTATTTTCTGCTGTGTTGTTATAAACCCCTGTCATGTTGGAGCCGCACTGTGGATCGTCATCCTTTCCTCACCTGCACCATCCCCCCATCCCATGATAACTAGCTAATTAGTAACAGGATCTGTTCCATTAAACATGTTCAAACTGAAGCCTCAGTCTGATCAGAGCTAAAGAGCCCATGAGAATTTATTTATTATCAAAGCAGAAACATCCGTCCCAGAAGAAGACAATCTACTGTCCAGTCATGATTAATCAATATAGAGCAGTAGCTGTTTTCCAGCTGCATGCTGAGGATTGACATTTAAAATGCACTTTTCAATCTACCTTCTAATTCCAGCTCGTAAGAAGTCAGTTTTTACAGTGATCCTCAGACTTTAACCTTAGACATGATTTATACAGAAGACAGACAAAACTTCTGTTTACATTTTCAAAGACAATGGGATTTGCGAAAGGTACAGAGCCGGAGAGCCGGAGAGCTAGAGAGCTAGCAGCCGGAGAGCCAGAGAGCTAGCAGCCGGAGAGCCAGAGAGCTAGCAGCCGGAGAGCCAGAGAGCTAGCAGCCGGAGAGCCGGAGAGCAAGCAGCCGGAGAGCCGGAGAGCTAGCAGCCGGAGAACCGGAGAGTTAGCAGCCGGAGAGCCGGAGAGCTAGCAGCCGGAGAGCCGGAGAGCTAGCAGCCGGAGAGCTAGCAGCCGGAGAGCCGGAGAGCTAGCAGCCGGAGAGCCGGAGAGCTAGCAGCCGGAGAGTCTGGAGCCGGAGAATTTGTATCATTTACGTTTATACCTATTATTCAAGAAATAGGCCAAAATTCCATCTCTTGTATTTCAAACGGACACAGCACAGTTACTAATGTTTTGTTAGATCTGGCAAATGTTTAAATGTTTTTTTCCTCCCATGTCCCTCCCAGGCTCTGTACAAAAGTTAATAAAATTAGAAGTTGAAGTTATTTTTTCTTGTAGCTTGTGTTTGCTTATAAGTGTTTTAAACAATGTTTAAATGTATATTTACCTTTGATCTGTAGGAAAAGGTCCCTCTCTGAAGCGGAGTGGTGGGTCCATTGACTGGTCACTCTTCATGGAAACACAGCTGGGTGCAGGTGAGCCTGCTCTCTCCATCAGGACACTGTGGACAGTGAGAGGAAAGATCCTCATTATATAAATATAATTCATATACTGTGGACAGGGTCACATTAAATCTTCAGCTGTTTAACTTTCTGTTCTGTCTTCGTGTACTTTGATATGCTGTGAAGTTCGATGCAAACATGCTTGTTTACATTTAGCTTTAATGTGAAATAAAGTCTCACCTATAATGAATATCCCAATATGAAAGGTTTAGTATTATTGTTACAGCCTCCATTACTAGGCTTGCCTGTTCTTGCTTGATATTATATGAATTTAGCCTTAAATGGGATTTCTCACAATAAATTTCACCAAGCTATCAATAAAAAAAAGTTGCTGACCGGCTACTGAACTGAATACCGATAACATGTTGTGAATGGGGGGAGGGGGCTGTGCGGAGACCGAAAATATAAACTTTATTTTAGCGCATATTCAGGAAATCACCTCGCGCAATAAAGATGTGAGAAATTGAAGAATCAGCGCTAGGTGGCAGCAGAGGACCGCAAAAGGGGAGTACAATTAAATGCAAATTTTTGAAGGAAATTAAATTTCATAAACTTAATAAATGATAATCATAAAGCATCTATCCCACGGACCTGAATCAGTTAAGTCTCGAGGAAGTGAATTAAGTTAAGACAGGTTACTCTCTCTTTCGAGAATGCTAGAACGTTTATTTTTTATGACCGTGTGTAAAACAGTACAAACACACAGGTTCCGTCTTACCTCTCAGGTCTCTTTGTTTTACACTCCACAGGGTGGGTCATTTCAGAAGCAGCTCCCCCCATTTTTGTGCCGATCTAGAGCAGATGACTGATCCTGGGGCCTCTATGAACACGAAGGGTAAATAGTGACATACATGGATAATATCTAGTAGCTACTTCATGCAACGGGTGCGGCCGCAATATATAGATGTGTTTTTACATGTATACATACATACATCATACATACATGCACACACACAAATATGTATGTCTGGGGTCTCCCAGGACTGGTTTGAGAAACAGCTGTTTCCACTATAAAAAAGTTATATTTGAGATGTTGCTTGGCTTTGGCGCGAATGCTGATGATTTTTACAACGGGCGCCATTACATGGTCATACCGGGTCACTTTCGCGCATATCGCCTGCTGGTGAATGATACAGTGGTAGTGTAAGAAAGGTGGGAAGTCTGCATCATTCTTTCAATGCGCAATGAAGCCCGCACGGCATTCCACCATTGCCGGTGCGCGATCGGTAGTTACCGACACAAGCTTCACCAGCGGCACTTTTTTATCCACAAAGAAAGTTTTTACCGCGTTGTAGATGTCCTCAGTGGTATCAGCGTGAGGACCTCTTCTTTAGTAGAAAAATCTTCAAATACCATCCGAATAAACACGATTAGTTGAGCAGTACTGCTGCCGTCCACAGACTCGTCGCGCTGGATGCTGAACCACCGGCATGTACTTATATATAAGTGCTTATATATACACATACATACATACTCCCAAATATACCTTATTTTATTTTAAGTTGTATCAGTTGACTAAAATCTTACCTTGCAATACAGAATCTGACTAAATGGAAAGTCCAGCATTAAAATACTTTCACTTTCATTTACAAACTGGAAATGCTGCATATCAAACGCGGGAGCGGTTTAAGCAGAAATGAATACGGACTCAGTGACACAGCGTAGGAATTTTGGGGATATTATCCATATGACTTAATAACAAGTAACAATAAGAGAAAGGGGACAAGCTCCCGCCGCCACCTAATTCTGTCATGACGCACATTTTGCGTTATACTTGTACATGTAAAACGCGGTTCTGCAGTGACACTTAAATCAATAACACACATAAAACTACGTTGCCTAGAATTAATCATTGTCCTCCTGTGACAGGTAATTGTAATTGAGGTAATTGAGGTGTGGATTGATTCTGATCGTATATGGACTGATCATCCTGAGATTCAGATTCATCGTCCATGATTCACCTATAATATTCTTGAACTGCATGAGCATGTTTTTTCCCTCTCTGATCACTTATATAACTTTATATAATTGAAACTGCAGGCGGCATTGCTCGGAAAAAAATGAAAAATTGAGAACACATTGCCTGGGGGGGGGGGGGGGGGGGTAAGGGGGGGTGAGCCTGGCTAGCTTGTCCCCTGCCCACATGTAATGCCCAAAATTTAGTATAAAGTAAAGGGGAGATCTCAGTGTTGGTTGAAGCTCAGCTGTGGGATGGAGCACCGCATCAACCGGCACTTTCTCGGGACTTACATGTTGGTCTCCTGCCAGGGCTCAAAGGGGCTCCCCAGTCTAAGAGTGAGGGTAGGTGATGATAAGTAAGTGATGAGATATTGTTAAATGATAAGAACTTATATAAAAATTGGTGTAAAACAGTACAGGGCACACTTTTACGTGTCCAGCCTTGGTTGTAACTTCATTGTTGCAATAAAGACTGAATTCTGGATACTGCACAAGCGGCCCTCTGACTTCTGATTTGGCGGGGAAGGAGAAAAAACCACGACAGGATCCTTGAAATTTTCCTTAAATTACTCACGATTACTTAGTGCCAGCCGGCGATAAACGGCAACGAAAATACACAACCGCTGGTCAAAATGGATTTTTAAAATAAACATTCGCATCCAAATTGACATTTGGCCTGAAAATATTAATGAAATATTGGTCAAATTAAATTATAAAATCCTTTACTTCCATTATTATTCTGAATTCACAATTACCGGCATGACTGGTATTTCACAAGGTTTAATAAACAAAGAATACGCACACAACACTTAAGCCATTACTACGCAGTCCAGTCCACCTACACTGCCAGCCATGTACAGTGCATAGTCTATCTAACTGATAATACCCACAATGCACCATGAGTACCTGGAATAAGCAAAGCACCTACACTGCCAGCCCTGTAATGGTACAGTGCATAGTCTAACGTATAATACCCACAATGCACCATGAGTACCTGGAGTAAACAAAGCATCTGCACTGCCAGCCATGTAATGGTACAGTGCATAGTCTATCTAACATATAATACCCACAATGCACCATGAGTACCTAGAGTAAACAAAGCACCTGCACTGCCAGCCCTGTAATAGTACGGTACAGAGAGTTAAGGAGCGTGCACTGATTACAGTGCATTGCCACACCCACCACACGACAAATCACTTCAGGGATGGGAACCTGAGTGCAGCCATGTGGCAGGTGACACCTCAGCACCACACTAGTCCAAATGGACCAGTGTGAGGTTTTTTCCGGTGGCTGGAGTGCCAATCCTGCCACCAGCCCCCAATTTTTCCCCTGTAAATCAGAGGACCTCCTTAAAGGTTATAAATGTGGATGTATACATACTCAGGATGAAGCAATTGCAGGTTAAGGGCCTTGCTCAAAGGCCCAATGGAGGAGAATCACTTCAGGCATTCATGGGATTTGAACCAGTCATGTTTTAAGACAAAGAATCTCTGTCTTAAATATTTGATAAAATTTGATAAAATTTGATAAAAATTATATGTATTTATAAGCTATTCCTGCAAGCTGTCATACTGTAATATATAGTTTTTGAAGGATTTCTTTGTTTTTCTTATTAACAGGCTCATCTTATAGACGTGCTGCTGTATCTGAGGGAACAGAGGAAGAGGGAGCAGGCGAGGACTGAAACAAAAGGGGTTTTACTGAAGAGACACTAACAGAAAACAAAAAGAACTGCAAGGGATTCAAACAGGTATGACAGGTCAAAGTAGTGGGTCTTGCTTTTCATGTGAAGGTGCAAACCTAAGTACTTCAATTAGGGTTTATTGGTCGGATGGCTTTCAGATTGGGGGAGGCGGAGCCAGGTGATGCCATATAAGAGCGTGGGAGGATTAGTTCAATCGACACGTTTCGCTGACGTGTACATGGTACCGGGAAGTTCAGCTTCTATACTGGTGGCAGGGTTGTGCAGCTGCTTCAGGTAGCTTGGGCAAAGGCAACTTGTCCGTCATTTAGCACTTCCAGATTGTGCCACACTGGGAGTATATCTGTCGCTGTGTGCCTCCATTCTGTGGTAACAGTGTTTACTGAGGTAGGTCGCTTATTATATCAGTGTGTTGGTAGGTATGTGCAAGTGTATTCTGCCATTTATTGCAGACTCTGGTGTGTAATGTCGTTCTTTTCGTTTTGGTTTGTTTGGCTACATATGACCGCGGGAGTGATTGGTGCTGCATTAGTTTACATCTTGCAATCCCTAGCGATGCTGCTGCTTTGCCTACATTGAAGTTTAGCTTCTTCACTTGGCGGCCCTTCTGACGGCGTAATTGGGAGGATCGCGATCTCATTTATATCGCCCCTTCCATCTGGGTCTGGTGTCGGCGGTGGGGCAGTTTCTTTCCTTTTTTGTTTATTCTTGTTTTATTGTACAAGAGCGGCGGGGTTGAAGTGGGCAGCAGGCAGAGCTGTAGGAGGGGGGGGGGCTTGGCGTTGCACTGGTTTCCGCTAGAGGTGTGTTCATGAGTGGCGTGTGGTGTTTGGTGCCTTCTGTCCAGCCAGCCGCCGTGAAGCCCAGTGCTGCTCCTTGGTGTTTATGTTCATTTTAATGGCCTAATTGACTTTTATTTTTCATGTGTGTGTGTGGGAGGAATTGAGGTTGGCTTTGCTGATCAGTGTGGTCATGTCACTGTTTCAACCTGCCCTTCTACATTGCTTAATAAACGACTGCATTTTTATGAGGGGAAATCATGTCTCTAGTGTAACGAATTTGCATGGTCTTCCAAGGTTTCCTTTATGAAAGGTACCTGGGGAACAATGCAGGTAACAAGCCTCAATCGGAACTCCTCTAGAAACTGTACTGCAGTACCAAGTCCAATGATGCGACTCAGGGTGTAGGAACCAGGATCCAGTAACCGGCAGCCCCTGATCTTTCGCAGAGTCAAGGAACATGGAGCCACTTTCACCCAGGTCTCCAGAGCCATGGGGACCAATACAATCCTCATAGCCAGCCCTGTCAGTGCTAGTGGTCACACTGAAGTCACCCATGGTATGTATGTGCACGTGCTTGACGTATACGTATGTGCAAGTGAAATATGCAATTTTGGCCTAAATGGTTTAGTCCACCTGGCAAAATCATTTTGGCGCCGGACTGTCCATAAGCAAGACATTATTCCCTGCATGTAAGTGGATAAAGTTTCCGTGTTACTGTGTTATCTAAGTCGCTCCGGATAATAGTGTCAGCTTGGCATGTAAATAACTATGATACATACTTCATGTAGAAACAATCAACTTTATTTGATCAAATAGCCCCTTAAACGGTCATTTGCTCATCTTTAAGCCGGGATGTGACCGAAGACGCCATGAGAAAAGCGGTCAGCAGTCAAGAGCCATTTACCGTGGCTTAGCTGTTGACAAGCTCCCAGAAGAATGTAGCGAAATAAGGAGTCTCCTGAAATGAACGAGCCTTAATTAAAACAGAGCCATCCGAACGGAGAGGTTTATGAAAGGTCCTGCTTTCATGCAGATTTAATTATCATAAGTTTGGGCCCCGACCAGAGATCTCTTAATAACTCTACACTCAACTGAAGGAGAAGGGAAGACCAGTAACGTTAAAAGACAGATCACACTGAAAGATACAAGCTTCCATTGTAAGCAATTATACTATGCATGTTTCAATGCTTTATGTCTGTGAGCCTGAGCTGAGATCAGATTCAGGGGTCTAACCTTCCTGTGCTTGAGAGGTGACTGCAGCTTGCAGTTTGTAACACGAACAGCTGAAGAACAGTGCAGCTGAATTATACCTGTGAAAAGATGGTTATTTCTGCTACAGGACTTGAATGGGGGGTCTGGAGACTGTGAGTGCTTGTATTCAGGTTATGCAAGTGTAACAGACTGGGCCACAGCCTGCATAGTAGGGGTCTAGGCTGCCCAATCCTCCAGACGGAGAAGGTACAGCAGGATCTAGGTCCCTGTACCCTCACCAATCGCCTCCCTAGTCTGCTACATGCACTACGTGAGCAGATCGGCTAAGGCTCCAGGACTTCCCTATCAGCGTCACGGTGCCAACCTGGAGTGTAGTACTGTTGTGGATAGCGTGATATTTAAGTACCCACACTGTACCCCCGAAGTACCCAGCAGTAGCAGGTGAGACGCCCCTACTCCGGAGAGAGCCTAAATAATAGAAGCAGGGTAACCACTGTACACCAGGATAGGGTAAATTGAACACATAGGCAGTTTATTCTCTGTAAGATGATTACCAAATTATTAGATGCAAAGAACCAAAGCTCACATACAACAAAGGACTGCAATTACCAAATTGAGTTTCACCAACCACCTGACTCCCCTCTATTAACCTGCAATTGCTTCATCCTGGATATGATGTTAATCTACATCCAGCCCTATAAGGAGGTCCTCCAACTTACAGGGAAAAACTGGGGGGTTGGTGGCAGGACTGGCACTCCAGCCACCGGGAAAAAAACTCACACTGGTCCATTTGCACTAGTGTGGTGCTGAGGTGTCACCTGCCCCATGGCTGCACTTAGGTTCTCATCCCTGAGGTGGTTTGTCATGTAGGGGGTGCAGAAATGCACTGTAATCAGTATATGCTCCTTACCTCTCTGTGAATCTGGTCATTGTCCTGAGTCTCGTAATGATAAACTCTAAGTCTAGTAAGCAAGTAAGTAAATAGCTATGAAATTCAATCACTTCATTTATATGTAGGTCTTGGGTCATTACCGCTTCTAATATCCCGAAATAGTGAGGTTTCAACAAAATATTACAGAATTCTGCCATGAAACTAAGCCTTTAACTCATCTTTATGGTTCACGGTGTGCAGTAGCAGTGACATTGTATGTTTTAAGTTTATTTAATATCTTTTTTTTCTGTTATATCATGTGTGTTTGTATGACCAGAGTATTTTAAGTCTGTTTTACCCCTGATGACAATAAAAAAAGTCAACCTCCGTTTAAATTTGACTTGGCCTTTAATTTTTTGTCAATAGCTAGAAACTCTCCTGTGCCTTTCTATTTCCCTTTCGGTTAGGTATACGTGTGTGTGTGTGTGTGTGTGTGTGTGTGTGTGTGTGTGTAATTTCCCCTTGTGTCAGAGGCTATACAGGGCCAGGGCTGAAAGCTGATTTGCTCCCAAAGTGCCCCCTCTCCAGTCTCCTGTCATTCACTGATTCAAAACATGTCATTGGCTAATAATAAGGTTACTTTATGCCCTCCACCTTAACAAATCCTAAAATCCCCCCTGCCATTTATATTCTCTGTACTTGGTTTGTCCTGTGCTTGTTCAATCCCCTGGTGATTTTTTTTTTGCATGTTGACGCTGTGAACAAACACGCACATCATGTCCTCATGCGCCTGGTATCTTCTAAGTTAATGTTCTGCACGGACAGCGTAAGCGCATTCAATCATCAGCAGCAATCACAAGCCATGTTATAATGCCCTGCCCAGGAGGGGGCGCTGTGTGCGTCTACCGTCATCCAGTTAGAGGCTTGACAGGCTTTGAGGATCTCACACCTGACGATCTCACACTCAGACAGGTTTTCGAGTGACACCGATAGAACAGGATTTCTGCGCCACTAGCTTCCTCGTGAGTCTCATGATCCCGGTTACTACGGCCGTCTGTCTGTATATTTACGCCACACAAAAAGCTTCCCTTATTGGGGTTGCCAACAGAAGGATTCGAAAGCTTTATTGTACAAGTAAAAATACAATGAAATGCTTGAAATGCAGCAGACTTAAACAATGGGGCTATATAACGATGAAGAATGAAGTTTATTTGAGTGTTTTTATGAACACAGAGTTGTTTAACTGACAGTAGAAATAAACACTGAAATGATGTTTTACAAATAATATAATTTACACAAATACAGCTTCATGCTTTCCCATGAATACCGTAAGATACGTAACAGGAATAGTAAAGAACATACATCCAAAATAATATATATACAAAGTCACCATGCAGATATATCACCAACACAAACCATTATTAAATACAATTCACTAAAACACTTACTTCGCACAAATTGTCACCCGTAATACTTTTAGAACATATTAATAATCAAAGTACTCACAGGCAATGCTTTCCGAGGAAGAACAAAGTAGGATGGATGTAAATTAAGTCTAGAGAGATCTGACTTCTATCTCTGATGGTTAAAGCTAAACATGTGGCATGTAGTACCTAATTTCTGTCTATTACGCACAAAACTGAATTTACGAAGCACAACAGCACCCCCTGCTGGTGAGAGCATTCTCTGCCAGCACAGCATGTTTTTGAGAGAGATCAGCCAGTCACTTGAAAAATTGGGAGTTACGGGTCATGGTTCCAGTAACACTGCTGACCCAAGGATTCGAACCAATGGTCTAAAGATAAGCATCCTAACCTATTGAGATGCACAACACCCACAATATGAGGGTCCAACTGTGTTAGGATCCCTCTGTTCATCATGGGATCAGAGAAAGGAATCTTTCAGTCTCACAACCTCTAAAGGTGCGGCTGAGATTTCAAATCAAATCACCGGAGTTAAAGTCCAGAGGGCTACCGATTGCACCATGGGACCAAGCAGCACCTCTTTCAAAGAAAATATCTGTGATGTTGTAGTTTCAGTTTGTCTCTTGTGCAGGTAGTTCACATGTCCTTCCTGTCTTTGTGTGTACTGGGTACTGCGGTTTCTTCACACATGGGTTGTTTATTCTTGCAGATCAAATAAAAGTGTTACGATGGGGAGCTTCTATTTTATAATATGTTTGATGTTGATTGTATGTGGACAGAATATAGGGGAACACAGGATGGAGTTAAGTGATGTAGATTAAGGATGTTTACGCAAGTTTAATAAAATAGAATCTGTTTATGAAGATCTACCACTATTTTGAAGTCTGGGGAAGCTGGTATCTATGTGGAAAAATCCTAAGACCCTCCAGGTTTAACAGCCGCCTACACTGCTGCATAGCTGAGGAAGACCCACACTGGATAGTGGTGCAGAACTAGCTTTCCATGGTCTGGACAGCTACTTAATTTCTGATGCCAGAATCACCATTATTTTCCAACACTGCATGTAAAGGTTCTTCAAAATATTAAACATTTTAGCTTACTTTGTCTAAATGCAGAAATGATTAAGTTTGTGTATTGCATGTATAAAGTAAATTAATAAAAATAAAAAATATTTATTTATGAATTAAAAGTGAGAGGAAAGAGCACTTGCCTTCCGAATTATGTATCTGTAAATTTTAATATGTATGTTAGAGCTCCAGGTAGAACACCACTAACAAAATAATTCTTTTCCATCTTGTCACCTAGAAGCTGCTGTGTGATCTCATTGGATGAACAAGATGTCTTAAAATATGTTGATTGGTCAATTCCATAAAAAAATCACGTGGCACCACCTCAAAAGTCTCTCTGGATTGTGCCCATCCTCCATACCTGTCAGGAGCAGTCCTGGTCCTATATCAGTTCCCTGTCTGGCCAAAAGATGTCGCTGCCCATCCGGTGTCATTAGTGTGTTTGCTCCTGTTTAGATGTATACACTAGTTTTAGTTCCTGTCCTGCTTCCTGTTTTAGTTCTTGTTGTCTACCTGTCCGTGTTTAGACCTCTTCCATCCATCCCTCCATCATCTTCTGATTAATCTGGGGTCGGGTCGCGGGGGCAGCAGTCTCAGCAGGGAGGCCTAGACTTCCCTCTCCCAGGCCACTTCATCCAGCTCCGACCTGTCGATCTCCCGTTCCATCGTTCCCCCACTCGTGAACAAGATCCCGAGATACTTAAACTCCTCCACCTGGGGGAGGACCCCATCCCCAACCCGGAGAGAGCATTCTACCCTTTTCCGGCTGAGAACCATGGTCTCGGATTTGGAGGTGCTGATTCTTATCCCAGCCGCTTCACACTCGGTTGCGAACTGCTCCAGTGAGAGCTGAAGGTCATGGCCCGATGAGGCCAACAGAACCACATCATCTGCAAAAAGCAGAGACCTAATCCTGAGGTCACCGAACCGGACACCCTCAACGCCCTGGCTGCGCCTAGAAATTCTGTCCATAAAAGCTATGAACAGAATCGGTAACAAAGGGCAGCCCTGACGGAGTCCAACCCTCACCGGAAACGAGTCTGACTTATTGCCGCCCATGCGGACCAAACTCTGGCACCAGTTATACAGGGACTGAACCGTCCTTAAAAGGAAGCCCGGTACCCCATACTCCTGGAGCACTCCCTGTAATGTTAGGCATAGATGAGACCAGAGACCCTATACTGCCAACATGCAGGTAACCATTTTATTTCTGCCAAACCCCCAGACCCTTACAAAGCATCCTGGGAATTGTAGTACTCATCACTCATTACACCTCCCCCTTTTAGCCAAGTGATTCTTCCCAAAGAATATATATCCCACATTCTCCTTTGTATCTAAAAATGTGAATTACTTGAGAAGAACCTGTAACTAAGTAACTGGAAAAGAACCAATAAAACATCCTACCCCCTCAGGAATAGTCATCAATAACATCCAGTGAAATAATCATTTAACACACTTCTCCTATTTCTGTTTCTTTTTTTTTTTTTTTTTTTTTTTTTTTCACAAGTTCAGTCTTTCAGGAGCCTTACTATGCCGCCCTGATCTAGTAACAAAACCCGATGGCCGTAAATGCCTACGGTTCCTTCTAAACAATCCCCCACTTTCAGTTTCCACCAAGTAGGACCTTGGAGTGTGAGCTGGACCCACAACAGATCCATGCAGTTTCTCTGCCGCCAGCCAGACCGTCTGCCCAGAGTGGAGCTTGGAAAGTGGACGACATCCATGGCGAGAGTTGTAGTGCTGTGCTTGTTTCTGCCGTACCTGACGATCTTTTTGCCGGAACTCCTGAATGTCTGGCCACAGAGGGTCCAAGTTACCAGACGTCTGGGGAAGGGTTGTGCGTAATCGTCTGCCCATAAGCAATTGTGAGGGAGAGAAGCCGTGCTGTAGTGGTGTGGACCTGTAGACAAGCAGTGCTTTGCTATGGTCTTTCTCTTTAGCCCACAGTTCTTTGACTGTACGCACCCCCCTCTCAGCCTCCCCATTTGCCTGAGGATAATGCGGGCTTGCTGTAGTGTGTCTGAAGTCCAAAGCCCTGGCAAACTGACGAAAGACCTCTGACAGGAATTGAGGACCATTGTCCGAGACAACTTCCTTAGGAATACCATGACGTGCAAAAACGTCTTTGAGGGCGCTGATTGTGACCTCTGATGAAGTTGTTCTAAGGTGTGCCACCTCAATAAATCTGGAGAAATAATCGATAATGAGCAAGTAATTTTTCTTTTCCCACTCAAAAAGATCTATTCCAACCTTTTCCCATGGTCTTTTGGGGACTACGGTGGGCAGCAGTGGTTCATAGTGGGGCACCCTGTGTTCCTGACAAGTTGTGCACTGATCAACCATCTGGCGGATCTGTGATGAGAGGCCCGGCCACCATATGGAATGCTGGGCTCGGGTGCGGCATTTAGAAATGCCCTGGTGGCCCTCGTGAATCTTTTTGAGCATCTCATTTTGCAATGCTCCTGGAATCAAAATCCTGTCTCCTTTTAAGAGGAGGTCATTAGCCACTGTCAATTCTCCTCGGACATGCCAGAAGGGCAGGAGATCCTTCCTCACTGCATGTTTGTCAGGCCAGCCCGATAAACAGAATATCTTCAGTGACCTGCAGATTTCATCTGCTTCCTGAGACTTGGCTATTTGTGTCAGACGAGTCTCTGTTGCTGGCAGGGAAGACACCATTGTGTCCACAAAGACCTGAGCCTCTTTTTCCAGCTGTTCTTCAGCATGCGTCAGCCCCTCTCTGGTGGGGGCTCGGGAGAGCGTATCAGCTGTGATGAGGTTTTTTCCTGGAACATGCTGTATATCATAGCTGAATCTCAGGAGACGAAGGCGGAATCTAAGGATTCTCGGTGGTAAGTCATCAAGGCCTCTGGAACTGAGAAGAGGAATGAGAGGCTTGTGATCCGTGAGTATAGTAAAGTGTAGGCCCATTATGTATGTTGACAGTCTTTCGCAGGCCCACGTGACCGCCAAAGCCTCCTTCTCAATTTGAGCATAGCGCTTTTCTGCATCGCTCAGACTTCTTGATATGTACGTAACAGGCTTCCATGTACAATCCTGCTGTTTCTGTGTAAGCACTGCACCTAAGCCATATGAAGAAGCATCAGCTTCAACTCTAGTGTCTTTTTCAGGTGAGTATCGGGCCAGAATCTTGGGAGAACTCAAGTGTTCCTTAAGTCTGTGAAAGGACTGCTGTTGTGGCACGTCCCAACACCACTCATTTTCCTGTTTAAGTAACTGTTTTAAAGGTGCAGTGACAGTGGATAACTCTGGGAGGAATTTGGCCAAGAAGTTAGCCATGCCCAGCAGTCTGCGTACGTCCGCAATACATGTTGGATCTGGCATCTGAAGAATGGCCTTGACTTTGGATGGATCGGCTTCTATGCCACTGTGGGTGATTTTGTGACCCACGAAGTGCAATGCTGACTTACCAAACTCACACTTTTCATTGAGAGTTAACCCCTCAGACTGGAGCTTCTGTAGAACTCCGTGTACACGCAAATCGTGTTCCTCCTTGTCCTGTCCAAAGACTAGAATGTCGTCCGCATGGCAAATCACCCCTTCCAGACCTTCCAGTAATTGGGTCATGCGCCTTTGGAAGTGTTCTGGTGCGGACGCTATTCCAAATGGGAGACGGTTGAAAAAGTATCTCCCAAATGGAGTGATGAAGGTGGTGAGAGGCTTCGAGTCTTCTGTGAGAGGGATCTGCCAAAAGCCTGCCTTTGCATCCAATTTAGAGAAGACATGTGCATCTGAAAGCAGAGCCAATGACTGGTCTATAGCTGGAAGAATGTGTCGTTCCCTCTTAACCCACTTGTTTAAATTTGTGAGGTCAACACAAATACGTATTGCACCACTTGGTTTTGGGACCACTACCATCCCTGCACACCATTCGGTAGGCCTGTTCACCTTAGAAATGACGCCCATTCTCTCCATCCTGTTAAGCTCTTCTTTCACTTTTGTTCGGAGAGGGAGAGGTACCCGTCGGGGCGTGGACAGCGCATATGGTGTAGCACCACTCACCAGCTCAATACGGTACGGCTCTCGTAACAGCCCCAGTCCAGTAAACACTGAAGGATAGGCAGCTATGAAGTCACTTATTGGCTGTGTGATGGACTCAATCCTCTGCACCAGGTTCAGGGCTGTAATGGCTGGTAACCCAAGCAGTGGCTTAGAAAGTCCTGACACCACATATATTTCTTGGGTGGAGCTGCATCCCTTTGCTGTCAGTTCAGCCTGAAAACACCCTTTTACTTCCAGTACATTTTGTCCAGGCCCATACAATATCTTATGTGCTGTACCAAGGGTTCCATGTCTTTTTTCATGAAAACTGTACTCTGGAATGGCTGTTACCGCTGCTCCAGTGTCCAATTTAAAATGGATAACATCACCATTCACCCCCACAGATTCTATCCATTCCTGAACTGTGACTGAAGACATTTCCCCTAAAAATACATAGTCTTCAGACGGGAAATCACACTGTTCCTGTGTTACTGTGTCCACCTTAAATGTGCGACATACCACAGCAAAATGACCTATTTTATGACACTTCCGGCATTCGGCCTCTCTTGCTGGACAGTCCTTCCAAGCATGTTTCCGCCCTGTGCCACATCTGCCACAATCCTTTTGAATCGTTGGCTTGTGTCTATTAGTCATTTTCTTGTCATTTCTGTTGTAATTATAAGACTGGGAGGATTTCTTCTGTACTAGTTTTCCTTTAATTGCATCTACATTTGTGTTAGCCCCCCATCTTGTGTCCGGTCCGTGTAGTACTACCTGCTGTTTTTTAACTGTCTCGTTTTGTCGTATTTTATGGATTGCCGTGGCCAGCGTTAAATCCGGATCTAATTGCAGGCGCTCCGACAGTCTCTTATCCTTAATTCCTACCACTATACGGTCTCTGATCAGTTCTTCTTTTAATTCCCCGAAGTTACAGTGCTCAGCTAGTTTATGTACGGCAGTGATAAATGCCTCTGCAGTTTCCCCTTCTTCCTGGCATCTCCTATTAAACTGGGCTCTCTCGAATATGATGTTGTGCCTCCCCACACAATAGTTACTGAATGCTTCCACTACTTTGTCATACTTGCGCTTCTCGGCGTCCTGCAGCGGCAGCACTCCCAGTACATCGTCTGCGTCATCGCCCATAGTATAGAGGAGAGAATTCACTTGATAGTCTTCTTCTTTCACACTCAGACCCGAAGCCAGACGAAATCGTTCAAATCGTCGAATCCAACGTGGCCATTCAGCCGGTTTGGAAAAATCGAAAGGCTCCGGAAGAGCCATTTGCACTGCTGCTAAAGCCATTTTTTTTTTTTTTTTTTTTTTTTTTTTTTTCCAACCGGTGGGGGAGAAAAATGGAGAAACGGAAACTTTTTGTAACTCGCGCCGCTACTATGCGTTTTGTTTTTCCTATAGAAATGAAGCGCGAGTTACATTAACGCTTGCACTGTATTTCAGCAAAAAAAAAAAAATCCCACTTCTGACACCATGTAATGTTAGGCATAGATGAGACCAGAGACCCTATACTGCCAACATGCAGGTAACCATTTTATTTCTGCCAAACCCCCAGACCCTTACAAAGCATCCTGGGAATTGTAGTACTCATCACTCATTACACTCCCCACAGGACTCCCCGAGGGACACGGTCGAATGCCTTCTCCAAGTCCACAAAACACATGTAGACTGGTCGGGCAAACTCCCATGAACCCTCCAAAACCCTGCCGAGAGTATAGAGCTGGTCCACTGTTCCACGGCCAGGGCGAAAACCACACTGCTCCTCCTGAATCCGAGGTTCGACAATCCGGCGGACCCTCCTCTCCAGGACCCCCGAATAGACCTTACAAGGGAGGCTGAGGAGTGTGATCCCCCTGTAGTTGGAGCACACCCTCCGGTCCCCCTTCTTAAAGAGGGGGACCACCACCCCGGTCTGCCAGTCCAAAGGCACTGCCCCCGATGTCCACGTGATGCTGCAGATGCGTGTCAACCAGGACAGCCCCGCAACATCCAGAGCCTTGAGGAACTCCGGGCGAATCTCATCCACCCCTGGGGCCCGGCCACCGAGGAACTTTTTGACCACCTCAGCGACTTCCACCCCAGAGATAGGCGAGTCCACCCCCAAGTCCCCACACTCTGCTTCCTTATCGGAAGGTGGGTCGGTGGGATTGAGGAGGTCTTCAAAGTATTCCTTCCACCGACCCAAAACGTCCCGAGTTGAGGTCAGCAGTGCACCATCCCCACCATAAATAGTGTTGATGCTGCACCGCTTTCCCGCCCTGAGCCGCCGGATGGTGGACCAGAATCTCCTCGAAGCCGTCCGGAAGTCGTTCTCCATGGCCTCACCAAACTCCTCCCACACCCGAGTTTTTGCCTCAGCAACCGCCAAAGCCGGTTGGCCTGCCGGTAGCTGTCAGCTGCATCTGGAGCCCCAGAGGCCAAAAAGGCTCGATAGGCCTCCTTCTTCAGCTTGACGACATCCCTTACCACCAGTGTCCACCAGTGGGTTCGGGGATTGCCGCCGCGACAGGCACCGACCACCTTACGGCCGCAGCTCCGGTCAGCTGCCTCCACAATGGAGGCACGGAACATGGCCCATTCGGACTCAATGTCCCCCGCCTCCCCCGGGATATGGGAGAAGTTCTGCCGGAGGTAGGAGTTGAAACTCTCCCTGACAGGGGATTCCGCCAGACTATACGCTTGGGCCTGCCAGGCCTGGCCGGCTTCCTCCCCCACCAGTGGAGCCAACCCACCACCAGGTAGTGATCGGTTGACAGCCGCAAGTCCGACGACACGGCAATAAGTATGCCCACGCCCGCTTGGCACCTCTCCCCGTGGGCAACTCCAGAGTGGAAAAGGGTCCAACCCCCTTCAAGGAGACTGGTTCCAGAGCCCAAGCCGTGCGTCGAGGTGAGTCCGACTATATCTAGCCGGAACTTCACAACCTCGCGCACCTGCTCAGGCTCCTTCCCCATCAGAGAGGTGACATTCGATGTCCCTAGAGCTAGCTTCTGTAACCGAGGATCGGACCGCCAAAGTCCCTGCCTTTAGCCGCCGCCCAGATCACATTGCACCCGACCCCTATGGCCCCTCCCATGGGTGGTGAGCCCATTGGAGGGGGGATCCATGTGCCATGTTTGGGCTATGCCCGACCAGGCCCCATGGGTGTAGGCCTGGCCACCAGGCACTCGCCATCGAGCCCCACCCCCAGGCCTGGCTCCAGGGGGGGGCCCCGGTGACCCACGTCCGGGCAAGGGAAACCGTGAATCCAAAATTGTATTCTTCATGAGGGGTTTAGACCTCTTATGGTCTTTTATTGTTCTTGTTTGTTTCAGTCTTACAAATAAAACTCCTCTTCTGGAAAGCCGCATTGGGGATCATCTGGCTTTCCAGCATGCCCCACCATAACAGTACCAGCATCTAGAAATTTCAAATTTAGTTGCACAGAAATTTAATGCATATAGCTGTGAAGACAGATTTTCACAGGCAAATAAGATTAATCGTGCATAAATTATTCCTCATTTTCCCATATTGCAGAGAATAGGGTGATTAATATACCATATGATCTGGTAACTTCAAAATTAGACGTGCGTCACAACATTGATGCTTGAACACTTAAATGATTTTCTCTCTTACAATAGTTTGGAGGGTTTACATTTTCATATATCAGAAGGGATTCCTTAAGCCGACAGAATGAGAACATGCACAGGGGAGGGGGGCTGCGCAGTTTATGTACAGTTGTGCTTGACACTGCATCAGAGCCCCATCCTGGCTCTGATTGGTTGTTTTCATCCTGTCACAGTGGATTCTGGCAAATAGCATCAGGAGCCTTAAGAGGATCCAGAGGAACCTTTTCCTGTCCTTCTGTCAGGACACTGTGACAGATTCAGCAAATGTGACAAAGTTACTTTTATAAAAGTTACTGACTGAACCTTTAACTGCAAAATAATATCAAAATAATGTCATTGTTTAGATGCAATAGAATCAGCATTATTCTGCCATTGCAGACAGTAAATATAATGGAGAGTGATTGGACACCACATTGTAAATGTCATATATTAATGTCAGACACTGTATTTGTTGTGAGCTTCTCAAAGGTGATGAAGGCTTTGGAGTTAGATATGTAGAGGATGTAAAGAAGACTTGGTAAGACTTTACTTAAAGCTGTCATTATACTGCATTATAGATACCTTCATAATGCATTATAATGCATTCATAAAGTACTATAAGCATAGCTATCACTATCACTATTTATAAAGCGGCATAACACATGAATGCTCTATGAAGTTTTCATCTATAATGCACTATAATAGCTTCATAATGCAGTACAAAGCGTCCTAAATATTCGTACTGATCATTATAAAACATACAACACAAAATTATAAGAACAGCCCATTGTAACTTGAAATGTTCATAAGTCGTTATTCAACATCATTTTAAGGGTATATGCAAGTACAAAGAGCTAGGATGCTGGGAGCACACAGGCTACACTGCTGCACGGGGGGAGCAGCAGCCAGAAGTCATGCTAGGCGGAACTGGTGTGCAGAAAGAAAAGACTGATGTTACAGACAGGAGCCCAGTGAACACAATTTGGACTTACAGTCCTCTTCATTTGTATGTCTGAAAGTTCGTAAATTGAAAGTTCGTAAGTAGAGCAGCGTAAGTAAGTTCGTAAGCAGTCTGCAATGTACTATTTTCTTCATAAACTGCAAATCCACTGTTTGCTCAGTCTGCTCTTCTCAGTCTGGCCTCAGTCCAAAACCACACCTACTGCAGTCCGAGAAGCAGGAAAAAAGTACTGTCAACAAAACGGAAATTAATCAACTCTGTGTTTTTTTGGAAAAGGTACCGATGGTGTAGGTTGTACACAGAAGTATAAATCAGCCTTTAGTCTGGGCGGCCAGTAGGAAGAGCAGGCTGAGGCATTTAAATACCTGGGCACAGTTATGGACGCCTGCATGTCATTCCCCCAACATGCTGACCTTGTGTTTAAAATGGCCCAACAGCTCCTGCACCTTCCACACAGGCTCATGAGGTTTAATGTTAGTAAAAGAGATTTAACTCTGCTCACTTATTGGATCTGTTCTCACCTTAATATCATATGCTGGTAAATCTCTCTTACAGTCAAACCTCATCAGTCTTTCTCAGGTTGTCAATCAGGCCAGATAACAGGGTCAGCTCAGCCTTCACTGCTGGAGTCGTTCTCTCGGTCAGTCTCTAGGAAAGCCTGCCTTTGATTGGCAGAACTGTGTCAGACAGAGAGATGACAAGCCATCGTATTATTCATCCATCCATCCCTTTTCCAAACCGCTTATCCTATTGGGTCGCGGGGGGGTCCGGAGCCTATCCCGGAAGCAATGGGCACGAGGCAGGGAACAACCCAGGATGGGGGTCCAGCCCATCGCAGGGCATACTCACACACCACTCACACACACACACACATGCACTCCTATGGGCAATTTAGCAATTCCAATTAGCCTCAGCATGTTTTGGACAGTGGGGGAAAACTGGAGTACCCGGAGGAAACCCCACGACGACATGGGGAGAACATGCAAACTCCACACACATGTGACCCAGGTGGAGACTCAAACCTGGGTCCCAGAGGTGTGAGGCAACAGTGCTA
The DNA here is from genome assembly GCF_023856365.1 of Brienomyrus brachyistius. Taxonomy (NCBI): domain Eukaryota; kingdom Metazoa; phylum Chordata; class Actinopteri; order Osteoglossiformes; family Mormyridae; genus Brienomyrus; species Brienomyrus brachyistius. Next base: position 200,165 of record NW_026042329.1, on the reverse strand, counting down.
ACCACTGCACCACCATGCCGCCACTTGGATTATTCAATGGACTGGAATAAATAGCAGCACATCGCCCTCTGCTGTCTGCCATAGAGCAAGTCACGTAGATGTGTGCAGGTCTGGGCTGGGATCTTCCAGTGTGCAGGGTTAGCAAACGATTTCTGAATGTTCACTAAAGAAATATCAATCATCCTTGTGAAGCTCGTTTAGTTTAGACTGATTTATCTATGACTTTGTGTTTCTGTCACTTTAGCCCCTTTCAGACATGCACTGTCACCCAAAAGTTCTCTCGACGTTCCCTGTGATGACCGTATATGTGAACGCAAATATCTGAATCAGTCATACTGGACATTAAACGGAATTCACCCTGCTAGGTCCTTAGTACAAAGTCGGGGTAATTTCTGATTGACCCCCATGTGTGATTGGAGCAGGAAATTGTCCATAATGTTTGTGTTAATGACGTTTCTATTATGCCACAGACAGAAAACCGGAACAGTACAAACATTCAATGGCAAAGAAGACCCCAACGAATACAGCAAACGAGAGAGACGATGACATTTGGGAATTTCTGTCAGTAACTTCTATTGCCATCTTCGATGTGCTGTAGACAAAATACTGTGATTTCCGCAGCGTACTTTTTGCATCATGTCCTGCCTCCTGCATGCTCTATCCAAGCACCACCCCTCGTCTATAATAGATGTGAACACGTCTGACATGGACAACATGCAGTTGTGTGTTACATGTGTGAAAGGACAACTCCGCAAAATGTCTGATCCTGATACTACTGCAAAGTATGGAGTTTATGTGTGAAAACAGCTATTGATTCCCTCATTCTTACCCCCCCCCCCCCCCCTCCCTTGGTGTGACCCCCCAGCATGTGAAGACACATTCATTATCTAACCCTCTCTCCTCTGTACGTATAACTTAGGGACTCTTTCTGCCCCCCCTGTCAGTCCTGTTTTTTGCTGTGTCCCTGATTCACTTTCCCCTCGAGGCTGATGCCAGGAGGCTCGGCACGGTTGAAGCACTTCGCCATGAGGAGCTCCAGCCCCCTCTTCCTGCATCCCTCCATCGCTGTGCTCTTCATGGCCTGTGGATAAAGTCTAAACGGCCCCGTTTAGATTCTCCTGTCCCTCTGTGGGGCCCCCCAGTCTGCCGCCGCATGAGGAGCTGGGGAGTCATCACCCCACCCTGCAACCTGCTGCCCAGGATGGGAATCCTCTCCTGCATCCTCGTTTCTCCACCTTGCGATGCTGAGGGAGAATCATCAGCTTCCCCTGTTTTCCCTCCTTTTTCTGAGCCAGGGGAGTTTGTTCTTTGATATCTCCTAAATGGCGGCGTCCTCCCTCTGCTCAAAGTGCTCCATGCGTATTGGACTCTTATGCCAGGGGCGTAGATTTAGGGTGGACGGAGGGGATGTGTCCCCACCAATATCCTCCGACCATTGAAATGTCCCCACCAATAATTTAATCCACTTAAAAAAAAACAATAAAAACAATCGTGCTGTCAACATTAACCTAGACACGCAGAAAGGGATAAATCACGTTCTCTCCTTGAGTCCTCCCGCCCCCAAAACATATATGAACAGTTTGATTGGCTGTGCATTTCCCTGCTATCATGTGAGAGGCTGTGGCTGCATTCTGATATAAGCAGCGCCAAATGCAGTGGATTTTTTTCCCCGTGCAAGAAGGTGTGTTGGTTGTGGTGACACATGTGAGGATGGCGGCAGCAAAATTAAGAAGCTGGACATAAGGAGCTTTTTTTCAAAGAAAAGTGTAAGTCACTTCAAGTTCGCTAGTGAATCCATCAAAGTCCATCAAAGTAACGACAACAGTTAACGTTAATGCTAGTGGGGTGTGTTTTTTTACCGCTTTGACGCACATTCATTATAGCAGGGCAGGCTATAGTCTGTGAATACGGACTTAAAACTAACAGCAGATTAAACAGCTAAATGTAAAAGTATAAATATGATCCCTGTCAGTTCTCCTAATCTAATGACGACTATTTGTCAGAAAGAAGTCTTGTGAAAGAAATTGATATGCTACATACTAATATTGCCATGGCTAGAATTTTATTGACAGTTCACCAATAGACAATCCACTTCGCACAAATAGTTTTTAAAATGCATTCACTGACTTGGCAAACATTAATGATTTGATTCGAGATTTGCACACTAAGACTCAGAAAAAGTGAAATAAAATGATTGCTGTTTAAATGGCATGTGTTTATCCTGTTTTGTCAAGTGACAGAAACCTAAACAACTGTGCTGTGTATCAGACAGTGATGGAGAGAAGGGGTCACAGGTGATGTTGAACGATGACTTGATATCATTATACCTAGTTGTCCTGAGATTTAACATTGTTACCAATAATAGGCTGAGGCATTCTCTGTCAATGCTCATAAGGAATCCCTCAATGTTTTTTTTATTAGGGAACAGAAGCAGATCAGCCATGTTGTAGTTCAGGTGAAGAGGCAAGGTTACAGGAGGTGAATCTGAATGTTGATTATGTATAACATATAATATGTGTGTGTGTATTATACATGTTGATTATACTAATATTTAACATTATGAGGAGTGATAGGCTGAGGATGTAAGTGATTCATTAGTGTTTTTGGCAAAAGTTTTGAACTGACATGTTTCACTTTTTTTGTCACGCTATTTCATCAGGTGGCAATCCTGTCAGGTACTAGTGCAGTCAGAGGGGAAGAGTTAGGCTCAAAGGTGAGGCCTGTTAAAGGCATTGTCCAGCCCCCAAAAAAACTTTACTCACTATTTACTCCTTAAGTGGTTCCAAACTTTTATGATTTTCTTTATTTTGTTGAATACAAAATAAGATATTGTGGAAAAAAAGCGGAAAACCGTTAAACATTGACTTCCGTAGCAGGAAAAACAAATACTATGTAAATCAATGGTTACAGGTTTTCAGCATTCTTCAAAATGTAAAAAAAAAAAAAAAATGTAGGAAACAGCATTGTCAGAAATATTGCACAGACTATCCAGTCTCTATCTGTCCTGCAGTTCTCAATCATTATAGATGGTACTCAAGATATCTCAGGTGCAGAGCAAGAGTCTATATGTTTAAGATATGTGGATGAGGACCTGGTTCCACATGAGGTTTTTATTGGCTTATATGAGGTCTCAGGAACTACAGGAGTGGAGATTGCCAAGATGGCTGTGGATGTGCTTTTGAGGTTGAATATTCCGATGACATGTTTAAGAGGTCAGACATATGATGGTGCTGCCAACATGTCTGGAGCATATTCAGGTGCTCAGGCAGTACTGCAGAAATATCAGCCATTGGCTTTATATGTACACTGTGGAACTCACTGCCTTAACCTAATCACACAGGCTGCATGCCAAGCTAGTCCTTTAATTCGAGATGCTTTAGAGTGGGTACATGATCTAGGGTTCTTTAGCAAACAGTCTGGAAAATTCAAAGCTATGTTTGCAGCTGTGGCAGCAGATTCAGATGTACCATCAGCATCACTCAGACCTCTCTGTCCAACCAGGTGGACAGTAAGGGGAACTGCTATCAAAGCAGTGCTGTCTCACTATGAAAGTGTCTTGACAAGCTTAGAGGAGATGGCAGCAACTGGATCTAGCACAGGTGCCAGGGCGAATGGACTGCGTGAAAGGTTTGAAAAAGGTAAAACTGTGCTGGGGCTTCTTTTGGCATTAGAAGTTATTGAGGAGCTAGAATGTCTGAACAAGTCTCTGCAGAAATGGATTGCAACTATTGCAGGAATACAATACAATAGAGTGTGTTAAATCAACTCTCCAGTTCAAAAGGAATGAAGAAAGATTTCAGGAGATTTTTAAGAATGCAGTGAAAATGGTGGACTCTCTTGGCATTGAACCCATTCAGATGCCTCACCAAAGACAAGCATCAAGGAGATATACCGGTGGGGCTAGCCAGCACACTCACAAGTCACCTGAAGAGTATTACAGAGCAGAGTTTTACAAATTGTTGGATTGTGTTGATGTCCAGTTTCAGGAGAGGTTTAACCAACCAGATCTAGGTGTCTTGAACAGGCTGGAAGACATTCTTCTCACAGGAGAGGTGGATGATATTGTTGATCAGTATCCAGAACTTAACAGGGAGACTCTAAAAGTTCAGCTAGCCATGTTCAAGTCCAAATACAATTTCAAATCTAGTACAGAAGTGGCTACTATCATGAGAGGAATGCCAGTGGAGGTGAGGGGGCTATTTGATCACATTGAAACCCTTGTCAGACGGCTTTTAGTTACCCCGGTATCATCAGCTGAAGCTGAAAGGAGTTTCAGTTCTCTCAGGAGACTAAAAACCTGGCTCAGATCAACAATGACACAAATGAGACTGAACAATGCTGCTGTATGCCATGTCCACCAGAACAGTCTGGACAATATTGATGTCAAACAAATATGCCAGCAGTTTATTTCTGTTAACGAGCGGCGAAGGCATGTTTTTGGCTCCTTCATATAGGAGCAATAGGCATTGAGCTGTTGTGTGGTACCTAACAGTAGTTCATGTTTAGATGTAATCTACTTTTATATATACAGATGTTTGAGATGTTTCATTTGCACTATGGCTCAATAAAGAATAGTTTAATAAAGACTATCTTTTTGTCAGTTATTAAACATTCCTTTGACATTACACTATTCCTTAATTTAACTTAATGAATTGCATTTCGAGTGGATTAATATCAATCGAAGCATTTTGCAGTATATAAAAAAAAAACATGCGTTCCGTGGACAGAGTTGGGGTGGCGGGGTTGGTGGGTGGGGCAGGGGATGGGATGGGGGGGGGGGGGGTGGAGTCATAGGTCCCCACCAATGTCCAGAGCAAATCTACGCCCTTGTCTTATGCGAATAAGACTGTGGCCATTTTGAACACAAGATTCATACTAAACTACTGTGTTTTATTATTCCAAGCAAAGTTAGTGAATGAAACAACTATGCAAATTAAATTGACCTTGAAATAAATGAAAACACTCCAATAACAGTCACAAAAAGTAAAATAAAATGGCCTAAAAATTGTCTGACCACACTCGCCCCTTCCGATATTTACCCCCCCAAACTGAAATCTGCCCCCTCCCTCTCAGTCTAGACACAGCCCTTTCATAAGCTTAAAGACCAGAATAAACATATTCATAATTCAACATTCATATTAAAATGAATCAAGCCTATATTATCAAATAAACTACTGGATGCCATTTACATGTTTACTTATTATTTATTTATTTATGTATCTGTTTGGGAATGACTAGAAATATTTCTACAGGGTGAGTGAAAAGTTTGCCAGTGATGTAACTGATATCATTTTGCAAGAGACCGATAGGTGTGTGAGTGAGGTATGTGTGAACACCACTGTTAAACAGTGACAGTCCTGTGACTGTCAAAGGACAATAGGATTAATATCACTTTGCATGCAGATGGAAGTTGCATGTGAGTGTGTGTGTGCATGAATTACTAGTAATATCTGTATATTACTGAAGAAACAGGAGTATATATGTATATGTCAGGGTCAGCCCCTGTCCCACTCTATCCCTTCCCCGTTTGGCCAGCAGGCGTTGCTGGTCATCCCGTCCCTCGTGTTGTCAGTCTTTGTGTTTTCTCTGCTCCCAGTTGACTGCATAGCGACTTGTTAAGCATGTGGTTGTCTGTAAACCCTTCTGTCCTGTGTTTGGATCCCACTTCCTCTGTTTTTATATTTTACTCCCTAGTGTTTCATTTGTATGAGTTTTTCTAGTTCTTCTGTCTGGTGATTTTGTATTTGGTTTCATTCCTTGTGATTCTGCTTGTGTTGTTACCTGTCTAATTCCTCAGTGTTAGATTCTGTTTCCCTGTTCCTTAGTTTTTAGTTTCCCTGTTTTAGTTCCTTTGAGTTAATTAGTTTCATCTGTGCCCTGTTTCCCAGCCTGTTAATTAGCCTCACCTGTCCCTTGTTAGTCTCGTTACCCTTTAGTATTTCAGCCCCTGCTTCTGGCCAGTTCCTCAGTGGTTCATTGATTGCTATGATTCTTCTTATTTTGTTGATTGTTATGATTCCGATTGTTATGATTCCGATTGTTATGATTCCGATTGTTATGATTCCGATTGTTATGATTCCGATTGTTATGATTCCGATTGTGGGTGTTAGATGCATGTTCTGCTTACCTGCCTGTTTGTAATTAGTCCTGTTTATCCCTGTTTACTTTTGACCCCTCGTGGTCCTTTGTTTTGTTAGTGGGTTTTCTGTGTTTTTTAGTTCAGTTAATAAACCCGGTTTGTCCTTTGAGCCCCAAGTGGGTCGTCCACATTTTCTGTTCCGCCTGCATGATGCCTCGTCTTTGCACAAAACCCGTTCGGATCCATGACAAGTGTATGTGAAGGAACAGAAATGTCTTTGTATTTGTCTTCCTTAGTGAAATGAAATGTGTGTGTCACAGTGACAGGACAGAACTGAGGTAATTGTGGGCTTTTGAAAAAAGAAAACGTTTGTCCTTGTGTTTCCTAAGAGGTAAAAATTTCTGTCACTGTTTGTACCAAACAAGCCGCCAGCAGAGGCAGCAGCACAGAATGTGGAGCTCGTCACCAGAGGAAGGAGAGGGAGGTCAGAGTAAGAATCCACCTTTCCTCTGTGTTCAGGGGTATGTCTGTATTACTGCAGTGCCACTGTGAGTGTTTTGTGGGTCACATTGCAGCTGACAGTCTCATTCGTAAATTGTGTAGATTAAAAAGAAAAAACTTTAAAATTTAAAGTAAATCGGGATTCCTAAAAAGAGAATTTATGCTCTTTGTTTTGGTCATTTGGAATCACATACAGTACATCATTGATGATCAGGCATGTAGTGAAATCAGAATGCTGTTCACATTGGTCTTAACAGAAAGGCTGCAGTCAGAATAACAAATCAACTTAACTGTCCATCCTCGTTCTTCCAAAATACTGTATGCTCATTTTCTTTACCTTCACCGAATGTTAGGACTTCCGTCTTAGAATATTTTTTGCATCAGCTTAATGTTCTATTGTACATTAAATAATGACTGCACCTGTTAACCATATCTGGCATGTTGTGGTGGGGACATTAATTGAGGGAATGTAGGGTCTCATGCTGCAACTGTTGGGGAAACCTGCAGTTTCCTCAGGATGGCAGTAGGGGTAGGTTCTGCTCTCATATTAAGCCATTTTTTTTGTGTGAAAATGTATAAAACTTTATCTTGAATTGTGTAATTAATAATTTACATAGTAAGGACTTAGTTTAATGATTCTTTTCCCGTGTTTTTAATTGGGGTGAGAGACGCTGTTTCCTAATTAGCTTGTCGATTGTCAGGTTTAGCAGTTTGCCATTTTAGTTAGGAAACTTTTATAATTGCTTATTGTATTTTGATCAATTGATCTGACATGTTACTAATGTACATATAGGGGGAGGGGAAATCCCTCTGCCCCCCCCCCCCCCCCCCCCCATCATCAGGATTGCATTTCATTACATTTTAATCAGTTATTTTGCATGTTTGTTCAGCTTGCCGAACCCAGTCATTTATATTAAGCTAACATACGTCACACTTCATACAGAGTAAAAAGGGTTATACTGGTTATAAAGCAGAGATTTTACCTTTTTACCACGGAGAAGCAGCGACATGTGACACTCTGATACGGTAAAAATGATTCCTCCAGCACACAGTGAGCTATCCCAGCATGCACAGGGACATGTAAGAGTTTAGATAAACATAAAACCCTGGATAGAGGGGTTCAGTGAATGAGGAGGTGAAGCTATACAGGAGGGTCAGTCCATCGGAGGAGACTCTGTAGAAGGACAGAGTACCAGCCGCCCAGTCCAGATACACTCCTACTCTGCAGGAGCCTGAGGGCTTTATGGGTATGACAGTCTGTTTATTATTGTGCCAGACAGAGTAACTGTCAGGAGAGCAGAGCAGCATCCATGACTTGTCATTGGCTCCAAGCAGACAGTCATCACTGCATCCTTTCCTCCCGATTCCTTTATAAGTCACTGCTATCCAGGCTCCATCTCCACTCCACTCAGCCTCCCAGTAACAACGACCAGTCAGACTCTCTCTGCACAGAACTTGGGACCAGTCATCAAATCTCTCTGGATGATCAGGATATGGCTGCTCTGCCCCCCGTGTCACCTTCCTGTTCCCCTCTGACAGAGACAGGAATCTGTGTGCTGTGTTGGGGTCCAGCATCAGCTGGCAGGAGTCTGTAGGCAAGAGGAAGAGCGATTAATCCCATGACGAAGCCCAGCATCTCCATCATTATCACTGTCACACCTCACACACTCACTAACACAGAACTCGCTCCAATACACACATTTTATTCCCAATATGCTGTAATCGCGTGGTAAAGTTGGTTTTATACTGGATATTTGCTTGATATTCGGATTTGTCTCCCCTGTACCCTTGAAACGACACCACCAAAATTCACAAAAGTCACACTTTCTGCTTCAGGAGAAAATACAGATTGTCCTGCAACATTGTATAGTGACTGTCATGTTCATTAATTATCGTAGTGACCAGACATTTTCAAACAAATAAGCAGCGTTGGAAGCGTAGCCTTTTTTTGTTAGGGACCGTCTACAAAGTGCAAAGTGCATTCAGGGTAACCAAGAATTGCGATTGGATCATTTCCTCTAACATTTTCTAACAAAAATTTGTTAAGATCTTTCAGAAAGACACTTGGAAGAAGAACAAACTACTTCAGTTGCCTTTTAAAGTATAAATAATTAAATCCTAAAAGAGATAATTTCACATACATAGTAAAGCAATTTATGACATTTTTTAAAATTACTGTAAACCACATAAATGAATTTCTCCCACTTCAAAGGTTGTAGTAGTTGCCAGATGTGATGACTGACTTACTACAAGTGGAATTTTACAGAAATATCAAATAACTGTACATTAATTCAATACGTTTTTTGAAAAAATACTGTAAACCACACAAATGAATTTCTCTGATTTCAAAGGTAGTAGTAGTTGCCAGAGGTGATGTCTGACTTACTACATGTGGAATTTCTGTCAAATATTCAACCACGAGTTTACAGCAATTCAATATGTTTTTTGAAAAATTATTGTAAACCACACAAATGAATTTCTCTGATTTCAAACACAAGATTAGTTCCGCTATAGAAATACGACAAAGGTTCTTAGAAACATATTCCTTAAATTATAATTATGTTAATTAATAAGTTCTTTGTTTAAATCAAATAATGCTGGGATTTCAGTTATGTTTAAATTATTCTTATTTTTAAATTAAATAAACTTAAAGCAGCACATCTGACCCTGATGGCAGTTACATCGCATGCTTGCTACTGCAAGAAGCCGGTGGCCTGTACTACGAAGCGGGGATACTGGCTTATCGGGGTAACTTTGTGAGTAACTTGACGTGTGGTGTAACTTCGCGATTAACCCGTACAACGAAAGTTAAAGGTTTTACTCGAGGCATGCTACTAAGGCAATTTACGCTGCGTCTCAAACGTGCTCCGAGCAGTTTTTGTTCTTGGTTAAGTGGATGTTTCTGCGTAAGTCAGCCCTTTATGAGCACCGCCCCTCCCACTACATTAGCGCACGAATCGTGAGGAACTCTCTGTCAATATGTATGAAATGGAGCAATGGCATATAATATGCATACAATGTATTAATTAATAACTGTTAGAGAGAAAGTTATTCTGAAACCCAAGGGGTGTGCATTGTTCCCTGTAGTCCACGGATTAAAGCACACTTCACTATATGTGCCTGTCTTGTCAAGTTTTAAAGTTATTAACCCATTCATGTATTGTCCCATTGCACATTATATGGATACCATCGAACATAAACGAATTAATTAAAATTCATACGTAAAGCAATCTGGGAAACAAAGGGGTGTGCAACAGTCGCCATGAGCCCAAAATGCTAAACCACCATGTCATTACAGCTGACAGGACCTATTATATTATCTATAAATACGATTTTGCACAAATCACGAAATGGTTTGAAGCGCAAAAATAATCGGTGTATATCGTTGTCTGTGTACTGGACATCACAATTCTGTAAGTAAAAACGCCCCACCTTACTTCCGTTAAATGTTATTAAAGCCAGAAAACTGAATATGGTATATGAGGCTAACTTATCCGTGGTGACAGACTCCTAGCCGTTTTCTCACTACACATATGCTTCTGTTTTGTCCTGTTGTAAATCATTTGTTTGTTAAACAATGGCTCACCTTCCATTAAGTGTAATATTAACAGACACCTTTTTCTTATTAGCTGTAAAACATAGGAACATGCTATTAAGTGGAGGCTAGACATAACAAATCTTTCGTAATGAGTAGAAATATAAATCTCATCTTGACTTGCTGCCATGTATGCTTTCCACTGCTATTGCATTTGAAATCGTATCAGTTAAGTTATTGTTAATATTAGGTTTACATTATGAGTAACATCACAGTAATGGAACTTTAAGGAGCATTGCATTACTTAACAGCAAATAATAATAGGTAAGTTCTGAATTGTGTCGCATGTGTGACGCTCTGTATTGAACAGTATTTGCATTCTTTTCAGACAATACTTTATAGTTTAATACTTGGTTGTGAGATATTTTAGACCACGTTTTATGACCATGAAAATGTACGTATGCATTTACTCGGTCGGCAATACCTTGCCAACAAGCCTGCCTGCTTTTGTTGGCTACAGTGGTGTTGGACCTTCTTTGCAGCGTTGATTTAAACTCCTCATATCCCTGCATAATTAGCATGCAGTCTTCATCCGTGAAATATGGAGATCGCACCATGACCCAAACGGTGACTTGCGCTGTCGAACGTGCTCCAGTTATGTGAACGTGCACAAACTCCAATGCAGTTAACACCGATTTAACAAATCAACTTCTTAACTGGCGTCGTAGTACAGATTAGCACCGACTGAGACAACCAGATTTTGTCAACCCAACGTTTGCAAATTAACTCCAGGTTAAATCTCATTTGGTTAAACCCCCTTCGTAGTACAGGCCACTGTGGCCTCGGATCAGCTCGTCTAAGGTGAGCCATTGCCTCAAAGGAAATGATAAAATGTTACACTGTTAGAAAGCTAATAGTTGATATAGAGGATAGATACAACAAAAAACTTTTGGATGCTGCTGTTTTGCACGTTTTTGTATTTTTATTTTCTATTATTTGTTATATATGTTATTTGATTGTTATTGGTAGATCAAAGACAAAAACTCATTTTCCACCTATAAAATGTTCAATACAGGTGTAGTAGTGTTTGATGTTTTAAAATTTTTAATCTTTCTATAACAAATATAATGTAAAATTAAGGAATTTATAAGGCATTAGCGAAATAATAAGGTTTAGTACACATATCAATTGTGGGTCAAAACAGAGCTGAATCTGACAGAAGTAATAAAATGAAGAGTCATTTGGGAGCCGGAAGAGCCGACTCACTAAAAAGAGCCAAAATTCCCATCACTAGTGCAGACTGAGGAGTAGAGCTGAAGATCTTTGTCCGAACCCGATGGGACCTGACGGGTTCGGTCAAGTTCAGGCTTAATTTCTAACATTTTACACGGGCTAGGGCATTTTCACATTTGAAGGAGTTTTTTAAAGATGCACATCTATAACAGAATGTATTAAACCCTCTTACACTCGCACACGAAGATATAATGTATTTCTACAGAAGTTGTCAGACTACCATTATTATTTAGAAATTAAGTAATCTTTAAGCCTAAACTAGCCTTTTTTTAAAAAAAGAAAAAAAAACACACACACAGATCAAAATAATTGTGTGAATATTATCATAAAGTAGTATTAATGAAATAATAAATTTAAAAAAACATGCAAGCAAACTTACATTTCTGGACCCCTGGTCTGGTCCTGCACTCTCCACTGTGGTCCACACTATAGCAGAAGCAGAATGACATAGTACTGCTGTATCTATCATTTATTTAATTGTTGTATTTTCTCCATTCACACGAGTCTATAGCAGGACAGACACACATTCTGTACTCACTTCAGTTTCTCCAGTTTACAGCTGGGATCCTCCAGTAGAGCAGAGAGCAGCTTCACTCCCGAGTCTCCTGGGTGATTGTAGCTCAGGTCCAGCTCTCTCAGGTGTGAGGGGTTTGACCTCAGAGCTGAAGCCAGGGAAGAACAGCCTCCTTCTGTGACTCTACAGCCTGACAGCCTGCAGAGAGACAGACAATATCTCTCAAATAAATAAAAACACCTCACCACTATGAGTATTACTTTTATGTAAATGTGACAACTTCAATAAAGCTTTCAGTAATTACACATTACGCTGTGGAATACACAGTAATACTGACCTCAGTATCTCCAGCGTACAGTGTGAATCCCCCAGTCCAGCAGAGAGCAGCTTCACCCCTGAATCCTGCAGGTCATTGTCACTCAGGTCCAGCTCTCTCAGCTGAGAGGAGTTTGATCTGAGAGCTGAAGCCAACACTTCACAGCATGTCTCTGTGAGTCTACAGCTGTCCAGCCTGGAAAAGGAAATGTGTTAAGATAAAAATGCATACATCACTCGAACAGGTATATCAAATAAAATATCAAAATAAACATTATTATTTTTAAATACAATACGTGAGGCAGCATATACTTCAAAAGGAACTAGACAAACCTCTGATGTTCCTCATGTTTCCTGGTATGAAGAATACAGTGAATACTTTCGATTCAAAGCACAAATACCAAGAAAACGTTAGTGGCTCAGGACTGGATCAATGTGCACAGATGAGCAGATTTTGGTACAATAGAGCTTCTCCTGTGAATTTACTGTGCATTTTCACTATTTGCTGTACATTTCCATGTCATATATTCCTAAAATACTTTTCTGTATTGTCTTAAGCAACCAGTTTGAATAAGGGCATGAGAGTGAACATGCTCTAAAATACATTAATTAACTGGGAATTTTAAATATTTCAGCAATTTAGTTGTTTCCTTGTCCTAGTCAGAAACACAAATAGTTTTTACTTGACACTCCCCAGCTGAGAGGAAACTGCTGTTTAATGACCTTACAGGGTGAGTTACCCTGAGACTCTGTAATATCTGCATAAATATTTTTATAAAGCTCTGAGCAGGGCTGGGGCTCAGTGATCAGCACTACAGCTGACCCAGGGGTTCTAGGGTTTTGGGTTCAGTCCCTGCCTGGGATATGTGTGTGTGAGAGTTTATGTGGGATTTGAACGATGTCAAGAAGAGCTTAAGTTTTTTTTCTTACATTTTTTATATGACTTTTGAATTCCTGACACCATGACTGAAATCCTTATTTTCTGTGTTGCTGTACCTGAGAACCTGTATTTCCAAAACACTAATCAGACAATTATCAATCCTGTCAGATAGGGATGAAATAGTGATGCTTTATTCATCCCCCTGGTAAAATAGTGCTGTCGCCTCTCTGATCTTGCTCTCTCTGACACACACATACAGTCAGAGCGCAGGGTTGGCCAGCAACCAGGCCCCTGAAGCTGGGGGGTAAGGGCCTTGCTCAAGGGCCCAAAACCAGCATCACTCTGCCAGCCGGACATATAAACCAATGACCTTCTGACCACAGACACAGAGTCCAAACCCAGTGAACCACACACCACACCAAGAATGTTACAAATATATACATATCCTGCAGTAACCAGAATTAAAAAGAATTTCTGGGTGTCAATGTAAATACAGTCTAATTGTTTTCATAAGATATCAAAGCAGTTTCATGAATAACATCTGTACTTCTTTGGCAACAGACGTATGTAAGATCACTTACAGAGCTGTCCTAGATTTCTTGATCACAGGCAGCAGCCTCTGAAGACCTTCATCTGATCTGATGTATTTCTTCAGATCAAACACATCCAGCTCCTTATCTGACATCAGTAACACAAAGGCCAGAGCTGACCACTGTGCAGGTGAGAGGTCTGCTGCTGAAAGGCTTCCTGAACTCAGGTATCTTTGTACTTCCTGTATTAGAGAATTGTCACCCAGTTCGTTCAGACAGTGGAACAGGTTGATGGTTCTTTCTGCAGATAAATTCTCCTGAATTTTCTTCTTGATATATTGAGCTGTTTTCTTACTGTTATGTGAGCTGGTTTTTGTCTGGCCAAGTAGCCTTTTTAACAGACTCTTACTGGAATCTGTTGAGAGGCCAAGGAGGAAGCGGAGGTAGAGGTCCAAGTGTCCATTCTTGCTTTTTAATGCTTCATCCACTGCAGTCTTCAGCAGGTCAGTTGATGAGTTTGACAGAAACACATATAAAGCAGCGAGATACTCCTGGATGCTCAGATGCACAAAGCAGTACACCTTCTCCTGGTACAACCCATACTCCTCTTTAAAGACTTCTGTGCACATTCCAGAGTAAACTAAAGCTTCAGTGACATCAATGCCATTCTCTGTCAGATCTTCCTTATAAAATATGAGATTGCCTTTCTGAAGGTTATGAAAAGCCAGTTTACCAAGTTTTAAAAGGAATGTCTTCCCAGATTTAGTACATTCCTTAAGCTTGATTTTATGTTCTTCCATATACTTGTCATTTTTTAAACTTGCCTGAAAGATCAGGAAGTGTGTGTACATTTCAGTCAGAGTCCTTGGAATTTCTCCACTGTCAGCCTCACTAAAAAGATTCTCAAGAACAGTGGCTGAAATCCAGCAGAACACAGGTATGTGGCACATGATGAAGAGGCTCCTTGATGATTTGACATGTGTGATAATCCTGCTAGCCAGGCTCTGATCACTAAATCTCTTCCTGAAATACTCCTCCTTCTGGGCATCACTAAACCCTCGTATCTCTGTCACCTGGTGGACATACTCAGGAGGTATCTGACTGGCTGCTGCTGGCCGGGAGGTTATCCAGAGGAGAGCGGATGGAAGCAGATTCCCCTTGATGAGGTTAGTCAACAGCACATCCAGTGATGTTTTCTTTGTTACATCAAACCAGCTCTCATTCTTCTGAAAATCTAGAGGAAGGTGACATTCATCCAGACCATCAAAGATCAACAGAAGTTTGTACCTATACAGCTCAGTGGATTCAAGCGATTTCAGTTCTGGGACAAAGTGGTGAAGCAGATCAATCAAACTGTATTGATCCTTAATCAAATTCAGATCACGGAAAGGAAGAGCAAATATGAAGTGAATGTCCTGGTTTGCTTTTCCTTCTGCCCAGTCAATAATAACTTTCTGCACAGAGACTGTTTTCCCGATACCTGCGACCCCTTTTGTGAGTACAGTTCTGATAGGTGTCACACGCCCATTTAAGGGTTTAAATATATCATTGCACTTTACTGTAGTATCTTCTGTTACCATTTTCCTGGATGCTGTTTCAATCTGTCTCACTTCATGTTCATCATTGACTCCTCCAGCTCCCCCTTCAGTTATGTAGAGTTCTGTGTAAATCTCTTTGAGAAGTGTTGGCTGTCCTTCCTTAGCTTTCCCTTCAAATACACACTCAAATTTCTGCTTCAGGTTACATTTGATTCTACGCTGACATTGCCACAGAAGATGCCCTGAAATGAGAGAAAAATGCTTTTTTAAACTCATACATGTCAAATTAAATCATATTACATTAAATGATAAACTGAAATGCAATACACATTTCTTTCATAAACTCTTTTTCTGCAGTAAATCAAACACACACTGAATGAGGTACAGCTCTTACTCTTCTCCAGTATGTCAGCGAGATCATTTTGCTCCATGGTCCTCAGGATGTACAGTGTGATCTTCAGAGCTCCCTCTCTACCACAGGTCTTCTGCATCTGACCATGACTGTCCAGGTCATTGTCCTCCTCCAGCTGAGGCTCACAGCATTCTGGGTCATTCTGATCCAGGTACCTTTTCAATTTCACCAGCTCATCCTTCAGAAATATTTGAGCTTTTTCCTCCAGTAACTGAAATGAACAGTTACAGTTTAATTATTATCACTCCAGGCACCATATCCTTTTATAACTTCATTTGTGAATTATGCTATGCTCCATTTGAATCCGTAACTTGGAAATTCCTAGTCGTAAACTTCAACTGGAATGCTCCCTGAAGTCGGAATTCCAACTCGTGAAGTCGGAGGAATCTACACAAGCCTGACCTCAGAATTCAGAATTTATCAACGGAAGTTAAAGCTGTAGTTTTATAGTGTTTATTAGCAGTTAAGTCTTATTTGTGGCTCATTAAATCGGTCATACACACAGTACTGTCCAACCGCTATCATGGTGATACAGTGTTTTTATATGCAAAATACAAAATAATGTGTTTTTATTAACTGGTATTGCTAACAATAGCTCACAATTAACCTGGGTAGACCTAGAGCCTGTTTCAGAGAGCAGATTTTCATGTTTAGCTGGAAAAAGTGTCAGATTTAAGGTAGTCTGGGTTAAATATGAGTGAACAAAGATAAAGTTAATTTAAACTGGAGTACCTTAAGTATAACTTAAGTATACCTTAAGTTATCTGGCTAACCAGGAAATCTTGCTTTTTGAAACATGTCCTTGGTTTTGCTAAATGGCTTTCTGACTTGCTGTACTGGAATGAGGTTAACTTGGGTGTCATTCCCAGCACCAACTTCTGACCTCCGAGGTAAATGGAACACAGCATTAGTTGTAAATATCATCTGTTTGATAGGATGAACTACTTATTGTACATCTGTGCAAGATGTATGTCAATTTAGATTAAATTAAATACACACCTTGAAGAAGGATGATAAGTCTCCATTATGTGGATGTGAATTACATTTATTCACTCGGTCCCTGTGAATAAAACACAAATATCCAACCATTATATTGTTATTTAAACAGATGTAACTGCCATCCACATTCTGAGCTTATTTCATCTACCTGACATCAGCTTGCTTATGATAGTAAAAGAGAAGCAGTGACATCTAGTGGCAGCACAGAGAGACAGATATCAACTTAATTACCATAACTATCCAGGGGCGGAATGGGGAGGGAAGAGACCAACCCTGGGCCCCGCAATCTATGGGCCCCCAGCTGATTTTTTATTTTTTTTTAAGAAAATAATCAAGATGAAATTTGTGAGGTTTAGCGGGTTGGCAGGAAGGAGGCAGGAAGGACGAAGCAGGCAGCAAAAGGCGGGGAAAACTGGGGATTTATTAGGGGCGAGACAGCTACGGGAAAACCAGGACATCACAACAGTACTAAACATCAATGACGGACATCGAACAGGGCAAGACATGGACTGATATAGACAAAGACAGGGCAAAATAACAAGGCACAGCCGGGTATGATTGGGGAAGCACACGTGGATAATCAGGGGGCGTGGCACATACGAGGAACTGATGAGCTGGGCATGAAAACATGTTTATGCCAAACGATTTATAACAATTTTGGTTAAAATGAAATGTATTACAATATACAAACATACAAATTTGACCAATCTCCCCTCCCCCCGATTGGCAGCACTCCTGTTTCTATTTTGCCTCCAAAAAATATCTCGCGTAACCCCAAAGGGATTTATTCTGTCCCTTGTTTCCAGGGTTAACACTAGACTGCCTGTAATACTCAGGGGCTTCCTGTCTCTCGCTGGGCTGCACCTCAGGTTCCCAGCAGGTCCTGGTTCTGGTGTGACCTCTGGCAGCTCCGTAGGATCTGGCTCAGCCACTGGCTCCCATGGCAGTGTGGGTGTGGGTGCTGACATTCCCTCGTAAGTAAGTCACTCGCTCCTGGGTGTCAGGTCTGGTATGTTGGCGGTCGGCATGGCAGATGCAGCCTTCAGAGGTAGCTATTAGTCTACATGCCTGTGCCATATTAGATTGTCTCTGGTCTGCACATGGTACGAAATAGGCTCCATCTTAGAATCGTAGCAGTGGTCCATGTTTCTTTTGTAGTGTAGTTTCATGCCAGAACTGGGTCTCTGGTGGAGAATTGCCTGCTTTTGGCTCATTTGGCACAGTTCCTGTTATAAATGTAAGCCTCAGCAGGTAAACACGTGTCCAGACTCCTCTTTGTATCAAGATATACGCTGGGGATGTGCCTGTAGTTTCATGTGGACTGTTATTATGCTTCAGAAGGAAAGGATCTATGTAATATAACAAGACAGTAGCACATTTTAAACTTCGTTGAAAGGTGTGTAGGATGGTATGCTAGTACAGTGGTTAGACCTGTTGCCTCACCTTTCTGGGGCCAAAGTTGAAGTCTCCAGCATGGCACCATGTGTATGGAGTTTGCATGTTCTCTCCATGTTGTCATGGGGTTTCCTGTGGGTACTCTAGTTTCCAATCGAAAACCATGTTGAGGGTCAATGGAGTTACCAAGTTGCCTGTAGATGTCAGTGGTGTGTGACTGTTCTGTGATGGGTTAGTGCCCCAACTTGGGCTGCTCCTTGTCTTACATCATGGCCCATCGTCAGTGACAATTTGCTCAGGCAGGTCAAAGCTGCAAAACATCTGCCTCAATGTCTAGATAGTCTTCCTTTATATCATCCAGCACCACTGGTGTTGTCCATCAGCTGTGTGGTACCGGTACAATAACCTCATTCTCAACCACTCTGTGTTGACTTTATGTTTCAGTGCCTAGGGGACCTTGCTGGCCTTCATGAAGCATGGTGTGGTGCCAGGCTTCACTTGCAGCTTGACCTTCTTCCCCTTCATGCTTCTTGGTTCATCCTTGAACACCACTGCATGTCGCCTCAGCACTGCTGAAGGCCTCGTCTCATCCACTGACACTTTGTTCACTTTAATCCAGTGCAGGCAAATGGTCTCTAACCATGGCCGACCCATCAATGCTGGGTAATCCCTTTTAGCCACATAATTGGGAAGTCTGGCCCTCTGTCTGTTCAGTTCCCCCAGGACCTCTGCCTTTCTGGTCATGGGGACAGTCTCGCCGGTGTAGGTCTTCATCATGAGCCTTGTACGTGTAGCAGAATGTAACTCAGCTTTTCCATGAATATTTTCTCTGCCATGAATGACACCGTGACACCAGTGTCAGTCTCCATCTTGATTGGATGTCCCTCCGCCAGTGGTGTGACACCATAGGCTGCTGTGCCGCCTTTTACTCTCAGCACTTTGACCAGTAGCTCCTCTTCTGAGTCAATCACTGCTGTCGGTCTGGTCCTGCTTTACAGCCTGCAGTTTCTTATTTGAATGTCACTTGTCTGTTTTCTCTTTCCGTGTCTTTTCCTTGTCCCTGTATAATTCCTTCCATTTCTCCCCCTTTGCCTTACAAACCCGCTCAGTGAGCCCTTCCTTACCACAGCCGTGGCCTGTGAGCTCTTCAGTCCAGCACTATGCTGGGTGGTGACTCTGCTTCCACAGGGGTGACATTCCTTGCTGCCACCTCTTTGCACTGTCAGAGGCGGCTGCTGCTGCCTGCACCTAGATGCTACAGTGAGCTGCTGTGCTTCCCTCTCTAACAGCTCCATGGATACAGCATTTTCTATGGCTTTTTGAAAGGTGAGTGGGGTCTTCTGTAAGCAGGTGCTGTTGGATTGCCTCACTCTGTATCGCTCTCACTAATCTATCACATAGCAGGTCATTCAGCCACATACTGAATAATGAAATCTCCTGCTTCCTGTTTCTTTTTGTGAAACCTAAACCACTTTGCTATTACTGGCTGCTTAGGACATAAATATCCTGTAAAGTTTCTACAATTTCAGTGTATAACCATCTGGTTAATTTGGCTGAAGCAGATCTCTCAGTAATCCAGAAGTTTTAGCCTCTATCATGCTCAAAATTTGGCACAACCAGCTCCCCTTTATAGTTTATTGCCATTAGTTGTAAATTGAACCGTTCACAATAAGTGACCCAGCTCTCCATTGTTTCATCAGACTGCTGGAACGCTCCAGTCAAATGTTTTTTTGTTTCTTTTGTTATAAACTGATCATTATCTTCTCAATTAGCACATACTCTGCCCTCTTCCAAATGGTACCAGGAGCAGCGACAAAACATCCACAACTTCCAATGTCAAACTCGAACGTTTGCAGGAGTGAACAGCAGAAAAACCCTGTCCTCGTCATCAGTGAGTGTTTGTAAGTGATTATGTAAGTGGTCACATAATCATCAGGGAGCTTTATTTTGAAATTCATGAGGTGGCACGAGAGTATCGCACAATGCTGAGTGTTTATGGGAAAAATGGCTCACGCCATTAGGCTCACGCACAGACCTCCACTGCACTTCTCATGCATCTTTGCAGGAGCAGCATGTAACGTGAATCGCTTAAGAAGCTTGATTGATTGCTGAGAAGTTAAAGTTTGTGCCCTCAGGAAGTGGAGCGAGTTATGATATTTTTAAGTAGGCACTGTAAAGTAATATTCTTCATTGTTTTGTAATGTTATTTGTTAGGTTGAAGAAACTGTTATTAATCATTTTGTTATCACTCCTGTATGATCAGCAATGAATGTAAATATGTATATACATTATTTTGTTTTCCCCTAGCCTCATACTTTAGATTATATTAATAATAGCATTCCCACCGTAGCAAAACCAGAACTTTCTCTCACCTCCCTATTCTGCATGACTCTTGCGCCTCCCACTGACTATAAATAAAGGAGTCAAGGGGAACCACCCTTTGTAACACATTCTGCTGTAGTTTGCATTGCAGAGAGTGTGGGTACCCTTGCAAGTAAAACTGTAACCTGTGTGTGTCTCATAAATGTGGAGTTGGGGTGGAAACGCCGGGCGCTTTCCCCAACATTATTCTTTATTTAAATTACTTAGGTTTGTGTAACTCCCGAATATTTTGTTGTATTGACTTTGTATGTACAAATTATTATTGAGGTTAACATTTTTTTTAACAACGTGCAAACTCACTGTTTATTTATATTCCTGACCTAAATATATATGTATTTATATATTCTTTAGTTTCATGGTGCTTGCAGAGCGGCAATAAATTCATTGTACCCGTTTGGAGACTCTTACTTTATTATCGATTTCAAGGGCAGCAACACATCCTGCTCACTGCATATGCATATTTCACCTAAAACAGTGTTTCTCAACCCAGTCCTGCTCCCACCCAGCTCCCAACACACCTGTACCAGGTACTCAGTGTTCTTGATTGGCTGTGTGCTAGAAAGGGGAGCAAATGTGGACTGTCTGGGGGTCCCAGATGAATGGGTTGAGAAACCCTTTGTGTAAAACATGGTTTAATATCTTCGGGGCTTAAGTGATTGTGTCAATTTGACACGCTTAGTGTAAGTTATTCTGACCATCAATTATCTAGAGGAGGGACATCTGGTAAAACAATATAGTCTGATAGTTGACAGGCAGGCTTTATTATAAATTATGTATTTTGTTTTACCTCACCAGGAGCCAACACCTTATCATGGTGGAGGGGTTTGAATGTTCCAATGATCCCAGGAGCTAAGTTGCCTGGGGCCAGGAGCCTGAGCTGGTGCACAAGTTTTTGAGGTTCCGACTAGATATAGTCGGGCTCACCTCGGACCCTCTTCCACTCAGGAGTTGCTCGCGGGGAGAGGTGCTGAGCAGGGGTGGGTATACTTATTGTGGTCGTGTCATCGGACTTGCGGCCGCCTGTATTGGACATTCGGGTGAGGAGAGGGACGGAGCTGTCAACCGATCACCATCTGGTGGTGGGTTGGCTCTGCTGGTGGGGGAGGAAGCTGGTCAGACCTGGCACACCCAAGTGTATAGTGTGGGTCTGCTGGGAATGTCTGGCAGAATCCCCTGTCAGAAGGAGCTTCAACTCCTACCTCTGGCAGAACTTCGCCCATGTCCTGGGGGAGGTGGGGGACATTGAGTCCAAAAGGGCTGTGTTCTGCACCTCCATTGTGGAGGCGGCTGACTGGAGCTGTGGCCGTAAGGTGGTCGACACCTGTCATGTTGGCAATCCCCGAACCCGCTGGTGGACACCAGTGGTGAGGGATGCCGTACAGCTGAAGAAGGAGACCTATCGGGCCTTTTTGGCCTGTGGGACTCCAGAGGCAGCTGACGGCTACCGGCAGGCCATGCGGGATGCAAAAACTCGGGTGTGGGAGGAGTTTGGCGAGGCCATGGAGAATGACTTCCGGACGGCTTTGAGGAGATTTTGGTCCACCATCCGGCGGCTCAGGGCGGGAAAGCGGCGCAACATCAGTACTGTTTATAGTAGGGATGTGGCACTGCTGACCTCAACTCGGGACGTTTTGGGTTGGTGGAAGGAATACTTCAAAGACCTCCTCAATCCCACCAACACACCTTCCAATGAGAAAGCAGAGTTTGGGGACTTGGGGGTGGACTCACCTATTTCTGGGGTGGAGGTTGCTGAGGTGGTTAAAAAGCTCCTCGGTGGCCGGACCCCGGGGGTGGATGAGTTCCACCTGGAGTTCCTTAAGTCTCTGGTTGACACGAATCTGCAGCATCACGTGGACATCGGGGGCGGTGCCTCTGGACTGGAGGGTGTGCTCCAACTATAGGGGGATCACACTCCTCAGCTTCCCTGGTAAGGTCTATTCGGGGGTGCTGGAGAAGAGGGTCTATCGGATCGTCGAACCTCGGATTCAGGCGGAGCAGTGTGACTTTCGCCCTGGCCGTGGAACAGTGGACCAGCTCTGTACTCTCAGCAGGGTCCTGGAGGGTCTGTGGGAGTTTGCATAACCAAGCCTACATGTACTTTGTGGATCTGGAGAAGGCATTCGACCGCGTCCCTTGGGGAGTCCTGTGGGAAGTGCTCTGGGAGTATGGGGTGCCAGGCTTCCTTTTAATGGGCTGTTCGGTCCCTGTACAACCGGTGTCAGAGCTTGGTCTGCACTGTCGGCAGTAAGTCGGACTTGTTTCCAGTGAGGGTTGAACTCCACCAGTGCTGCCCTTTGTCACTGATTCTGTTCATAACTTTTATGGGCGGAATTTCTATCCGTTGAGGGTGTCCGGTTTGGTGACCTCAGGATTAGATCTTTTGCAGATGATGTGGTTCTGTTGGCCTCATCAGACCATGACCTTCAGCTCTCACTGGGACAGTTCGCAGCCGAGTGTGAAGCAGCTGGGATGACAATCAGCACCTCCAAATCTGAGACCATGGTCCTCATTCGGAAAAGGGTGGAGCGCTCTCTCCAGGTCGGGGAGGGGGTCCTTCCCCAACTTAGCTTCTGTGTAGATTTTGTTTCTCATTTATGCTTTTAGTTTTGTCAATAAAATCTGTTTCTCATCATTTAACTTTCAGTTTTCATCGCATAAATATTACATTTACTATGATCTGGTTCAGCAACAATTTAAATATCATCTTTGGGCAAGAATTCAATTCTTAGATTTCTTGTCAGATGACTTACCAGGACATACATTATAAATAGGCACAGTTTCATTAAAAATGTTCAAACTGAAGTGTCAATCTGAGCAGATACAATGAGTGCCTTTGATAATGCATTTATTTATTATCAAAACAGAGACATCCATCCCAGAAGAGGACAATCTATTGTCCAGTCTTTCTTAATCGATATGCAGCAGTGTGCAAGTGAGCCTGCTTTTCTCCAGCTTTATGCTAAGCATTGAAATTTAAAATGCAGTTTTCAGTTAACTAACTTCCAATTTCAGCTTGCAGGAGGTTAGTCTTTACAGCAATCCTCATTCTTTTACCTCAGACATGATTTAAATAGAATACAGACAAAATTTCTGTTTAAATTCTCAAAGACAATGGGATTTGCCAAAGGTAAAAAATTATGCGTTCATTATGAAGTGCTTCCTCATAGCTTGTGTCTGCCTGTATTTTGACTGAGAGTCTGAGTGTCATTCGTTTAAATGCACATTTACCTTTGATCTGATGGATAAGGTTCCTCTTTGAAGTAGATTATGCGGTCCTTTGACCTGTCACTCTTCATGGAAACACAGCTGGGTACAGGTGAGCCTGCTCTCTCCATCAGGACACTGTGGACAGTGAGAGGAAAGATCCTCATTATATAAATATAATTCATATAATATGGACAGGGTCACCTTGAAGGTGGATGAGATTAGATACTTGGGGTCAACTGTCCAAAGTAATGGAGAGTGGGAAAAAAATGTGAAGAAGAGGATACAGGCAGGGAGGAGTGGGTGGGGAAGAGTGATAGGAGTGATGTGTGACAGAAGGGTGTCTGCAGAGGGGTGTCTTGTGTTTGTTTACATGTATATTTACCTTTGATCTGTAGGAAAAGGTTTCTCTCTGAAGTTGATTGGTTCCTCCATTGACTCGACACTCATGGAAACACAGCTGGGTACAGGTGAGCCTGCTCTCTCCATCAGGACACTGTGGACAGCCAGAGGAAAAATCCATCACTGTAACTGCTTAATCCCAACTGAGGTCACGGGGTTGGGGGGGCAGAGCCTATTTCTGGAACAAGGGGCACAGGCAGGAACCAACCCTGGGCAGTCACCAACACACCACAGTGCGCACACACAATTCAGACTCGCGACTCAACCTGCTCTACATGGTTTTGGACTGTGAGAGGAAACGGGTTTCCCCAGTGGAAACCCATGCGAACACAGGAGGAGCATGTGAACTCCACACAGAAAGGACCTACGCCCAACCCCAGAATTAAACCCAGGACCTTCTTGCTGTGAGGCAGCAGCGCTAACCACTGCGCCACCATGCTACGCAAGAAAGAGCCTCATTATGTAAATATAATTCATATGAGAACAGTGTCACAGTAAACCTTCAGCTGTTTAGCCTTCTGCTCTGCCTTCATGTACTTTGACATGCTGTGAAGCTCTTGATGCAAACAGGCTTGTTTTACAGTGTGGAAGAAAAGTTCCAGTAGGGCTGGGGAGAGATGCATAGTGGGAATGTTGCCTGTGTCTTAGGCTAGAAGGCAAGAAGAATGTGTATGTGTGTGTGTCTTGTGCTGGACTTGAGCTGAAACTACCTGTTTGCCAAGATAATCAGAAGGTAATCTCTTCTGAAAGAATGAGACGTACTGCACTGGCAGCTCATATTGCAGAGGAAGTTAACAAGAAAGCAGTAATAAATATCTTAGTGCAGCAACAGGTTCATGCGTGCTGTATTTATCTATTTCAAGAATCATATGGTTGAATGAGCTCTAGTGAATGTTGTCATGAATTGAATGAATCCCCATGGACGAAATATATAAGACGTGGTTTCATTTGCTTGATTGCATGGTATTGATTAACATGGGGATGTGTAAGGGGCTAGCGAGGGTGGGGTGCAACTGGTGGTGACTGGTTGACTGGTCAGTGGGCCTAAAGGAATGCAGAGGTGCACAATGCCATCATCTCTCAGGTCATCACACACTCTGTATGTGGACCAGAGATCCTGTCTTAATCAATGGGGCAAAAAAGTGCCTTTATGGGGAATTACAGAAATGTATAAAACTTGAGCATTTTCTTTTTTCAGCGGTTCACTTCTTTGGAATGGGGATACTCTGTTTTCCTGCCGTCAACTCCAGGACGCCTTCTTAATAAAGAAATTTCATCTTACTCAAGTTCTGTCAAACAAATTTACTTTATACCTGGTACTGAGCAGAATTTAGAGAAGACAAAGTGAATACAGGGTTTCTTGCTTTTTCTTAGTATTATTGTTACAGCCTCTGTCACTAGATATGGCTGTTGTTGCTTTTATTTCCTGTTTATTGATTTAATTGTCTATATATTTGTTTGTTTGTGGTCTACTTCATCACATGTGACCATTTTTGATAGGCCAGATGATCTGTTTGTTGCCTGCAGTGTAAAAGAACTGACTGGTTATGGAAGAAAAAGGAGAAGAATGAAGATGCCGAGCTCTTTATAATCTGGTTCACAATGTAGGGGGGGGTGGCCCACTAAGGGCCTCAGTGAGGTCTGAGAAAAAATTATGACAATGCCGTTTCTATTGAAATACATGTATTATACGTTATAATTGGGGATTCATTAAAGGTTTTTAAATAGAAACCAATAGGATTCCATTCTGGTCGTAAAGAGGGCGAGAGCTTTGTTCGTGACATTCCACAGGATCTCTGAATTTGCAGTAAAAATCAATCCATTCACTTAGTGTTTTACATGAAAGCTGATGGAGGGGAAAGGTAAGGAAACATTGTTACTTGTTTCTTCTTAAAACATCAAACATTGTTAAAAACTTTGTAATTTGCAATATTTGTTTTATTTTTTTTTAAGGTTAAGCATGTGTCTAATGGTTCTCAGGCTTCTGGTGCCATTTGCTATATAGGGTTTAGACTTTGTTTTTTTGTTCATAAACATTCACCTCTTTTAGGAGCAATATCATAAATAGAAAAAAGAAAGTTGGTGGACATAATGGAATGAAACCTTGTTTCATTTGCAGTGTAACCACATTAAAACATTTTTATTAATAACTATTAGCAATTGTCCTCATTGCACAATGCACACCTCAGAAACAATATAGTCTGTGCAGGGGGACCCAAACATGTTTTCCTGGACAAAGTCAAGTCAACTTTATTTATATAGCACTTTAAGAACAGTTCTTGCTGAACCAGGTGTTTAACAAAGGTCATAAAATCACAACATGATATCAAGGTATAAGACCAACATAAAACACAGATACACTATCTGCTTTGTAGTGCATTTAAGTCTCATCAAATGCTAATGAAAATAAATGAGTTTTAAAGACTAAGACTGAAGAATAGCTAATATGCAGTGGTAAGCTATTCCCAAATTTTGGTGCTACTACTGCGAATGTATGGTCACCCTTTGTTTGGAGTGGACAAAAGAAGCCGGTCAGAGGACCTCAGTGACGTTGATGCAGTATATGGACATAAAAAATCGGTGATATAAGGAGGAACTAACCCATGTAGGGCTTTAAAACTGAATATTAAAAGTGGGTCCTTGGAAAAAAATGGAACAAAATGTAACATCATATAAGTAAAATAAACCTAGATGCTTTCGGAAAAATGACAATTTTATTCCCTAAAAGTTCGCCCTGACCACTACCAATAGGATTTTCTGAGCAGGAAGATGTGGAGACCAAAAAATATATACAATAAATTTCATTTATGTTTATTACATGACATGAGTAGTGAAATTGCGGAATTTCGTCTGGCGGAACAATCGTTTGGGAATCTGTTCCCACACGTTGGACGTTCTTTGAGACACGGCTTAGCTAAGCGAGACAGTGAACCCGGTCCAGAGCAGACTTGTTCACTCGCGTAAGTTACCATGGTAACTCAGCGGGGATTCATTTAAGACACTCCCACTTAAATGAGCCAGACTTGTCGAAATAAATCAGACTTTCCCTTAATTCATGGAATACCCCCCCAGCCATGAAACAAAGGTAACAATACACTTGGGAACCAGGAGCAGTAGCAAAACAACAACTAACAGAACCCATACCAGCTCAAATGCAATGACTGACTGAAGACTACAGCACGGACAGATACTTAAATAGAGATAGATAGATAGATAGATAGATAGATAGATAGATAGATAGATAGATAGATAGATAGATAGATAGATAGATAGATAGATAGATAGATAGATAGATAGATAGAACTTTATTAATCCCTCGGGAAGGTTCCTCTGGGAAATTCTAGTTTCCAGCAGCAGTACACCAGCATATTACAAGTTATAAAAATACAATAAAACAATACAATATAAGAGGAGGAATTTAAAATAGACACATGACAAGGAGTAACGAAAGACAGGTATGGGCAGTTAATCACTAAGGACTATGACTATTGAAGCATAGCTGAGGGCTTTTGACAGATACACAAAGGATAAAACACAAAGTGAAACTAGAACAACAGGGTAACTGAACATTACTACATACAGGGAACAAAACAAGGGACTGTACAGAAACACATCAAATACTAACACAGGTTTTACAAGAAATCATAAATGTTAAACACAACAAAAGACAGGTGACATTCCAACAAAAAAAACGTGACACAGTTGTCCGATTTGCCCATTAAGCCACATGGCAGCCCAGGGAACAAGAGAACACAGTACAAAACAAGAACAAACGTGATGGCCAGCGGCACCTGCTGGCCAAAGAGGGAAATGACATACAGAAGAAGGCGGGACAGGGATACACACAAACATACACAGGATCAGACTTACCTTTCAGTTCTCTTCATTATACACTCCACAGAGGGGTTCATTTTAGAAGGAGCTTCCCCCATTTTTGTGCCGATTCAGACCAGATGACTCGTTCTGGGGCCTCTGTGAGCATGAAGGTAAAGGTAGATATAATAATCGATACTTTATTGATCCCCGTAGGGAAATTGTCTTTACGCCTCCCACAACTTGCTCCTTTTTCATAGAGGACGTTGGGTTAAGCTGGGGGTTAAGGGGCTTGCTCAAGGACCCGCAGGCTGAGGCTGGGTTTGAACCTGCGACCTCCGGATTACAGGCACACAGGCTTAGCCCACAGAGCCACACGCTGCCCCATACATGCACATACATGCATAATATTCAGTACTCAGACCTGTCATTATTATGGGGCCCCTGAAGGGACCTGTGCAAAAAAATAAATTGATGTTTTCCCCTGTCCAGGAGATACTTTTGGGTACCAGGGCCGGCGTCAGAGTGGATCTACCGGGCTGGCATCTAACTGACTATGGGGGGGCACTATCAATCGTGAACTATATTCATATGAGCGACACTAGAGGTTGACAATTTTTCGTGACTCCTGTGGGTCACGGGATTCCCAGTGATGTTAACGTTAGCTGCCATCAATAACAAAAAAAGACCCAGACAGGCGGTCAGTCATCATAACTGCCCCCGTCACTGTCATGCAAACCCTAAGATCACAGGACTAATGAAAGGTAAACGAGCGCCTTTCATATGCATCCCTTGTGATGCATGAAGCGCAAACGCAACGCAATGATTCGTTCAGACTGAAGGCAGGAACAGCTTACTGTCGATTAGGCTTCCCATGAGTGACACAGCTCAAACTCCATCAGGGTCTCAACTTTGATATTTATTTTTTTATAATTCCCAAGACTGCAACTTATTCACCAATTTCCCATCTGCATTAGACTTTATGAGACTATATATCAGTTGCTGAGGATTTCACCACGTGTTATCAGACTGCGAGACATAGGCCTGTTCTCAATTTCTTCTGATCCGAGTAAAATTTGCAAACGAAGAGTGGAGTTTGGTTTAGTACAGTAGCGCCACCACGCTTTCTGGTGAAAGTGAAAATGACCTGCATAATGCGTTTACAAATGTATAATGTAATAATATATTTTCAACATATAAATAATAGATTTTCAACAAACAAATCTATGCTTATGTCCATTAATTTTCAGTCACAAATAACCTATACCGTTGAATGAATCGCTCTCTTGAATTACACACCCTTATGAAAAGACGCGGCTCAGTTGAATGAATCGCTACCCTAATGTCACGTGACCGCTGGCCGTTGAAAATTCTATTTTATCATATTTTCCGCACGAAAGTCAAATGCCGCATCAAAGCAACAACCAATCAGCACCAACTAGCCTGTGAATTTATAATATGACAAAAAATATTTGAAACCGCTCTTTATTAATTTCGTGAATGTTTACACGTTTAATATCTGATAAATAATCAGATATAAAAATGAATATTGTGGAGCCTGTGGTGGTGGGTGCTGGAACATATGTGTGTGTGTGTGTGTGTGTGTGTGGGGGGGGGGGTGGGGGGAGACGCGGCGACTAGCTAGGGGGGGCAATGCCTTCGAATGCCCCACCTTGACGCCGGCACTGTTGGGTGTGCACGTTTTTCGCGTACACATGACTTGCTTTCACATGCACACAAGATACTAAATCTATATTGGAAACATAATTAATTTAAATCCTCTCACGTATGTGACAGCTCTACTTTATATCGTCAACTGGGAGAAGAGCTCCCTTTATCCCTCCCATATGGTAGAGTTTATTGGCATGGGCCTGGACTCCAAGCGGATGCTGGGCTCTCTTACTCCAGCTAGGTAGCTTGTGCTCAGGACAACCCTGGCTTGATTCCACAGGGGCTGCCACTTGCCTTATCTGCCTGACTCCGCCTGGTGGGGTAGCTGGCTGCCGCAACATTACTTGCCCAGCTTCTTCTATCTGAGTCTCTGCCAATGATGGATGAGGCGCATGCGGTTGTCTCCAGTTCCATACAGGAACACCCCTGTCCGGATTTTTCACAGCTGCATCAGGACGCTGCTGCCATGGCATCACCAAGGTCTCCGGCGGCTGGAAGTGCCCTTGGGACCCCCGCCAGCGTGAATGGAAGTGGTGACAATGGATGCGTCACTTTCAGGATGGGGGGGGGAGGGGTCTGGAACCACTGATGTATGCAGGACAGCACATACATCGGCTGGGACTGATGCCTGTTTTGCTCACACTTCAGCACTTCGAGTCTGTCCTGATGGGGAGGGATGTGCTGCAACACCTCTGTGGAGTCGCCAAGGGAGCATGAGGTCCAGGCAGTTCCTGGCCCCGACACGGCAGCTCCTTCTCTGGGCGGAGGGACGTCTGCTGCCCCTGAGGGTGGCCTATGTCCAGGAGTTGCAAACTGACCAGCAGATGCACATTTCCAATTGCCACATAAACCCCATTTCCGAGTCCATGAAGCACAGCACTCTGTGACAATCCTACATATCTTGTCATTGCTTTTGCTTTTATACATCTTGCAGTCAGGCTTGCAATCACATTGTTAAAATATGGGTCTAAATGCCCCTACCTGCCGAGAAATTTGTTTGAGGAAATCAGACACTCTATGCCAGTTATGCAATTCCCCTCCCTAATCAGCAAAATGATCTAAGGGGGAGACCCGTCCACCGTTTTTCTCCCTGCCAGCTCCCAATCATACCTGTACCAGGTATTTGGTGTTTGTGACTGACTAGGACCACAGAGGGAGAAATATTTTGACTCTCTGGAGGTCCCCCTAAGAAAGCCGAGAGTGGCCATTCTTTCAGTTATTTTTTTAATGCCGTTAAAAATGCCAATAATTATCTTGTTTTCTCTAGATGATGAGATCATTTTCTCTGAATAATTACAAGGATAAATGTAGCAGTTCTTTTTCAATACCCCGAGTGTAAGAAGCCCCTTAGTTTCTTTTCAATTCTTTCATGACATAAAACGATCAATCTTCCGTCCGTTTCAGGCCACGGTTTACAACCAGATTAACTTCTGGTTGAGTGAACGCTGGCGCGGTTGTGCTGCCGCTGCTTGCCGGGGAAATTTAACTTTTTTATTTGAGTCTCGCCTCTCTACATTATCTGGCTCCTGTCCTTCCGACTCACTCACCTGGAAACTATGTGGAATAACAAAATAGTCCGCTGGATTGCTGTCGGCTGGTTCCTGGTGTCCTTGCTGAGCTTTCATGCGAGAGACAATCCTCCGCTACTCTATGGACGAACTTTTAAAACTCCGGCACCACGTATCCGCACTATGGCCACCGCCTGGACCAAGCCTGCCTACGGACATAGTCTACCTGCCCCGCAGGAGGTATGTCCACCGCGGATCTCGCCGTAAGTTGCAATTTAACGATTCACATTTTATGAAATCCTGGACCACAACGTGACGTCCTCCGCGTACCACCGGTCGGAAAGTTGACCGTAATGTGCTGGCTAGCCTGCCTAGGCTGGCCAGCTCTTCGGTTAAACACAGTTCCGCCTCTGTTCGTGTCGGTCTCCTGAACACACGCTCGCTCAACACCAAGGGCCCGCTGATTCAGGACCTCATCACCGACCAACAACTCGACTTTCTCTGCCTCACGGAGACATGGCAACGGCTCCACGACTGTGGTCCCCTAAATGACTCAACGCCGCCGGGGTTTATTTACAACTATAAATCCAGAACAGCCGGCCCAGGTGGAGGTCTCACGATGCTTCACCGTGAGACTTGGAAAGTCCAACAGGTGCCTATACCAGAATTCTTCTCTTTCGAAAGCTCTGTATCTCTGTTGCCTGGACATATACCCACCATTATCGCCACTGTTTATCGCCCTCCGAAATATAATAAGGACTTTTTGAATGACTTTTCTCAGCTCCTCATCCATCTTTCCTCTCTGTCTTCAAATTTAATCATCATTGGCGACTTCAATATTCATATGGACAATAGCAACAATGCACTTACCAAAGACTTTTCATCCTGCCTTGAAAGCTTGGGTTTACAGCAATATATTAATTTTCCAACCCACAGTAAAGGACATATTTTGGACTTGGTTTGTTGCTCTGGTGTCACCCCTTTGGACTGTACTTCATATGCAATGCCATTCACTGACCATATGTTAATCACCTTCAACATTAATCTTTCACTTTCCAAACTCACTTTTCCCCGCAACATTACATTCCGCAACATCAAGGACATTAATATTGACACTTTTTCATTTGACATTAACAATTTCCCCAGTACAACCACTATTACATCTGCAGAAGACTTAGTCTCCCACTACAATAATAATCTTCATACCCTCCTGAACACCCATGCTCCCCTGAAATCCAGATCTGTTTCCTTTTCCCGCTCTGCACCCTGGTTCACTTCCACACACAGACAACTTAAAGCAACAGGACGGCAGTTAGAACAATTATACAATAAAACTGGACTCACTATTCATAAAGAAATGTACAATAATCACATTAAATTGTACAAGGACACTCTTTGCCTTGCTAAATCTAATTATTACTCTGGTTTAATCTTGTCAAACCAACATAACTCTAGGACTCTCTTTTCTCTTCTTAACAGCATCACCAAACCCCCTGGTTCACTCTTTGACCACCTCCAATCCACCGACTTCGCTAATTCACTGATGTCATTTTTCACGATCAGCAACATTCACCAGCACCTCCCATCTTCCGGCGCTGCAGTCCTTGGAGTGGATATCTGTGCGTCTCCTTCGTACCCAGGTACCACTTTTTCCAGCTTTACACTCCCCTCTATTACGGACATTATTGAACTGGTTAAAAAATCTAAACCCTCCACATGTCCCCTTGACCCTCTACCTACTGTCCTTGTAAAAACTTGCCTTCCAGTACTAGCTCCCCTCATCACCAACATTATTCACTCATCTCTCACTTCTGGAACGGTTCCCTTACTACTCAAAACTGCTACTGTGACTCCGATTCTTAAAAAACCTGGTTTAGATCATTTCTAAATTTCTTTAGTCCCATTTCTAATTTGCCATTCATCTCTAAAATTCTTGAAAAAATCGTTGCTTCTCAATTACATGCCCACCTTAATAATAATAATCTTTATGATCAGTTTCAATCCGGCTTCCATCCCCTCCACAGTACAGAAACAGCACTTATAAAAATCACTAATGATCTTCTTATAGCTGCTGATACCGGTTTGCTTTCCATTCTCATCTTTCTCGATCTAACCGCTGCCTTTGACACTATTTCCCACAGCCTTCTCCTCCATAGACTATCTTCTATCGGTATCACGGACATTCCACTTACTTGGTTCACCTCATACCTCACCAACCGTACACAGTACATACACTTAAAATCACACACATCTAACACCTTCCCTCTGTCCTCTGGGGTTCCCCAGGGCTCTGTCCTGGGGCCCCTCCTTTTCATTATCTACATCCTCCCTCTTGGTTTTATCTTTCGTAAGCACAACATTCATTTTCATTGTTACGCGGATGACACCCAGCTCTACCTTTCCTCTAGCCCCTCATCATCACTTCCTCCATCCTCACTTACTCTCTGTCTACAGGAACTCAATGTATGATTTTCCACCAACTTTCTCATGCTTAACAGTTCCAAAACAGAAGTCCTCTTAGTAGGCACCCCATCCGCAATCTCCAAATCTAGCAGCTTCTCAATTAATATCAACAATTCAATTGTCCATCCATCCCCTCAGGTTAAGAGTTTGGGTGTCGTCCTCGACAGTACACTTTCCTTTCACTCACACATCAATAATGTTACTCGGTCCGCATACTTCCACTTACGTAATATTTCTCGTCTTCGCCCCTCTCTCACTCCCCACACCACGGCTATTTTAGTTCACAGCCTTGTAACCTCCCGTATCGATTACTGTAATTCTCTTCTCTTTGGTCTCCCTAATAAATCCCTCCAGAAATTGCAGCTCCTTCAGAACTCTGCAGCCCGGGTCATAACACGGACTCCTATTTTTCACCACATCACTCCTGTCTTACAACAACTCCACTGGCTTCCCATAAAACATAGAATTAATTTAAAAATATTGATTACCACTTTTAAAGCACTACATAACCTCGCTCCTCCATACATATCTGACCTCATCCACTCTGCTGCTCCTGCCCGCACTCTTCGCTCCTCTTCCTCTTTCCTTCTCACTGTACCCTCTGGTCATTTAAAGACAATGGGGAACAGGGCATTCAGTTACTCTGCCCACCAGCTTTGGAATTCTCTTCCTCCTGATCGCCGTAATTTAGATTCTCTTCCGCTTTTTAAATCCAGACTCAAAACCTACCTGTTTAGATTGTCTTATCTTTCTTAATCACACATGTTTCTTTTAATCATTAGGTTTTTTCTTGTTTTATTGAATCTATGTATTTTTTGCATTGTACAGCGACCTTGAGTGTTTTGAAAGGCGCTTATAAATAAAATGTATTATTATTATTATTATTATTATTATTATTATTATTATTATTATTATTATTATTATTATTATTATCATGGAGGGAAATACATATCCCACTTTTCCGCAAAGGGGAAGCGAGGAAAACAAAATTAGCACTTAAGAAAAATAATGACAAACTGCTTTGCAGGATTTAGTCTATGGATACAAACGAAAATCACAAAATATTACATTAATCAAAAACTAAAAATATAGGACAGCAACATATAGTGATTACTCAATTTTCCTCTCAGGAACGTTAGTAAATACACATTTATGAGTGGCCAGGATTACATACACATGTGCACATTTAACAAGAGTAATTATCTTCAAGTAAAACAAAACATAAATCTTGTTTTGCACCTTTTTTAACTATTGACTGCAAAGTGTGCATGTCTCTCTCTCGGTCCAGACAGCACATAGCTGACTTGTCTCGAGATAACAAATCTAATTTTCTTAAGATAATGAGATTATTTAGCAGTTTCATAATTATATTATCTCAAGAAAACGGCACCCCCGCTAAGTAATGTAGCTCCCCCACAGTAACATTAAATCACTGCTGCCACCACTCAGTGTAAGTGTGTTACACACGCGTGTTTTATTATAAGTTATATCTGTTCACTACTGTATATTCTTACCTTTCGAAGAAAAATCTCTTTATGTTTCTCCAGGATCTTGTTCGTGTTTCTTATGAAATGGAGACTCCAGCTTTAATATACTTCCTCTTTTTGCCAAGAACGATCAGTTTCACATCAAACGCGGAAGTAGTCTGAGCAGAAATGGTCACAATTTTCTGAGATATTATGTGAATTAATTACAAATAACAATAACAGAAAGGGGACAAGCTCCACCGCCACCTAATTCTGTCATAACGCACATTCTGCATTGCATTTGTGCGTATTAAACCGCAGTGACACTTAAATCATTATCATACGTAAACAGGGCTCTCAAGAGTCACGCATTGGCATTTCAACCAGTTCACACGCTCACTCGCCACATCTTGTGTGTCTTACGCTGAGAAGCAAGAGATAACGCCCTCGAAGGTGTCCCGTTATAGAGAATTAATGGAGGATACGCAGGCATATGGAACGGAGTTTTCCCCCCAAGTTCATAACTGTTCCGACATTCAGTGGATACAAATATGACATACAGTGGATTCAGAAAGCATTCAGACCCCTTTGCTTTTTACGCACTTTACTGTGCTGTGGATAGAATTTTGAATGGATATAATTGTCATTTTACCCCTCACTCTATACTCAGTAACACATGGCAAAAAGTCAAAATTTTTGTAGATATTTTTGAAAATATATTAAAAATGAAAAGCTGACATCTCTTATTTACGAAAGTATTCAGACTCTTTAATTCTTCACAGAAACCCTTTTGTCAGCAATGACACCTGCAAAGCTTTGCACATCTGGACTGTGCCAGTGGATCCCAAGCTTCTCAGCAGATCCTGTCCAGCGCCATCAGAATGGATGGTGAGTGTCTATTAACTGTATTTGGCTGCATTAATGTGTCCCTCAGTTTTTAGCAGTTTTCCTGTCCCTGCTGCTGAGAAGCCGCCTATAGACTGATGCTGCCACCCCATGTTTCACTGTAGGGATGGTTACAGTCAGGTGATGTGCAGTGCCTGTTGTTTTGTTAGACAAACTGTTTGCTGTTCAATTTTTGTCTCATCGAACAAGAGAATCTTCTTCCATTTTTTGTCAGGGTCCTTTAAGTGCCATCTAGCAAACCCCCAGCTGGCTGCCTTCTGCAGATGCTTTAGAGTGACCATAAGTTTCTTTCTTCCCCCAAAAACGGTTCCCCTTTTTTGTATGATCCTGGTCCAGTCTGTCCTGTTCCTGGGTTTTGTTGGTTTCCATGTGTAGTTCTGTGGGGTGGGTACTGTCTGGGTCGGTCCCTGTCCTGCCCTTTCATAATGTCTGCTCCCTCTTTGGTCAGCAGGTGATGCTGTGTCCCCAAAATGGACCTCCTTATAGGGCTGGATGTAGATTAACGTCATACCCAGGATGAAGCAATTGCAGGTTAAGGGCCTTGCTCAACGGCCCAACGGAGTAAGATCACTGCTGGCATTCACAGGATTTGAACTAGTGACCTTCTGGCATAGATGACCGTGGGGAAGAAGCCGTTACCGAGTCTGGCAGAACTGGCTTGCATGCTCCTGAACCTTCTGCCAGACAAAAGGGGGGCAAAAAGTCTCTGAGAAGGGTGGCAGACATCCTCCATGATGCTGGAGGCCTTATGGGTACAACAGGTCATGAAGATGTCATCAGCAGAGGGCAGAGGGGTCCCAAACCAGACAGTGATACAGCTGGTAAGGACACTCTGGATGGTGCCCCTTTAGAACATGGTGAGGATGGGGGGAGGTAGACTTGCCCTCCTTAGCTACAGTAGGAAGTGAAGATGCTGTTCTGCCTTCTTGGCAGAGGAGGAGGTGCTGAGGGACCAGGTGAGGTCAGCTGGCAGGTGCAGCCCAAGCAATCCTGTTCTCCTGAGCGACTCCACTGCAGAGCCCACAATGTGCAGCAGGGGGTGGACAGCATGGGTCTGTCTGAAGTCAACAACTCTCTCATTATTTTTATCCACCTTTAGAGACAGATTGCTGGACTAGTCTGTCAGCTGCTGAATCTGCATCTAATCTTCTCAGTCTGGCCTCAGCCCAAAACCACAACTACTGCAGCTCAGGAAAAAAACGGAACTGAATCCTATCAGCGCTCGTGGTAAAATGGCAGGACTAGTGTTGTTGCGCAGCCTTCGTCTTAGCTCCTGTCACAACAGGGTGATGTCATTTCAGATGAGCGGCCGCCAGTCTCATACGGCTTCCTCGTGCCACACTGTCGGCAGACTGTGGTGTTTTTTTCCACCACACTTTTCCCATCAGTATATTTAACGGGGAAGCCAAAGTGCTCCCACACATGAGATTTAAGTGATGCTGGAGGTTTCTCGAGCTGCTCTGCTCTTCAAATTGGCTATATATTTTAGTACATTCATAGCGATATTTTTTTTTCAAGAGGCAAACACACTACAAACAAAGCAAAGACACTAACAAGTCTGGTAAAAATATGACATCTGACATCTGCTAGGATACTGTTGTAGGAATTTAATATCTCCACCAATATGTTTTGGAATTAATTAACTTTAATTATTATTTAATGCTAATTATTAATCAATTGTTGACAGTTTGTCAGACAGAGAATAAGAATCTTTGAAAGTTAGGGCACACTAAGATCCCTGCTAAGACTGTTCAATTTCCAAGATTATTCTGGTATAACATACATGCAGTGGCAGCTATACCTATTTATTTATTAAAAATTTATACAAGTGTTTAGGTGTGAGGGGTAAAATAATTGATACTCTGTGAACATGGTTATAAGGGTGGCACACAAAACTGAGACTGTCTAAGGACACACACACAAACATGACCTGTATATTGAGACTGGCGATCATAAGCAACGTACTATACTGGGTATACAAAAACCAAACTTAAAAGAAACTTTCTTTGGGGTGTTGGTCTGTTCGGTGAGTGGTATGTAAGGCAAGGATGTCGGAAGCTTCATCCAAGATAACCACTTTCATTTCTCCCTTTGAGGGCGGCATGGTGGTGCAGTGGTTAGCGCTGCTGCCTCACAGCAAGAGGGTCCCGGGTCCTTTCTGTGTGGAGTTCGCACGCTCTCCCTGTGTTCACATGGGTTTCTGCCGAGGCTCCGGTTTCCTCCCACGGTCCTAGACCGTGCAGGGCAGATTGATTGGCAAGTCTCAATTGGCCCTGTAATTAGGTGAGGGTGTGTGCCCTGTGGTGTGTTGGTACCTGCCTAGGGTTGGTTCCTGCCTGTGCCTGTTGTTCCCAAGATAGATTCCAGTCCCCCCTGTGACCCCAGTTGGGATTAAGCGGTTACTGTGATGGATGGATGAATTTCTCCCTATGGCCGCTACAGGTTCCTCGGAATGCCATGTGACATTTGTATAGTCAGTAAAGTTTTCCAGAATGTGATGGAGCAGCTGTTTGCTGGACAGCCCTGTGAGATTGTGATGGATGGCAGCTGAGATTTGAAAATTGCACGTCATAACCTTTCAAAAACTGCATCGCAAAATTGGTGCTTAAACACTTAGGTGTCGTTCTCCTTTAAAAGAGTCTGGAGAGTCTACATATCAAAAAGGACTCCTGAAGCCGACAGAGAGAGAGCAGGCGCAGGGGGAGGGGGGCTGTGCGGCTTGTGCCTCCACTGCAGTCCTGATGCCTGCCCTTCTGAGCAGCCCGCTCATGCCCAGCAGGGTGTAGATTCTGTAGAGAGGCGGCCGGTGAAGCCTCTGCAGCCGACTTCCACTAGAGGGCAGTGTGCTCACCGCCCCTGTCTCCGGCAATTCTTCAGAATCAGGGCTGGACTGGTAATCTGGCATACCGGGCAAATGCCCGGTGGGCCGACGCACTTGGGGGCTGGTCGATTTAATATGAATTTTTTTTTTAATTGTCCAACGACCGGCCCATAAAGCAGGGACATCGGCCCATTGGTTCATTTTCTATACTGACACTGGGCTGATCTAATCATCTCTTAACAGGCTCCACCCCTCCCCCTCTGCTTCTTGTGTCAGATGCAGTCAGTGGCCAGAGCCAGAAATCAGTGGATTTAGGATGGAGAAGCAAAAGCGCAAGGGGGGTGCAGAGAAGTTGCGGGCCAAAAAAAAAATAAAATCTAGAGGTTGTTGCCTCAACATGTGCAAAAATAACCGACATGTTTAGTGCTGTAGCTTCGGTTTCCAAGCCAACAGTAACGTTACCTGACGACACTAAACAGGTGAACATAGCACATGGAGGAGAGGTGACTAGTCATGGCGGCACCCAGGGAGAGGAGCAGGTGTCTGACAGTGAATTCAAGGAGGGACAGAGACAGAGTGAGCAGGAGGAGAGTGTAGTTGAAACGGTAAGCATGGTAGCTACATGATTTAACAGGGAGGGAGTGTTAAACAGGGCGGATGCAGCAGGATAGCGTGTGTGGACCTGGCTGGGCCACGAGGAAGATGATGATTTACCTAAATTAATGAATATTATAATTAATGGTGGGCCGTTATCGGCGTTAATGTGCTGAGACTCTTATTCCGCGATAAAAAAAATATTGCCGTTAATCTATTCACAAAGTTGGGAGCTGGGTCTTATACTATGCAAGCTATGATGAAAGAATGAAAAAGTATATCAAAGACATCGCATTCGGAAATTATCACAGAGGTTGTGAGAGAAAAACACAGACATAGCAGATTCGGAAGGGATTAAAATCACCAAGTACGTCTGTGAAACAAAACATTCTCTAACGACCCCCTGAAACACTAGTTACTTTTAATCATTATTTAGGTAGCACAGATATTCTGAATGTCTTTGGCAGAATTCAAATGATTAATTTCTAAATTAATCTAGGTAAAAAAAAATAATCCATGCCCACCCCTAATTATAATAAAACAAACTAATCGTTGTCACTATTATAAAGTCTGTCATATTATCAGTCTGTTACTGCACTAGCGACTCAGTCAGCTAATGTCAAATTACACAGCATAAGCTATTTTGCATTGTTTTTGTAGCTAGGTTAGCAGAGTTAACTTATTCAATTGCAACTTCTGCTGACTATTCTAATGGTAACCCTTTAAAACACATAACGGCCGTCGACAGCCCTTCTCTATAAAAACTTAGATGATGCTATTTGATTATTTTAATTATTCAATCATTTCTCTGTCCTTATGTATAGTCAATTTTTGGGAATGGAACAGTAGATATGCATATCTACAGGGACCGCAACGATTGTGTACTTGTTGGTTGTGTCCGACCGATTGTGGTGGGCCGGTCTATAAGCGAAAATGCCAGGGCCCTTTTTTTGTCCCAGTCCAGCCCTGTTCAGAATCCCCTGGTGCTTGGTCAGCTTCCTCTCAGAAAGATCTTCCCAGGACACAATCAGTTCTATCAGGGTTAGGGTTGCAACGATTAGAAATTTCGGTGGTACGATTATAGTCTGAGAAATAATCACAGTTGCACGATTATCACGGTTATTTTACG
The DNA here is from genome assembly GCF_023856365.1 of Brienomyrus brachyistius. Taxonomy (NCBI): domain Eukaryota; kingdom Metazoa; phylum Chordata; class Actinopteri; order Osteoglossiformes; family Mormyridae; genus Brienomyrus; species Brienomyrus brachyistius. The sequence continues at coordinate 159,815 of NW_026042329.1, read as the reverse complement.
TGAATTGATTTCACAACTGTATTAACATATATAAATCACACAAACACATTCTATAAAGGTTTTGAAATTCAGAAGCTATTTATTGCTGCTTTTCAAAGATACTGCATAGTTAGAAAAATTAATTTGTAAAAGTAATCTCTGTAACCATCTGTAAGGCTGAAAAAATGCTTTGCTACCTTTTGAATACACCAGTCAAAAAAGTTAAAGTAAAAAAAAAATCAAGTAATCTCTGGGCAAACAGAGCTGTATTTAACACACTCATGGAACAGAGAATTTGTATTTAAATTCAAGTGAACTCTGTGTCATGCCCCGATCATCCGATCCTGCTGTGTGCCACGCCCCCTCGTTAACACCGTGTGGATTCCCCGTGTTCACCAGCTGTTTCCTATTACTGTCATTAGTGCAATGTATTTAGTCCGCGTTAGGTATATTTTCCCCAGTCCAGTAATGGAAGTCTATATGTCTGTCTTGCGCCGTTTCCTATTAAAACCCTTCGTTTTACCCCAGTCCTGTTCCCCATGCCTGGTGCCCCGCCTCGCACCGCTCCGCACCGCGTCAGTCGTGACACTCTGTAAACACATCCATCTCCTTTGATGAGCTACACATTTTTTATATTTCAGTTTGCATGTCATCAGACCTACCTGATGACTTGAACATAAATTGCACTGTTTAACTTAAAAATGAAGTTAAAAATGCTGCTTTTTTTAAGATACTGCATAGTTAGAAAAACAAAATGTGCTCCGCTGTATGGTCCTCTGGGAAAAAACATTGTTTCTAGACAGTGACACTTAAGCTTCCAATCAGCAGAGAGAGCGTGTGAATTAGACTGTGAAGCTCATGAAGGGTTCTCCACCACCATTATTGCTTGTCCATAGGTCTGCCGTAGCACCAAACCACACACCTTCTGCCAGCTGTTCCTCCAAATTTCCTCCTGTATGGTGATACATTGTTGAGATTTTGTTTGTGGAAAAGTAGGTTCTGCTTGGCACTTTGTATTGTGGCACTGCCTTCTTTCAGATGGAGAAATCCAGGCTTTTCCACAGTGTAAAATGGTATCTGCAAACAAACGTTTTATGGGAGCTACGTTTAACTTTTTTTCTTTCATAACCACTGCGCTATTAACTACCGAGGACAAGGACGTATGCAAACAGGCTACGTTTGAAATTCCTTTTTATGAGACTGACAGAGAAGAAAACATAACGCTTGTTATAGACAAATAGGAAACAAACCTCAATCAGTAGCCTACAACGCTACACGGCTAAATGAACCCTCGTTCACCGGATGGTTCTAATATTACTTTGAAATAACTTCAGTCACTAATGTAATTTGACTCGGATGTTTTGTATTAGCCTACCTTCAATTGCGCGTATATGTCCGCATGATGATCTCGGAGATGCTGCAACAAGTTGGAGGTGTTGGATCCTTTGGCCGCAGCTTTTTTCCTGCAAGTTCTGCAAATGGGGGATCCATCGTCCTAGATTTCTCCTTTAGCATCATTGGGTATCCAAAGTTTTCCCACACAGGAGACTTCCAGCGCTTCCTAGCTGGATATAGAGGAGTCCCGCTGTTGGTTGTCTCTCGTTCTCCTTCTGCCATGATCCACTTGGGGTGTTTTGTATTTGCTTCGCTTTGTATTGTTTTCGTCCATGTGGGTCACGTTATTATATGTCTTTGGTTATGGTGGATTTATTATTATTTTTTTGCCGGTGTTGGGGAAGTCTTAACGGTGGATTAACCGCAATGTTTCACACCGTGGTTAATGGTCAAACCGGTTAATCCCTGCAGAGGATTTGGTTGATGGGCCTCTGCACTCCACCTCTGCAGCTATTGCTACCATGTTCATGTCCAGGGCAAAGAGGATGACTGATACAGGGCACCCCATGATAATGCCTGTTCTCCAGTCGGTGCCAACTTGATGTCACTAAGCCAGAAGTGACTGTCAATCTGAAACTGTTATAATAATCCAAGATCTTACTGGTAACATGGTGCCAGTTTAGTGCAGACTCTACCAACTTGTGTGCTACAGACTCGTATGCATTAGCCAGGTCCAACCACAGCACAAGTAAATCTCCTTTCCCCTTGTGTGCCTCCCTGATAAACCGGGTGACTATACCTGTGTGTTTGAGGCAGCCTGGCATCCCTGGAGCCCCCCCCCCCCCCCCCCCTTATGCACTGAGGTGTCAGTGTAGTTGTTCTTCAGCAGGAAGTTCCTGACGCAGTGGAAGACTTTACTTAAAGTAGTCATTATACTGCATTATAGATACCTTCATAATGCATTATAATGCATTCATAAAGTACTATAAGCACAGCCATCACTATTTATAAAAAGGCATAACAAATTGTAGCCAGGTTTATTATGCATCATGAATGCTCTATGAAGATCTCATCTATAATGCGCTAAAAATAGCTTCATAATGCACTACAAAGCATCCTTAATTCTTGTACTAACCATTAGTATTAAACATTTTCAGTAACTTTTATACTCATTAACGCTAAATAAATGTCTGTTGTGTGTATAGTTTGTATAATGTACTATTTTAGTTATAAACTCTAACTCCACTGTTTGCTCAGTCTGCTCTTCTCAGTCTGGCCTCAGTCCAAAACCACACCTACTGCAGCCTGAGAAGCAGCAAGGTCCTCCCACTTTCACGAAAGAGAACTGTGACCAAAACGAAAATGAATCAACTCAGTGTCTTTGGAAAACTTATAACAAGCCATCATGTTATTTAACAAACAGGAATAAATGGCAGCACAGCGCCCTCTGCTGTCTGCCATAGAGCAAGTCAGTATGAACAGCCGTCCAGGCTTCTCTCCCCGTGAACTTTAGACACGTAGATGTGTGCAGGTCTGGGCTGGGAGCTTCCAGTGTGCAGGGTTAGCAAACGATTTCTGAATGTTCATTAAAGAAATATCAATCATCGTTATGTATCTCGTTTAGTTTAGACCAAAATAACCGAAAATTCAAGCCTTCACAAAACACGCTAAAAAAACAACTTCAGCTTGCAATAAAAATTAAATAAAATTCGAAACTCCCCAGCAGGTAAATTAATCAGGTGATCTTCCTTGCTGTAATCTTCATATTTCACGGCGAAGTAATTTTATTCCGAGTCGCCCTCGTATTCCGCTTTCACAGTCTTGGTCTTGCGTTCCAGGTTTTCATGTAGAAAGATGAGCGTATCCCCATGTGCTGGGTGAAGACTTGAGTGCTGTCGGGTGGCGGTATTCCCGGCCAGAGAGAACACCCTTTCGCTGAGGGTGCTGGTGGCTGGAACAGCCAGGTAGCGATAAGCCAGTTTAGCTAAACGAGGAACATCGTTCTGGTTGCGAGCCCACCACTGCAGTGAATTCTCCATCGTGGGAATTTGAGGTGTTCTGCAATACGCACGGAGTTCGGCAGCTGAAGTGGAGTGAGCCTCTTTGCACCCGCTCTCAAACTGGGGTCCAAAAAGCTGCTCAGAGTCACTTTCCAGTCTGAATTTCTTCATCACCGCCTCCACTTCATCGTCAGCAGCTTGGACATCATCCTCAACATTTTCAACTGCATGGAAAATTAATAACGCTTAGTTTCACACAGCCAAATTACAGCCAAGTTCTTTCAAATATGATTTCAATATCAACTCAAGCTGTAACCTAACGAAATACTGTAAGCTCTCATGACAAAACAACAATATTTTCAAATGAATGACAAATGAATTAATCGTCTGGTCTGGCCTTGACCTAACATTACCTATAGCAGTAGCTGTAGCAGGCTTCTGGGGTCGGGATCTGGTCTCATCCTGCAGCAGCTGATGCAGGTGGTCATGGTCATGATCTCTTATGCTTTCTTTAAGGATCTAGAGATGTCTGAAGCGGGGATCTAACAGACAAGTGACTACGGGGATTGACTCTGGAGGCCATCAGACTCTAGATTGAAGCATGTGACCAGCTGTTGTCGCACCACCTTCTTGAAGGAGCGGATCACACCCACGTCTGATTCTTGGATACAGAGGGCGGTGTTGATCACGTTGCAAATCACTGGGTACATGAAAGACAGATCCACATGCAACTCGCTACACATCACTTTTATAGCTTTTGCCGGGGAAGATAACACAGCAATCAGCTGTTCTATCAGCTCCCAGTGTGACGCGCGTATCTCAAGTGACGTTTTTATACTGAGCTTCGTGAGTGTTTCATCCGCCAGGACAGACTGCATGGGGATCCTCTGCTCATGTAGCCACTCCAGCATATCGAAAGTGGAATTCCACTGGACTGCACAGTCATTTTGTAGTTTCTTGGGTTTATGCGCAACTGGAACTGCTTTTCCTTCAGAACGCAAGTCGCCACAGACGAGTGGCGAAAATGACCAACCACGCTTCTTGCTGCATCGATGGCCTTGGTGATTTCTGGTAGGATTAAACCTGTCTTTATTGCCAGCTGTAGAATGTGCCCAGTACACCCTATGTCTTCTGGGGACTGCTTGCACAGCTCCAATGCCAGGTTCACGTCTGCGACGTTATCATGCACTGTACAAAACACCTGTAGGCCCCATATTTAAGATAAAATAACATATATTTAAAAGCCATTCCTGCAAGTTGTCATCATAAATAGTTTTTGAAGGATTTCTTTGTTCTTCTTAGTAACATTTTGTGATATGTGAAGGAACAGAGGAAGCGGGAACATTTCTGTGCTTGTGATACTTTGCATGTGTGTCACTGTTTGTACCAAACAAGCCACCAGCAGAGGCAGCAGCACAGAATGTGGAGCTCGTCACCAATGGAAGGAGAGGGAGGGCAGAGTAAGAATCCACCTTTCCTCTGTGTTCAGGGGTATATCTGTATTACTGCAGTGCCACTGTGAGTGTTTTGTGGGTCACATTTCAGCTGACAGTCTCATTCCTAAATTTTGTGTGGATTAAAAGGAAGAAATTTAAACTAAAATATAAAGTAAATCGGGATTCCTAAAAAGAGATTTTATGCTTTTTTGGTGTTTTGGAATCACATGTACTGCATCATTGATGATCAGGCATGTAGTGAAATCAGAATGCTGTCCACATTGGTCTTAAGAACACATTGGTCAGAATAACAAATCAACTTCAGTGTCCATTCTTGCTGTTCCTAAATCCATCCATCCATCACCTTAACAGCTTAATCCCAACTGGGGTTGCGGAGCCTATCCCAGGAACAACGGGCACAGGTGAGAACCAACTCTAGGCAGTCACCAACACACTGCAGGGTGCACACACACACAGCCACATGGCCAAGTTAGACTAGACAATCAGCCTATCCTGCTCGCTTTTGTACTGTGGGAGGAAACCGGAGCCCCGGTAGAAACCCATGTGAACACAGGGAGAGCATGAGAACTCCACACAGAAAGGACCCGGGACCGAATCCAGGACCTTCTTGCTGTGAGGCAGCAGCGCTAACCACTGCATCACCATGTTGCCTCTTGAGAGGCTGTTCGCTAAACTGTATTCATTTATTTGCATTATATGACTTAGGCTTTAGGGTGGCATGGTGGTGCAGTGGTTAGCACTGTTGCCTTACGCCTCTGGGACCCGGGTTTGAGTCTCCGCCTGGGTGACATGTGTGCGGAGTTTGCTTGTTCTCTCCATGTCATCGTGGGGTTTCCTCCGGGTACTCCGGTTTCTCCCCACAGTCCAAAAACATGCTGAGGTTAATTGGAGTTGCTAAATTGCCTGTAGGTGTGAATGTGTGCATGAATGGTGTATGAGTGTGCCCTGCGATGGGCTGGCCCCCCCCATCCTGGGTTGTTCCCTGCCTCGTGCCAGTTGCTTCCGGGATAGGGTCCGGACCCCTGGCGACCCAGTAGGATGAGCGGTTTGGAAAATGGATGGATGGATAGATTTATGCTTTGAGCAGCACTGCACCAGGACATTAACTGGGCAGAACAGGAAGCTTTAATTGCCAGTATACATGTAGCAAATACAAAATATAGACAGAAATATACAAAATGTACATATAAGGGGAGGGAATAGCCCCCCTAATCATCAAGATTACATTTCATTACATTTTAATCAGAAAAAATGACAGTTATTTTACATGTTTGTTCAGCTGGCCAAACCCAGTCATTTATTTTTGCCTAACATATTGTAACACTGGCGGGGCGCATGTCCCAGCATGCCCCATGTGCAGTTGCAATTAGCCCTTGTTGTGTTGTTGTTCATGTTAATGGTCACATTTCCTTATTGTCGCGCGTATGTTTGCCCGTGTCTTGTGTGTACCCTGTCCGATCCACGTGTGCGTTTAGCTTACGGAAATCTCCCACCATGTGTGCATCTTACAGTTCAATGTCTGACAACCTTGTCTTTCCCAGTGCATCTGTGGTTCGGAGTTCGTTGGGTGCCTGATATAATCCTTTTCAGGACTACCAGTAAAAAGCGTTTTAGATGAGCGAGTCTCCATGTCTCTTTCTCTGCTCCTGCGATGCCTCAGTCCACCCGACATCACAATAGTCACACTTCCGACAGAGAGAAAGGATTATACTAAGGCATTGACATAATTGGAAGCACGTTTTCACTTTTAAAATTGATACGTGCGGCAATCGGTTGTTATAACAACGTGATTATGTACCTATTTTATGTGCATTTGCGCCGATATGACAAGAAATTCTCGTGCATTTAATCTTTATATGCTAATTCATATTTCATTTGCGGTGTAGAGGTTAAAATGCATTGTAGTTTCCTCATATCAGCACAAATTTATGAACATTAAATATGTACATATTTGCTCTGTTACATTAATCGATTGCCGCACATATCGCTTTAAAAGGTGAATACTTGTGTACCAGTTATGTATCTCCCTGGTTATACTGGTTAAAAAGCAGAGATTTTACCTTTTGCCGTGGAGAAGCAGCGACATGTGACACTTTGATAAGGTAAAAATGATTCCTCCAGCACACGGTGAGCTATCCCAGCATGCACAGGGACACAGAGGACTCTAGAAAAACCATAAATCCTGGGCAGAGGGCTTCAGTGAATGAGTAGGTGAAGCTGTACAGGAGGGTCAGTCCATCAGAGGAGACTCTGTAGAAGGACAGAGTACCAGCCGCCTGGTCCAGATACACTCCTACTCTGCGGGAGCCTGAGGGCTCTATGGGTATGACAGTCGATTTATTATTGTACTGGACAGAGTAACGGCAAGGAGAGCAGCGCAGAATCCATGACTTGTCATTGACTCCAAGTCCACAGTCAGCAGTCGCTCCTTTCCTCCTGATTCCTTTATAAGTCACCCCTATCCGGGCTCCATTTCCACTCCACTCAGCCTCCCAGTAACAGCGACCAGTCAGACTCTCTCTGCACAGAACTTGGTCCCACCAGTCAAATCTCTCTGGATGATCAGGATATGGCTGCTTTGCCCCCCATGTCACCTTCCTGTTTCCCTCTGACAGAGACAGGCGGCTGTAAGCTGTGTTGGGGTCCAGCGTCAGTTGGCAGGAGTCTGTAGGCAAGAGGAAGAGCGATTAATCCCATGCCGAAGCCCAGCATCTCCATCATTATCACTGTCACACCTCACACACTCACTAACACAGAACTCGCTCCAATACACACATTTTATTCCCAATATACTCATGTAGCCGCCCGAGTCTGCGGCGCTCCGGCTGCCCCCTGCGCTGTGAGACACGCCGCGCTGAGAGACTCGCTGGGGCCGAACTGCACTTTAGCCTGCGCTCTATTATTCTGTACGATACATAAAATATAAAAACAGCAAATGATTTAATTTCTGTATAATAAAACTATATGTCTTTCATAAAAAAACAAAAATATTTATTAATTTTGACGTTTACATAACAACGTATGCAAGTTTACTCATGCTCATAAACGTATGTGTATGTGTGCTTGTATTGGTAATATTGCAGTTGTTGTTAACTGTGATGTAGTCCTTGATAGTCATGCACATGAATTTGGCCTAAGTAAAGAAAATAAGAACTATATATACACGCGTGTTTATTCAGTATCGACACCCTTTCTGCTTTTTATATATTGTTTTTTTTATTGTTAATAGTCAACCTGAACAATTTTTGTTGGACACCAGCGCCATCTTTCAGTCAAATAACATAACCTTGAGACATCGAAGCGAATCATATAATCGATTTTAGAATCGATTCATTACAACGGACAGTTGGAAAGAATCGAATAACTTAATTAAGTCAAACTTCCCATCACTACTCACGCTCCATGCTGCTCTGACTGCGACTGAAGTTTGTGTTAATGGCGCACGAGTCGCGCAGCCGATCACGTGACGAGTCAGACAAGGTTCATACCATCAGGTTAAACGGAGTGAGGGACGGGGGTGCGCGTGCTGACGGTGTACAGGTACAGCATGAGGGAGGGAGAGGAGGAGAGAAAGAGAGGGAGTGTGGTGCGCGAATACTAGGCAAGATGAGTAATAGTCGCAAAAGGCATTTGGATACATTTTAATAGCTATGATAACTTAAAAATAGAATGCAAAATTTGCACAATGAAGCTGTTATTTCCAGCAGGATCGACAAGCAACCTTCACAGACACTTAACCGGGAAACTGCACATCCAACAGTTCAGATGGAAGGAAAAAGACAGGCTAGCGTGCCTGCTACTGCCAGAAGACGGATCAGCCTGTCTTAGCTGAGGCACTTAGCCTTTCTGCCCCAAAGGAAATTTTAAAATGCTACACTGTTAGAAAGGTGATAGATAGTTGTTATAGTGGATAGATACAACAAAAACTGTTGGATGCTGCTGTTTTGCACATAGTAATTTTTCAATTTATATTTTTCATTATTTGTTATTTATGTTATTTGATTGTTATTCATAGATCAAAGACAAAAACAGATTTTCCACATATAAAATGTTCAATTCACGTGTAATAGTGTTTGATGTTTTTACATTTAATCTTTTTATACCAAACATAATGTAAAATCATGGTATTTATACAGTATTAAGGAAATTATAAGGTTTAGTACACATATCAGTCATGGGTCAAAACAGAGCTGAATCTGACTGAGGCAGAAGTAATAAAATGAAGAGTCATTTGGGAGCCAGAAGAGCCGACTCTTCTTGGTGAGCTGAGCCAAATGATCCGACTCACTAAAAAGAGCCGAAATTCCCATCACTAGTGCAGACTGAGGAGACGTTCAGTGTCACAGCCAGTTTGGGGAGATTACGGGTGATGACTTAGGACAATACTAACAAATCTCAAAACACTCATCGTATGTGCAAAAAGAACACATTTGAAGGATTTCTTTAAAGATGCACAACTGTACCAGAATGTATTAAACCCTCTTACAATCTCAAACAAACACAAAGAAAATTTAATGTATTTCCACAGAAGTTCCCAGACTTTCATTTTTATTTAAGGAAGTAGTCATCTTTAAACCCAAACCAGCCTCTTTTGAAACACACACACACACACACACACACACACACACACACAATCACAATAATTATGCGAATGCTATCATAATGTAGTAATAATGTATTAAGAATAAAAACATGCAAACAAACTTACATTTATGGATCCCTGGTCTGGTCCTGCACTCCCCACTGTGTTCCACGCTATAGCAGAAGCAAAATGACATAGTACTGCTGTATCCATTTATTTAATTGTTGCATTTTCTCCACATACACGAGTCTATAGCAGGACAGACACACATTTTGTACTCACTTCAGTTTCTCCAGTTTACAGCTGGGATCCTCCAGTAGAGCAGAGAGCAGCTTCACTCCTGAGTCTCCTGGGTGATTGTAGCTCAGGTCCAGCTCTCTCAGGTGTGAGGGGTTTGACCTCAGAGCTGAAGCCAGGGAAGAACAGCCTTCTTCTGTGACTCTACAGCCTGACAGCCTGCAGAGAGACAGACAAAAACTCTCCAATAATTAAAAACACCTCATCACTATGAATATTACTTTTAAGTAAATGTGAGACTCCAATAAATATTTCAGTAATTACTGATTACAGTGTGGAATATGCAGTAATATTGACCTCAGTATCTCCAGTTTACAGTGTGAATCCCCCAGTCCAGTAGAGAGCAGCTTCACCCCTGAATCCTGCAGATCATTGTTACTCAGGTCCAGCTCTCTCAGCTGAGAGGAGTTTGACCTGAGAGCTGAAGCCAACACTTCACAGCATGTCTCTGTGAGTCTACAGCTGTTCAGGCTGGAAAAGGAAACATGTTAAGATATAAATACATATATCACACAAACAGGTATATAAAATAAAATATCAAAATAAACATTTTAATTTTTCAATACAGTAAGTGAGGCAGCATATACTTCAAAAGGAACTAGACAATCCTCTGATGTTCCTCATGTTTCTCGGTATGAAGAATACAGTGAATACTTTCAATTCAAAACACAAATACCATGAAAAGTGCAATGTGTCTGGATTGGATCAATGTGCACAGATGAGCAGATTTTGGTACAATACAGGTTCTGTGAGTTTGCTGTGTATTTTCACAATTTTCTGTGCATTTTCATAAGTTATACATTCCCAAAATACTTTTCTGTATTGTCTTACAGAGCCAGGTTGAATAAGGGTATGAAAGTTAATATGCTCTAAAATACATTCATTAACTGGGATATTTAAATATTTCAGCGATTTTGTTGTTTCCCTGTCATAGTCAGAAACACAAATAGTTTGTACTTGATACCAAACTGCTGTTTAATGACCTTACAGGGTGAGTTACCCTGAGACTCTGTAATATACGCATAAGTATTTTTATAAATCTCTGTGCATGTTGATGGGGATTTGAATGTGAAGTAGAGCTTAAGTTTTTTTAAATAATATATTTTATATGACTTTTGAATTGCTGACACCATGACTGAAATCCTTATTTTCTGTGTTGCTGTACCTGAGAAGCTGTTAAATTTCCTAAACACTAATCAGACAATTATCAATCCTGTCAGACAGGGATGAAATAGTGATGCTTTATTCATCCCCCTGATAAAATAGTGCTGTCGCCTCTCTGATCTTGCTCTCTCTGACACACACATACAGGTCAGAGTGCAGGGTTGGCCAGCATCCAGCCCCCTGAAGCTGGGGGGTAAGGGCCTTGCTCAAGGGCCCAAAACAAGCATCACTCTGCCAGTCAGGTATTTAAACTGGTGAACTTCTGACCACAAGCCCACAGAGTCCAAACCCATTGAACCACAGCAAGAATGATAGAAAAATATGCATATCCTGCAGAATTAAAAAGAATTTCTGGGTGTCCATATAAATACACTCTAATTGTTCTGATGAGATATAAAAGCAGTATAATGAATAACATCTGTACTTCTTTAGCGACAGACGTATGTAAGATCACTTACAGAGCTGTCCTAGATTTCTTGATCACAGGCAGCAGCCTCTGAAGACCTTCATCTGATCTGATGTATTTCTTCAGATCAAACACATCCAGCTCCTTATCTGACATCAGTAACACAAAGGCCAGAGCTGACCACTGTGCAGGTGAGAGGTCTGTTGCTGAAAGGCTTCCTGAACTCAGGTATCTTTGTACTTCCTCTATTAGAGAATTGTCACCCAGTTCATTCAGACAGTGGAACAGGTTGATGGTCCTTTCTGCAGATAAATTCTCCTGTATTTTCTTCTTGATGTTCTGGACTGTTTCCTTAATGTTATGGGACCTGGTTCTTGTCTGGCCCAGAAGCCTTTTTAACAGACTCTTACTGGAGTCTGTTGAGAGGCCAAGGAGGAAGCGGAGGTAGAGGTCCAAGTGTCCATTCTTGCTCTTTAATGCTTCATCCACTGCAGTCTTCAGCAGGTCAGCTGATGAGTTTGACAGAAACATGTATAAAGCAGCGAGATACTCCTGAATGCTCAGATGCACAAAGCAGTACACCTTCTCCTGGTACAACCCATACTCCTCTTTAAAGACTTCTGTACACACTCCAGAGTAAACTGAAGCCTCTGTGACATCAATGCCATTCTCTGTCAGATCTTGCTTATAAAATATGAGATTGCCTTTCTCAAGGTTATGAAAAGCCAGTTTACCAAGTTTCAAAAGGAATTTCTTCCCAGATTTAGTGCATTTATTAAGTTTGATTTTATATTTTTCCATGTACTTTTCATTTTTTAAACTCGCCTGGAAGATCAGGAAGTGTGTGTACATTTCAGTCAGGGTCCTTGGAATTTCTCCCTTCTCAGTCTCACTAAAAAGCCTTTCAAGGACAGTGGCTGAAATCCAGCAGAACACAGGTATGTGGCACATGATGAAGAGGCTCCTTGATGATTTCACATGTGTGATAATCCTGTTAGCCAGGCTCTGATCACTAAACCTCTTCCTGAAATACTCCTCCTTCTGGACATCACTGAACCCTCGTATCTCTGTCACCTGGAGGACACATTCAGGAGGTATCTGATTGGCTGCTGCTGGCCGGGAGGTTATCCAGAGGAGAGCGGATGGAAGCAGATTCCCCTTAATGATGTTAGTCATCAGCACATCCAGTGATGTTTTCTTTGTTACATCAAACCAGCTCTCATTGTTCTCAAAATCTAGAGGAAGGCGACACTCATCCAGACCATCAAAGATCAACAAAACTTTGTACCTATACAGCTCAGTGGATTCAAGCAATTTCAGTTCTGGAACAAAGTGGTGAAGCAGATCAATCAGACTGTATTCATCCTTAATCAAATTCAGGTCCCGGAAAGGAAGAGCAAATATGAAGTGAATGTCCTGGTTTGCTTTTCCTTCTGCCCAGTCAAGAATAACTTTCTGCACAGAGACTGTTTTCCCGATACCTGCGACCCCTTTAGTGAGTACAGTTCTGATAGGTGTCACATGCCCATATAAGGGTTTAAATATATCATTGCACTTGACTGTAGTATCTTCTATTACCCTTTTCTTGGATGCCGTTTCAATCTGTCTCACTTCATGTTCATCATTGACTCCTCCAGCTCCCCCTTCAGTTATGTAGAGTTCTGTGTAAATCTCTTTGAGAAGTGTTGGCTGTCCTTCCTTAGCTTTCCCTTCAAATACACACTCAAATTTCTGCTTCAGGTTACATTTGATTCTGTGCTGACATTGTGACAGAAGATTTCCTGAAATGAAATGAAGGAAAAATGCACAAGCTTTCAGTAAAATGTAATTTTTATTCCTATAATCTTCTTGAATGAAATTAAAATAAGTGATAAACTGAAATGTAATGCACATTTTTTCATAAACTATGTTTCTGAGGCAAATCAAACACACACTGAATGAGGTACAGCTCTTACTCTTCTCCAGTATGTCAGCGAGATCATTTTGCTCCATGGTCCTCAGGATGTACAGTGTGATCTTCAGAGCTCCCTCTCTACCACAGGTCTTCTGCATCTGACCATCACTGTCCAGGTCATTGTCCTCCTCCAGCTGAGGCTCAGAGCATTCTGGGTCATTCTGATCAAGGTACCTTTTGAATATCATCAGCTCATCCTTCAGAAACATTTGAGCTTTTTCCTCCAGTAACTGAAATGAACAGTTACAGTTTAATTATTATCACTCCTGGCACCCTGTCTTGTAATAATTTCACTTGTGAATTAGTTTTAAGTATCATCCTTTTGACAGGATGAAGTACTTATTGTACTTCTGTAGAAGATGTATCACAATTTAGATAAAAATGTAAGAAAATATACTTCAGTAATAAATGCACCTTGAAGATGAACGATAAGTCTCCTTTATGTGGGTGTGAATTACATCTTTTCACTTGGTCCCTGTGAATAAAACACAAATATCCATCCATTAATCCATCCATCCTCTGGCCATTTATCCCATTTTTGGGGTGGGACAGGGTGGGGGGGTCTATTTCAGATAGCAGAAGGCCTAGGATACAGGTTCACCCTGGGGGGGGGGCACAGATGTATGCTGTCATATGTCATGGGGAACTTAGAAAGTAGCCTAAACACGTGTTTTTGGACGGCAGGAGGAAACCCATGTGATAGAGGGAGAGCGAGCAGCTGCAGACAGACAGGGGGCTCAGCCTCCAGCACTGGGGGGGTGAAGCCACAGCGCTGCCCTCTGTGCCGCCGCTAAAATAGGCATTTTATGGAAAGTCAAAGGTCCTGCACTGAGACTGACCACCACTGCTGCTGCTTGGGGGAATAATAACCTACATTTGTATTTAAATAGATGTAACTGCCATCCATATTCTGAGCTTATTTCATTAGGGCGGCTTCCTGACATCAGCTTGCTATTCAAAGTATAAGAGAAGCAGTGACATCTAGTGGCAGCACAGAGAGACAGCAGGTAGTAGACAGGTGAGACGGTTTGGCATGTAGCTCCCCAGTGACTCAATAACATTAACAGGACACTTCTTATAAAGTGATTATCATGCTTACAAACATTTCAAGTTTTTCTTTTTTTTTTTTTGGGGGGGGGGGGGGGGAGGGACAAATTGCTGGCAAATTAATTCTGCAAACAGACTAATATCTCACTGTGTTTTTTCCTTGTTAGGCATTTACATTTCAAACATTTCTATTTTTCTTGCAGTGCTTTTTTTATTCTGCAGACTCCAACGCAAAATGCAAAAATAAAATCTAAAAGCAAATTACAGTCTTATGCCTATTGCGCCCTCTTGTGTTAACATTAATAAATGGCTGTGTGCCACAGTGCACTGTTACACACCTTCAATGTGTATCATCATACTTATCAATCACAAAACATCTTGTCATGATGCATTGTTTCCCCCCCTATTGCTGGCATCCTGCACTTTGATTAGCATATTATTGATGTTCCATTGTTTTAAATTCCCTCTTGTTCAGTTTCACCTCCAAAAAGAGCTGGAATCACCCACATTCGGGCCCCCTACCCATGTCAGCCTCGGGCCCCCAGAGAAGTTAATCCGCTCTGCAGCAGCTACCTTGTAATTCAGCACAATTTATTTGCCATCCCCTGTTCAGTTAAAAATAAATAAATTAAATAAAAACTGATTAAATAGCCTGTGCATTCTTAATGGTTTGTTATAAGAAGCTGAGTATTTGTATTTCTCAGATTTTTCTACACATTTTGAGAATAAAGCTCATTTTAGTTGCATTATTTTAAATTTGTTTTTATATTTATATTAAGCATCAAAACATCCCCCTTAACATCTGTATAATCTCTTCAGAGGTGACAGTGGACATAACAGCAACCTCTGGCCACGTTGAATGTGTCTCCACAGCCACCAGTAGTTTGGCCCCTTCGACTGGTCCTGCGAGATCCAAACGGATGCTTTGCCAGGGACATGCTGGCCAATCCCAGGGGTGCATGAGGCCAGACTTACAGGCTCTTCTCAGAGAACTGCAACAGGAATTACGTGGTTGTCTTCCTGTTATCTGCCAGTCTATTCTCATGATCAGTGATAAGAATTCAGAGTCTCCACCCTGAACTTTATATTGCGGGTCCGGGTGCTATTCCAGCTGGCCAGTACAGGTCAGTCAGACAGTAGGGGAGGGGTATTGATAAAGGTGGGGCCGCCTTTATTCAGGCTGTGGGGAACCTACAGTGGGCACCCAGGAGTAGCGTCTAGTGCTACTTTCTCAGGGGTTGACGGTCCATCAGGTGAACCTTCATCCGGAAGGGTAAGTGTGGAACTTTTTAATTCCAATACTGGCCAGAGCCTCTTTCTCAATTTACGGATATTTCATCTCTGTTATTCTCAGCATTCTTGAAGCAAAAGCTCTTGGTTTCTCTTCTCCTGATGGTGCAGGACACCATGGCTGCTAATTCATATGGGGCGTCAATGCAGGCGAGTCGGAGTGGCAAAGATGGGTCATAATGTGCCAACACCCTTTAGCTCATTAGCACCATATTTGTCCGTTTGGTCACAGCCTCACACTCATCTGACCATGACCACCATTTTCTCTCCTTCAGTTGCTCCTGCAGAGGCTTTAACGGTCTATCCATCCATCAGTTCATCCATCCATCCATTTTCTAAAACAGCTTATCCTATTCAGGGTCGCAGGGTGGTCCTGTCCTGGAGACCATGGGCGCAAGGCGGGGAACAACTCAGGATGGAGAGCCAAGCCATCTCAGGGTTCAGCCATCTATCCAGCTGTGGAATGAATTTCCCACAGTAGTTTAGAAGAGTGAGAATAGACCTCAGCTGGCTCATATTCTTGGGGACCAGAACCTTTGCAGACCCGTAGAAATCACACTCAAGATTTTATCCATGTCTTTCTGGAACAATGTAAGAGCCACCAGTAACTTCTTTCCACCATCCAATCCAGAGAACAGCTCCTCAATAACAGGAAGTAGGTACTATTCCTCAGTTAGCGCAGGGTTGAAAGTCACATGAAAGGCCATCTATGTATATAATGACCATCTATGTATATAGGTGACCATCTGTGTATATAGGTGACCATCTATGTATATAATCCAGCACCAATGATGTTGTTCACTGGCCATGTGGTACCAGTACAATAACCCCAATCTCAACCAGTCTCTGTTTCTCTGCATTGACTTTATGTTTCAGTGCCTAGGGGACCTTGCTGGCCTTCATGAAGCACGGTGTGGTGCCAGGCTTCACCTGCAGCTTGACCTTCTTCCCCTTCATGCTTCTTGGTTCATCCTTGAACACCACTGCATGTCGCCTCAGCACTGCTGAAGGCCTCGTCTCATCCACTGACAGTTTGTTCTCTTTAAGCTGCAATTCCATGACAGCATTACCAGCTGAAAACTGGCTCCAGCCCTTTCCGCCACGTCATGGAGAGGGCGTGCTCAGATGGTTATAGGAGTTCTCACTCCAAATTACAGTTGACCAATAGATGTGTAAGATGTACACCCCCTTCTAAGACCCACCCACCCCTTAAAAAATCCAGAAGCAAAGCAAAAAAGCGAAGGAGATATTTGTAATGTATATTTACATTCTGGGTGGCATAGTGGTGCAGTGGTTAGCGCTGCTGCCTTGCAGTAGGAAGGTCCTGGATTCGGTCCCGGGTCCTTTCTGTGTGGAGTTCTCATGCTCTCCCTGTGTTCACATGGGTTTTCGCCGGGGATCCGGTTTCCTCCCACAGTACAAAAGCGTGCAGGGCAGGTTGATTGGTGAGTCTAAATGCACCCTGTGCTGTGTTGGCAACTGCCCAGGGGGGGCTCCTGCCTGCCTTGTTCCTGGGATAGGCTCCGGTCCCCCCCATGACCCCAGTTGGGATTAAGTGGTTTCACAAGAAGGATGGATGGATATTTACATTCTGATACTTAATAAATTACATGCAGTTTTCAAAATTTTGATTAATTCTTCTGGCACAAAATTAACTCCATACCTGACATGTTAAAAAAAGTTGGCACGACCAGCTCCTCTTTAACGCCATTAGCTGGGACAAAAAAATCTGAACCATTAACAATAAGCAGCCAAGCTCTCATTGTCTTATCAGACTGCAGGTTAAAGGTATTTTGTTACTTTATATATAAACTGGTCATTTATCTTCTCAATTAAAATGTTTGTTTTCACTAAGATCAGTTGAATCACATGAATGTCACTTTCCCCTTTTCCAGTTGCTACCAGGCACAGTGACCAAACATCCAGAGTGTCGGCCATGAAACTCCACCATTCAAGGCAGTGAACAGCAGCAAAAAGTCTGTCCCAGCTGCCAGTGAGTGTTTGCATCCAGCTCACTGCACGTCCATATTTCACCTAAACCAGTGTTTCTCAGCCCAGTCCTGGGGACCCCTGACAATCCACAAATTTTGCTCCCACCACAGATGAATGGGTTGAGAAACATCCTCTGTGTGAAACATGGTTTAATATTGTAGGGGGCACAAGTGATTTTGTCAGTTTGACATGCTTAATGTAACGCTGACCATCGGTTATTTAGAGGAGGGACATCTGGTAAAACAATATAAGCTGATATATAGGATATCTGATATATAGGATATGCAATATCCTGCATATAGGATAAGCCACAAATGTTCGCTTCTACTCATTTTTATTTTATTTCAGTTCGTTCAGTTTAATTTAAGTTTAGGTTTTGTGTCTTTGACGCTTTTGGGTTCATTTGTGATTAACAAAATGCTTTTATTGTCGTTTTTGTTTCAGTTTGTACCACATAAATATCACATTTATTCTGATCTGGATCAGCAACAATTTAAATGTCACCTGTGGTAAAGAAAGCAATTGCTTGTTTTTTTTTTTTTTTTGGTCGGATGACTTAACAGGATAGTAATTAGTTATTTAGAGGAACTGTTAATGTGAGGGTGGTGTGCAATGGTGATGGACAGGCTGAGGATTGCGATCAGACAGGAGACCCCATGGACTATGATGTTCACAGATGACAGTGTGATCTGTAGTGAGAGATGGGAGCAGATTGAGACGAGCCTGGAGAGGTGGAGGGATGCACATGAGGGAAGGGGAATGAAAGTCAGTAGGAGCAAGATGGAGCACATGTGCGTAAATGAGAGGGAGGGTGGAGGAATGGAGCGGTGGCAAGAAATAGAAGCAGTGAAGGTGGATGAGATTAGTTACTTGGGGTGAACTGTCCAAAGTAATGGAGAGTGTAATAAAAAAGTGAAGAGGAGGATACAGGTAGGGAGGAGTGGGTGGGGAAGAGTGATAGGAGTGATGTGTGACAGAAAAGTGTTTGCAGGGGGGTGTCTTGTGTTTGTTTGCATGTATATTTACCTTTGATCTGTAGGAAAAGGTTTCTCTCTGAAGTTGATCATGGCGTCCTTTGACCTGTCACTCTTCATGGAAACACAGCTGGGTACAGGTGAGCCTGCTCTCTCCATCAGGACACTGTGGACAGTGAGAGGAAATATCCTCATTATATAAATATAATCCATATAATATGGACAGGGTCACATTGAAGGTGGATGAGATTAGATACTTGGGGTCAACTGTCCAAAGTAACGGAGAGTGGGAAAAAAATGTGAAGAAGAGGATACAGGCAGGGAGGAGTGGGTGGGGAAGAGTGACAGGAGTGATGTGTGACAGAATCTGCAGGGGGGTGTCTTGTATTTGTTTACATGTATATTTACTTTTGATCTGTAGGAAAAGGTTTCTCTCTGAAGCGGAGTGGTGGGTCCATTGACTTGTCACTTTTCATGGAAACACAGCTGGGTACAGGTGAGCCTGTTCTCTCCATCAGGACACTGTGGACAGTGAGAGGAAAAATCCTCATTATATAAATATAATCCATCCATCCATCCATCCATTTTCCAAACCGCTTATCCTATTGGGTCGCGAGGGGTCCGGAGCCTATCCCGGAAGCAATGGGCACGAGGCAGGGAACAACCCAGGATGGGGGGCCAGCCCATCGCAGAATATGTTAATCCAGTTTTTATTATTCCCTAATAAATCCCTCATTTCCTGATCCTGCGGCTCCTCATCCTTATTCCCTGATCCGTGTTTCCCCCCCAGAAGTGTTGCAGGTTTAGTATTATTGTTACAATCTCAGTTGCTAGACTTGGTTTATGTTGCTTTTTATTCCTGTTTATCGATTTATTTGTTTATATATTTATTGGTTTGTTTATGCTCTACTTCATTATTTGTGACCATTTCTGATAGGATGGATGATCTATTTGTTGTCTCTAGTGTAAAAGAACTGGCTGACTGTGGAAGAAAAAGGAGGAGAAGATGTCGAGGTCTTTTTATTAATCTACACGTATTAACATGTTCCACACTGAGCCAGCCCTGGTTAGGATCCCTTTCTGCTATTATATTATGGCCTGACTATAGACCCAAAGAGACATGCATGCTAGTGGGCTGTAACAATCGTTTTACCATAAATCACAATGTTCTTCACAACATGACCCTGACAGTGTTCCTGTCTTATTCGGCTGTTACTCCTATGATCACTGCTATTTATAATTGATTAGACTTAAATACTCAATACCACATTTTTGAGAATAAGTATTATTGAAATATACTGTCATTTCAGCTGGGAAATGCAAACCTAGATGCTGTAAGACAACAGTGTATCCGTAAGTGGGAACACCATAAAATTAACCTCAAATGGGATTCCCCACGATAAATTTCACAGGGCTGCCCATGATAAGTTTTTCTGACCGATTACCACACTCCTACTGGAAACCTTCGTGTAAAAATATAAACTCCTATTTTAGATTATCCAGAAGATGCCACCAAAGATGTCTTGAAAAATTGATGCAGCAGCTCTAGGTGGCAGTAGAGCACAATGTCCAGGCAATACAATTAAATGCGGATTTTTAAAGGAAACTAAATTTAATGAATGATAATCATGAATCTTCTACTCTACAGACCTGAATCACGACTCTCAAGGAAATTTATTAAGTTGAAACTGATTCTTTCAGAAATGCTGCAAATATGTTTTAATTTATGTCTGTAAAGCAGTTCAAACACACAGGTTCTGTCTTACCTCTCAGGTCTCTTTGTTTTACACTCCACCGGGGGGGTCATTTCAGAAGCAGCTCCCTCCATTTTTGTACCGATCCAGACCAGATGACTCCTGCTGGGGCTTCTGTGGAAATGAAATTGCACCAAACTGTGAACCCAAAACTGAGGGTTGTACCGAAGCAAACTTTACTCATGTTCACAACACAGAAACTCCATCAGACTGTAATTCCTTGGAGTCGGTTCTGGAACCTCTTTTAAGTCTCATTCTGAAGTTCCGTGACCCTGAACAGGAAAAGCGGTTACAGATGGATGGATGAATGGATGGATGGATGGATGGATGGATGGTTGGATGGATATTCTGCAGTAGGTACTTTTCATTGGAACACTGGGGTTGGGCTCATAGCAATAATTTGCTGATTGTTTGACCACAAGCTCTGGAACTGAATTGGAAGTTATGCTGAAGTGCTGGGAAAAGAGATAAAAGCACTGGAGCAAAAACTGAGCAGATGGAATATTTTTGTACCTTAAATTACATTTAATCCATCAATGAAAACCATTTTGCTTGTGCGTATTTCTGCATTGGAAAGTAGATCAATAATGAACATACTTTTGTCAAATAACTTTGTTATTTGTCAAATGACAAAAGCTCAATCTGCTGGCCAGATTTAGTCAAATAACGCGGGACATATAAATAAAAGAATGTGTCCCATTTTGATTGTGATCAATCCCCCAGTAATTAACAAATAACAAGATGCTCATTCTCCCTTGTTTTGGGGAGGTGGTGTAGTTTTGTATAAAATTATGAAGTTTAACCTACAACGTTTCTGTGTCTCCCATGTTCATTTAGCATAAAGGTGCCAGTTCCTGTTGTGTGGTGTGAAAGTGGCCACGAGCTACAAAAGTCCCTGGTAGAGACAACCTGGGAACTTGTAACCAGGAACCATGTTGCAGAACTCTGGTGTGAAAGTTCCCACAGACAGAGGAGGGTAAATTAGCACAAAGTAAATCATGATGGACACTGTGGGAACAGCAGACAAGTGTCACTTTGCTCTCCAAACCTGGCAATGCCTTTACCGAGCCAGTGGAAAATTAAAGCGAGCTGGAACCGCACAGTATTAATTTTCTCTATGTAGAATGAGTTGGTATGGCGTGGTTCCTGTATGGAAGTGGAAATGCACCTTTAGATCCTACACAGTCTTGGCCAGCTGTGGTTTTGGGGCCATAAGGCCCCTTCAGTTACCTAGGGGGGCCTCGATCCTGTCCCCCATGGCGACCATCAGCATCCAGTTTTGAATGAAATCCTCCAGTAACTATGCAGTGCTTGTTGTTAGCATCTTAGCACACTGGTTAATGGAAACTGTGGGTTTTGGGGTCTAAGGGCCCTGTTAATTACCATGAGACTCCGAAGCTCTGTTCCCTGTTTGTAAAGGCAGTCAGCAATCATTTTCAGATAAAATCCTCAGGACAGCCCAGAGGAAACAAGTGGCATAACGTAAAGGGTGGGGGGGTTGTAAAGGCTTGTGCCCAGGGGCCTGTGATTTCTTAATCCGCTAATGTACTGGTTAAATTACCAATACTGCTGGCCGATATTTAAGCTTTATCAGTATTCAAAGTTAACAGCACCAGAGCTAAAGAAACAACTATTAAAATAATGGAGAAGATTGGATTGGATGATCATCAGTTTTCCATAGTGGAGGAAGAGGTACCAACCCATGACATGTTATTATGCATATATTATTCAGCAGTAAATCTGGCCTGTAGGTCGACCTTTCATGTCCCACATAATAATAAATTATGTAACATCATCCCAATAATCTGCACAGACAAGCTCAGCAAGTCTCTCAGACAGCCGACACCCTGGGTTTGCTGTAATGAACATTCAACATGACATCAAAACTGACAGTAAGGAAGAGCTACAGGAATTTCATTCAACCGAGAGTCAGAGATTCAACTACAGGTACATGGGGGATGGGGGGTGTCCTGCCATTTAGCCTGAATGACTGAATTTAAAGTGCTTCCCTTCTGAGGTCCTGACTGCTCCTTTCCAATCACCCAATTAAAAATCACCCACATATTGAATTTTGTTGATTGCCTGAAGTAAAGTTAACATTTGATACTTTAACATCAAAGCCATTATCTCACTTCAGATCGACTGTGAGTGTATTTTTAATGCTGCTTCTATTAATTTATATACAGGTATAAAAAATAAAGGTGTGAGACCTGGAATTTCTACTGTATTGTCTGTCTTTATCATTTACTCTCACACATAAGCCCACATGTTATCAAAACCTGCCTTACAATAAGTTTTATTTTTAGATTAGACAAAGACCTCTGCTGAACGAATCTATGTTGTTTTAACCGTCTTGCTGAGAGAAAAAAAAAACACAAAATGATATTTTAGGCTTTGGGGTTGAGGTTCGCAGTTTTTATTGGCCTATCTGAATCGTACTTTGTCCAAAATTCACAGGGATCTGCGTGAGCTACAAGTTATAATTTATTTATATAATTATCCTACATAGCTGCTAGGTACATTCTATAGTCAGGCACGTAGCTATAATACAGGCTTGAACACCTGTACCTGCTGAGAAATTTGTTTGAAAATTTTCCCGATCAGACACCAGTGTTGTCAAATCTCACGAGACAAACAAGCAACTTTACCCCTGAAAATAAGCCTAAAATAAGCCAACTGTCAAAGATAGGGAAATCAAGCCCAAAAACAAGCCCAATACACAAGACCACATGGATCACAGTCAGTCCTGTTTGCCATATTATGTGTACATATAACATACATACAACAGTAACTCCAGTAACTACAATACTGCAGACCTGCTTCTAAAGTCTTAATTTATCATTGTCTTTAGTTAGTGTGACAGTAAATGATTCCTTATGGCCATGAACATAATATGGCTTTTTGTAGCACATTTTGCAAATTATTGGACACTGAACTCATTAATATCCCAACACAAACAAAATATCTGAGAAAGACGCAAAATCCGTCGAAAGTGGCTGAGTGCAGTGCTTTTCAAACCAGTCATGGGCACAGACCGCGTTTCTGCTCCCTCTCAGCTCCCGATCACACCTGTACCAGGTAATAATCTAGCTTCCCCATAGTACCTGTAACATTAAATCACCGGCGCCGCCACTGAATATAAGTGTGTCATACATGCTTATTTTATTATTAATTGTGTCTTTTAAATATAATCTTACCTTGCAATACAAAATGCATTTATATTATTCCAGAGTCTTATCCGTGTTTCTTGACAAAACGGAGACTCCAGCTTTAAAATACTTTCACTTTTATTTACACACAGCAGGAAATAATCACCTTCATACCACAGCCGGGAGCGGTCTAAGCAGAAACGAACTCAGTGGCCCGACGTGGGATTTTGGGGGATATTATTTTTGTGAATAAATATTAAGTAACAATAAGGGATAGGGGACAAGCTCCCGCCACCACCTTATTCAGTCATACGCATATTATACTTTGTATTTCTACATATAAAACGCTGTACTGCAGTGACATTTAAATCATTAGCATATTTAAATCATTAACACACGATCTTAATCACGATGCAATATCCACATTCGTAGCCGTCCAACGGCTGCTTTACGCTGATCCCTCTTTCTATGTCCATTACTTTTTTTGTTTGTGCAGGATTACGGGTGGTTTTAAATTCAGTGCAGAATGATTTCAATAATCTAATAATAATAAAATAATAATCTAAAACTCGCCGGAAGCGTAAAGTGGCTTAATATCCTAAAGCAACATCGACGAAAAACTGAATATCTCTCACGCTTAGTACATTCTGCCAAATGCAGTAATCCAGGGCTGCCTCACCCTCTCCTGTTATATGCAGGACCAGTGACATCAGTGTGTATCACTGAAGGGGCAGTAATGTGCAGGGCGCCGTATGTCTTGCTTGTGCCCGCGGACCTGATGACCCCCCACCCCACATTACCCGACTGCGCATAAGTCGCTAACTGGCTATAACGCACACAGCGCATGTCCCATCTGCATACGGAAAAAAAGCTCTCACTAAAAGAGCAGACACTATTTAGCCAAAATACAGGCTAAATAAAAGGGCAGCCCCACCACCAACATTAAGTCACATTACAGACATACTATTATAAAACTTTAATGCTATTAAGTTTTCTATAGTATTGAACCCCATCCTGGGTTGTTCCCTGCCTCGTGCCCATTGCTTCCGGGATAGGCTCCGGACCCCCCGCGACCCAATAGGATAAGCGGTTTGGAAAATGGATGGATGGATGGATGTTCTCCCTCATAGGTCATACTGAGTGGTTGACCCTTTCCCTTCTCCTTGCCGCCCTGATGCTCAATTTGACCAGAAGGCTCCGGATCGTGTCGTGCTTCTTCCATTTCTAAATTATTGAGGCTACTGTAGGACACTTAGAGCCTTAGATATAATTTTACGTCATTTTTTATATTTTGTGTTTTTGTTTTCTGTGTGTGTGTTTGAGGGAGAAACTTACTGGACGCAGAAATACATGAAAAATTGTAAAGGAAAGAAGATTGATGGCTGATCCCTTTAGCTGCTGTGTGTGGAAAGCGTCCCTGACCGTATGGAGAGGCAGCGGGACCCCCTGGGGGAGACTCTGGAGGCCCCCCTCGCCTCCCACAGAGACACCCGTCATCCTGGACCTCATACAGCACAGGCTGGCAGGGCGGCTCACAGCCACCTCCTCTGTTCCCCAGCAGCACTTCCAGAGCAGCCAGCTGGGCACCTTTCCAGTGTTTTATGCTTCTCTTCCTGGGTTTGGCTGAAGCTGCCCCTTTGCTTTCAGCCAAGATTCGATATTTTAACTTTCTGGTGCCAAATTAATAATCACTGTGAACCTGGTCACCTGACTCTCCTTCCTGACACAGATACACTCCCAGCAAAGACATAGAAACAAATGACGTAATCTTACATTTACAGTATGTGCCAGATCCTTCATTATAACATGGATTATGCTGAACAATCAGCTTTTAAGAAGCACAAGCTGACTGATGCCACTGGACATCTGCAGGACAAGGTCTGTTCCCACCATGACAAACCCCTGGAGATCTACTGCCGTACCGACCAGCAGTGTATCTGTTATCTCTGTACGATGGATGAACACAGAGGCCATGATACAGTCTCAGCTGCTACAGGAAGGGCAGAGATGGAGGTCAGAAATATTCTTGTCACGATCGCGGTCGGGCGAAGCGGCGATCGTGCGGGTCGGCAGGCAGGAACGGGCAGACAAGCCGAATTCAGGGCTAACAAGAGGTTTATTAGGATACGGAGCACGAACATCGACCAACATCAATGACGGACAAGGGGAACAGGTCAGACCAGGACTTAAATACACAGAGACTAATCAAAGTAAGCAGACAAAGCAGGAGACGATCAGGGAAGCACACGTGGGGACAATTCTGGTCATGCCCGGCTCGTCCGCTCCTCCTGTGTGCCACGCCCCCTGATTACCCACGTGTTTTCTCCCGATTGTACCCAGCTGTGTCTAGTTAATTTGCTCAGTCCTGTGTATTTCAGTCCGTGTCTTACCTGAGTCCATTGTCTGTCATTGATGTTAGTGGATGTTTGTGCTTCATATCCCAATTAAACCTTCGTTTGCCCTAACTTTCGCCTGCCTGCCTGTTCCTGTTTGCTCGTGCTATCGGTGCGATCCTCCCGTTCAGCTCGTTCCCCTGACAATTCTTATATAACTTATGAATATTATATAAAGTAAAAAATTTTGTCGCATGTGAATAAATTTGTTTTTAAGAGATTAAGCCTGATTAGTTTATGAAAGGAAAATGCACAGAAAATGAGTGTCCTATAACCGATAAGCCTCCTTCAGTAAGACCCTTAACCCCCAGTTCCCTGGGCGCTGCTACAGGTGGCAGCCCTTCACAAAAACAACTTACTTACAATTTCCCTACGGGGATCAATAAAGTATTGATTATTATTATTATTTATCAGGAACTGTGTTGTCAATGGGACAAACCTGTGTCAAGATGTTATTATAAAATGTAAAAAAGTTCTGATCGAATTCCTACTGAAAACTGACTTAAACAGCATATTATGTGGCTGCAGCTGAATGCATACAGCCAGCAAACAGGACCAAGAGGTTCAGCGATGACCTTTAGTAAACTTCACAGCTCAGAGAACATTAGCGAAGAGGGGCAAAGAAGGAGGGGAGTTACATTAGTGGAAAATGAGCAATTGTTATTGCAACATGAAGATGTTCCAGACTTACTAAACATTGCATTTACAAGGACGGAATTGAATCGGGCACTAAATAGACCTAAGGAGTCAGCACCAGGAAAGGAGCAGATCTGCTATGCAATGATACATCATCTTAGTGATACGTCTAAAAACATACTGCTTGAGCTGTACAACAAAGTGTGGGAGAAAAGCGGAACTGCCACTATGCTGGAAAGAAGCCATAACAGTCCTGATATGCAACCCGGGAAAAGACTGTACTAACCCAGGTACTTACAGTACAAACCTATTGTGTTAACATCTAACGTTTGGAAAGTAATGGAGAGAATGGTGAATAACAGGTTAACATGTTATATGGAAGCTAAAGGATATCTGGCTAAATACCAAAGTGGTTTTAGGAAAGGAAGGAACACCATGGATCCAGCCTTCAGTTTTTGCTTCCAATCAGAAGGTACTACACCGGCAGATAACGATTTCTGGAATATTAAAGTTAAAGGTGTCATGCCCCGCTTGTCCGATCCTGTATTCGTACTAAAAGGTGGCAAATTACTCATGTTCTGTACTGTGAACACCCGTGTAAAATAATCATTAAACTCATTTACTATATCAATTTCATTTCCCTTACCATCCTGCAGATTATTGATTTCAGCTCTTAGAGCTCTTTTGGAGTTAAAGTATTGGAAGAAACTTTTATTGTCATCCTTAGCCTCCAGTGCAATCTTCCTGTCTACCTTCTTCTTAGAGAGTCGAATATTTTTAACTCGACCTGTAGACTCCTGTTTAGTTTTGAAATCATTAGTTAATTTCCATTTGTGGAACAGAGCACTTTTCCTCCCAATTTTATGCTTAATTTCTGTAGTAAACCACCTTGGCTGCAGTTTCCTAGATTTAGTTTTGCTGGAAACAGGTATGAAGTCCTCTTGCACTTGCAACAATGTGCTTTTAAAAAATTCTCATGCCTCTTCAACAGTTTTGCTATTTAATTCCATCCAGTTTACAGTTTCTACTTTCAGTCTCATACCATTAAAGTTAGCCTTCCTAACATTGTATACTTTTGTTTTGGACTTTGGTCTTCGGACACTAAAATTAACCTCGAATTTAACCCTTTTATGATCACTACTGTCCAATGGTTCTAAAGCTTCTAATTTTCCAATCCTATCCTAGTTATTAGAGAAAACAAGATCAAGAAGGGCTTCTCCCCTGGTAGGGGTATTAACAAACTGAGAAAAAGAACAATCCTGTACTAATTCCACCATCTCAAGTTCATTTATAGAAGAGCCAGAGACTGTGTCCCACTGTATCCCAGGTAAATTAAAATCAGCCATAACCATCATATCATTTTTTGTTACTCATAATCCTGATATTGTCATAAAACATTCTGCTTTCCTTTACAGCTACATTAGGTGTCTATAACAAACACCGACAATTAGGCCATTTGAGTTTTTAGCATTTATTTTTTCCATACAGCTTCTGTACTTTTATTTTTATCAGTGAGCTCCCTTACCTGTAAGTTTTCTTTTACATATACTGCAACACCACCTCCATTCATGCCTATCCGGTCTCTATGGAACAACGTATAACCATCCATATTATATTTCTCTCCATCATTGTCACTCATCCATGTTTCAGTTATTCCTATAATTTAGTAAGAGTCTGATGAAATTAAAGCCTCTAAATCATGAATTTTGAGCGTTTAAGTACAGACCACAAAGGGTAGGCCTTTCACAGTGCCCACTTTTAATATTAATTGGGGCTTTCTGCCTCTCCAAACCTATATTCTTAACTAACCTCCCTGCCCCCCCAGTCCCTAGTTTAAACATTCCTCAACTACTCTACACATATGCCTCCCAACACACTGGTTCTCCTCTGGTTCAGATGCAACCCGTCTGGCTTGAATAGGTCCCACCTCTTCCAGAAGGTCTTCCAATGCCCATAAACCTAAACCCCTCTTTCTTACACCACCATTTTAGCCACGCATTTAATCCTCTTATCTCAGCTAACTTAGCCTGGCTTGCACGTGGCACGGAAAGTATTCCAGAGAATACCACAGTGGATGTTCTGTTTCTAAGCTTATCCGTGACTTCTATAAATTTATCCTGCAAATTCTATACATTTATCCTCATACATTCTCAAATCCTTTTCTGTATTGTCTTACAGAACCAGTTTGAATAAGGGTATGAGAGTGAACATGCTCTAAAATACATTCATTAACTGGGATATTTAAATATATCAGTAATTTTGTTGTTTCCTTGTCCTAGTCAGAAACACGAGTAATTTTATTTGAGACTCTGCGCTGAGACCAAACTGCTGTTTAATGACCTTACAGGGTGAGTTATCCTGAGATTCTGTAATACACTGGCTGGTCAAAAAAAAGTTACACACTTTAATATTTCGTTGGACCGCATTTATGATTATGGTGCACATTCGTCAATGCTTCGTTTCCACATGCTTATGCAACATCTCAACATTTTTTTTCATCGAGATTTGAATTAATTTCTTGGTGAGATCTTGTATCAATAATAGGTGAGTTGAACCACTCCATAAAGTCTTCTTCAGGACATCTCCAAGATTTTCAGTGGGTTAAGGTCAAGACTCTGTGGTGGCCAATTCCTCCTGCTCCCTGAACTACTCTTTGACAATTTGAGCCCTTTGAATCTTGACATTATCGTCCCGGAATATGGCCATGCTGTTAGGAAATTAAAAAATCCATTGATGGGATAACGTGGCCATTCAGGAGATTCAGGTGCTCAGCTAACTTCGCTTTATTGCTGCATAATATTACTGAGCTGTAATAATGATCCAATCATTGCTTGCTGATTTTAATTCAAGTGCCGGCAGTGTATATGCATAAGT
Source organism: Brienomyrus brachyistius (assembly GCF_023856365.1). Taxonomy (NCBI): domain Eukaryota; kingdom Metazoa; phylum Chordata; class Actinopteri; order Osteoglossiformes; family Mormyridae; genus Brienomyrus; species Brienomyrus brachyistius. The sequence goes on along the minus strand of NW_026042329.1, from coordinate 130,532 downwards.
ATTTTCAGCACTACAGCCGACTCAGGGGTTCTAGGTTTTTGGGTTTTTGGATGGGCAGCTCAGGTTGAGGTGTTCGGTCACGGAATTTGTCCATAAAAGCCAATAAAAGTTTATCTGTATGCTCTTGTGACTCTAAAGCCTAAGAAGAGGGAAGCAGGATCTTTACTAACTGACCTTGGGAGCCTGAGCTACTTCAGATGCAGGAGGCTGGGTACGATTGTCACATGACTTTGTTGTCACAATGCTAATCACTCTTGAACTAGAGGGCTCTGTATCTAATTTCTAATACGAATGCAATTGATATTTCAGCCACTATTATGGTCCCTGAATTTTAAGTTACATCAATGAAAGTTGAATGTTGTTTTTGAAACTTGGAGTATTTCACACCCTTTTCTCATAAATCTTGATTTCGTATCAGAGTTGGCTGTATTTGGATTGGTGTTTTTTTTTCTTGTTTTTGCTATGCCAAACTGTACCAGTTAGCAAAAATGTATGCTAAAATGTCTTGTTCATGCTATTATGAGCTATGCTTTAGTTAAATGTTATTTTTAGCATAGGTACTGAATTCCATTGGTACTCAAAATAAAGTTTTTCATCGGGTCTGAGTAATGTTGATAATAGATTGTGGTACGCAGTTTACGCAAAATGCTCATATGGGCAGTGTTGGGGAAGTTACTCACAAAAGTAATCCATTACAGACAGAGGTGGAAAGTTCAGATTCAGAAAGTACAAAGGTTTTGTTTCAACCAACTACACTGAAAAAAGGTAACTTTGAATGAGCTCAATGGAATCCTGTACAGTGGTTCCACACAACTAGTATTTTGAAAGTGAAACATTCTTTTTAAGCTGATGCATTCAGTTTCTGTTCTGAAAATGGAACATAGTTGGGTTAATCTCGTAAATCTTTCCCAGAAGATTTTCTTGTTGCTAGGCTGCATAATATTATTTATCAGGGCTGAAAGAAGGTGAGAGCTCCCTTAGTGGCAGCAGGAGTACATACATGCATAGGGCACCCAACCACTGTCTGACACATAAGACCTCAGTAAGGTCTATTTCTATGGTTACAATCAACATTGAACTTTCCTGTATCTGGGGCTTTTACACTCCTGCACATAAAATGCGGGACTATATAATGCTATACAAATATACAACCAGCACCGCTGGCCTACAGGGGAGTTTTCACATTTTCCAATACGTTTGATGCGAATGGTGTGCGCATATTCCAGGACATTCAAAAAGAATACAGTCTGCCTGTCTTCTCATTTTTCTTCAACCTCAGGCTACGATCCACAATGATGGCCTATGCTGTGCCATGGAATTCTGTCTTAGATGATCACCCAGTGTTTAGCTGAATCGATCCTGTCGAGGCATCTAAAGGCACAGTCACAAACATTTACAACAATTTACTCCTTAACGTTCATAAGCCTTTGAAGATTCTGTCAAAATGGGATTTAGAACTTTCTAGGTTAGGATTCCACCCGGTTTGGGAAACAGTGCGGTCGAATCTTTGCCTTACTTCCAAAAACCTTAGTCATGTACGTATTCACTTTAAAACTATCCATCCTTTCTATTGTAACCCTACAAACGGTATCTCATCAAACCTGCTCCCCATCCATACTGCAGCATTTGCAACACTGACACTACCGGTACATTTCTACATGTTCTGGGACTGTCCAGTGACCCAAAATTTATGGAAGCTTGTCACTCGTATGTAATGTGATCTTACTGGACTATACTTTGACATGGAGCCTTGCTTACTATTGCTTAACGATGACTTGATGTACCAGTTCTCATTACGTGATAAAAAACTGTTAATGGCAGGCTTTACAGCTGCTAAGAAAACCACATTACAGTGATGGATACACCCAGACACAAACCTGAAGCAATGCTGGATTGTCTCATTCCATTACATTGTCTGTTTAGAGTATACAACTGCAAAGATTAACAAGGCAAAGCAATCACTGTAAATACCTGGAGGAATATGGCTGCTGCTCTTAAAGAGCTTCTTTGAATAGTCTAGTTTATATGAGTTTGCTGCCAACATGTCAAGTGTGAAAAGTTGTTCTGTGTTTCCTTTTCTATTTTCCTCATTTCTTTTACTGCTTTTTTTCTCTTTATTGTCATTTATTCTTGTGGTATCTCTGTCCTGTATGTGCTTTCTGACAAATTGACGGAATGACAATACAAATATAATCACAAAAAAATGTGCTTATATAAATTTGTCACATGTTTTATATATTTATACTTATATATTTTTTGTTAATGTGTGTCTTACTACGGCTGCTTCAAGAGGCTTTGCACACAAGTATTTCACACTCACATGTATGAGCGTATACAGTAGTACCTGTGTTCTGGTGACAAACTGTGTGACATTAAAGAAGTGATTTGATTTGATCTGAAATATACCCCAGTGGGGTGTTTCATGAACAACCACAGCTGGTCATTTTTTAGTATAAATATAGATCATCCTGTACAGTCAGTGTTTGGCAGAGTCTTCTGCATGACAATGGGTGAAATAAACCATAGCATCTGTTAGATTATATACCTAATCTAAAGTGAATTTAGGTGATTCAGATGTTTAATTAGACATGAGAAAATGAGGGAGATTCACTCAACTATGTTCTGTTCTCAGAACACAAAGTCAATGCATCAACTTAAAAAAAATGTTTAATTTTCAGAATACTCATTCTAGTTCAGTGAAAACACTGTCCATGATGCAGTTAATTCTAGTTAATTCTAAACATTACACATGAAAACTAACACATTTACATTGTGTCAGTACTGTATAATTAATTTAAATAAAACCAAGAAGCCAGTTGAATCCTTTTTTCATTTGAGTGTATAGAGTCACAGTGACAGAGTACTCCATGGTTGGTTGAAACAAAACCTTGGTCTGGATTTGTACTTTCTAGACCTGAGCTTTCCACGTCTGTCAGTAATGGATTACTTTTGTGAGTATCTTCCCCAACACTGTTTACAAATGATACCAAGTGATGTTTTGCAAAAATAATTTTACCTCTTAGTATACTGTAGATTGCTGTTGTGTGCTTTGGGTAATGCAGTTTGTCCACTTTTAAGGCACCTGATTCAAATCCTTGTGCTATTTACCACACAGCTCTTGAGCTGAATCATTTGTGATGGAACAGCAAAAGAACTAAGCTACACAGGACTCCGGCCCCCCAGCACTGGAGATTGACACCGCTGGTGTACAGTGCGTCTTTCAGTGCGTTAGTGTGTTCGGTCTATGGACACAAATACTCCTGCCAGCTGATCCAACCTCAATCCAGTAGATGGCACAATCCGACAGAACAGGCCAATCAATAAATCCAGCGAGGAAGAAGAAGGCGGGGCATAGCCATCTAACTGCTTGGAGCTGTCCACTCTGAAAATCACTTATTTGGCATTTAACCAGTTCCTTTGTCATTATTATGTGGAATTAAAAGCTACAGAATAAGTAGTCCGAATGTAATCAGATCTGCCTGGAAGCCACTGACCGGCGAAGCTGCTGAACCCGAGGATCCGCCCTTACCTGACATGCGTGAGTGACTCCACTCCGTGCTGCGGTTTGGGCTTTTTGGTCTTTAAAGCTCTTATACGATGTAATATATAGTATTTCAGACATATTTTTTTTATTGCTTTCCCTTTTTATTTCGATAATACAGAGAGGTTTTGTCGAATATTTGAAAGGGCCGTTTCTTTCAGTTTCACATTTGCGAGCGTATTCCCCACGAGTGTGAAAATTCGCGAATAATACCCCTCCCCCCCCCCCCCAACTTCAACCCAAAACAGTCTGCTAGCCTGAGCGATAACATAAAAGTTAATTTATGACCAAGTTCTAAACAAACAGTACTGTACTGTTCACTTTGCATGTGGCAGAAGTGGCTTAATGGTTAGGGAAGCGCACTGTAATTGAGAAATTACAGGTTCGAATCACTGAGAGACCACTGAGGTACCCGGACGCTGAATTAGCACATACAGTATAAATGAAGAGGATTCAGATTGAAGAGTGAAGTCTGCACCCATGATGTTACGGTTCATAGGTCAGATCCACTATGTCACCCTTCCGTGGGACTGAACCAGGACTCCAGCTTTACCCATCCGGACATGTGGGAAGGAATCGATCCCTCCTTGTTCGCACTGCTGCCGTACATTCCAATGTTGCCATCATCATGCCACCAGGAATGCTGCTTCTGAGTGCTGTATTGTAATGTTCCACCTGATTTATTAAAATATCTGAAATGCATTTTCAACAATATAGATCTCCTTTCAATTAACATTATGTGCTTAATTCTTATAATGAGCTCATTCATGCCTGTGTGCATACTTGTGTCAACACACTGACAATGCTTCCGGTCAGTCCTTAGTTAAAAAAACACCTGCAGTATGAGCAGCTATCTCCTATGAGCACGAACCAGGTGCAAAATCATTTGGTATTTTGACAAGGTGCGTGCGTGTGAAAATGAACAATGCGCTTTACATAACGGACGCTGGTTTTTTGGTGCTATATGGATATTTTACCCCCACGATACGATAAGCATATTAGTAGTTATATTAATGAGATGCACACAGTAACGCCCAAAATGTAGTCATCTGTATACTGTAAATTTGGTGTAACCTTATGTTTATTGAATTCGGTTAGTGACGCACGGCACATGCTACTGTTTTGGTAAATCATGGAAGCGATAAGCACGGAAGTGGCAGTGAAGAAAGGGACAGCTCACTAACCACGTCTTTTAAAAGAGGATATATTTTGGATAAGATAAAAAGACATGGGTAGTGTAGCGATACTTTTTGCAGTTTAACGTCCGATGTGTTTTTTGAAAAATAGTTTTTATTTTTATTTAATTTCACAAACACTTATTCAGTGGAGATTCTAAGGTAGCAGGCAGACAACGTCATGGCTTTAATAATGAGTGTATTTCGCAGCTAAAGGATCTTAAAAAGCGCACCATACTAATGGTAATTTAATAAACATGACTAAACAACATTTAAGGTGGTTTTGCCTTTTCTGGTGGTCCATCATCCAGAATAGCGCCTGTGTGTTTCCTCTTCAGGTGCTCCTGCGTAGCACTGGGGCCGAAACTTTGCACAGTTGTAAAACCACCTTTTTGGTTTGTGATAATTTGAACTCCTCCCATAATCACATAGTGATATAATGAAATTATAAAAATGGTAATTTCATTAAAATAATTTTTCAAAAACTATATATTGATTTTAAAATATTGATGTAGACACATGCACTTTCACCCTACACTTAATGCCGTTGTAACTGTCATGAAGCAGGTACTGCGTATGTGTGTGCATGTTTGTATGTGTGTTGGGAGTATTGCAGACTAACAATAGTAACCTATAGAATTCACTCAAATTAACTGAGGTAACAATTTGCACTCACTTTTTTTGAGTAAATTTCAACTGATGTTTTTTTTTTAAGTAAAGTATACCCAATTTTAGGCAATAAAATATATGAAATTAAGCTACTTAAGTCTACTTACAGTATTACCCATAGGATTTACACAAATTGATTAAGGCAACTGTACTCAGTTTTTGGTGAATCTTTCTTTTTTTATGAGTAAAGTAAACCCAAGTTTACCGAAAACAATGCCCCATGAGATAAACAGCGCTATTTGGTGTCTGGTTTAAAGTGATACCAGGCTGTGTCTTTGCCAGAATGAGCCTGATGCAGTTTCCCATCCTACTGGGAGTTTTGGGCTTTGCTCAAGGACCCATAGTAATGGTTCTGCTGACACCAGGCATGAACCAGTAACCTTCTAGTCGCAGATCTGGAGGATTAGCCCCCTGAGCCACATGCTGTCTTCCCAAAAGAACCTGGTCTAAAATCAACGGAGCAGTATTTCACTGTTATTTTAAGGGTGCAGTAGGTGTTAAATTTTGGTGGCCGGCACATTCAGGGAAACCCTAAATTTCAGCGCAGCCTCGCTGAAAAGTCAAGCAACCCCATTGCACCAACGAAATAAAATCTCTGGCACTGCCACTGGCTGGCTGGGTTAGTTAACGGATGTAATCGACTAACCAGAGGGGTTTTTCTTTTCTTAGTTTGTATATTTATTCCCATCCTTCATACGTGTGAATCCTGACCTCTGTCATCTCGATCTTCTCTAACTGCAGGATGATGTTCTGTCTTCTGCTCCTCCTCTGCCTTGGTCACTGTCTCCCTGCTGTCTTATTGGGAGAATTAAGCGAATAACAGCCTCACACTGACCCTGTGTGTAATTAGCGGAATATGTCAGTGCTTCTCTGATTTGTTAATAATACGGTGATGTGAATGTCTGATAGGGGTGTCTGCTGTAACATTCTTCTGTCAGGGGGCTGGGGGTTATAACTGTTTTAAAAGCCTTAGTATTAACACCTCATTGACAGCCTGGTGGGAATTTTTAAATATAAGCAGGTCTGCACTTACCCCCTGCAGTCTAACACTCATTTGGAACAATCCAGATATTTGCCAGAAAAAGAAAGCATTGAACTTCCCTGTATGGTGCGATAAAGGGATTATAAATCTAGAACATGTTATTCAAAACAGGAAAGTTATCCCATTCAAAGAACTTGTTTCAAAATATGGAATTTTTTGAGCATCAGCAAGTGAAGTCCATTATTCAGGCGAGGTTCAACCCTAATCAGCTTCATTTAGAAATACCTCCATGGGTACTTGAATTTTTAAATCTCTCTTGCCCCAAATTATTATCAAAATTGTATAAGTCATTGTCAAAAATAGATGACTCAATTTCCCTCCCAACCTCAAAATGGGAGCAAGATCTATCCATTGATCCAGAGCAAAACCTTTGGAATCAAGTATGTTTAAACACTTTCAAAATGACTAAAAGTCCCAACTTGCAACTTATACAATACAAAACTCTCCATAGAATACACTACACAGGACAAAGGATGTTCCAAATGGGCCTTAAATACTCAAACTTATGTTCCCGCTGCTCAGGTAACTTTGTGGAGAACTACATGCATGCCATGTGGTCCTGCACACCGGTGCAGAAGTTCTGGCAGAGAACTGGAGTGGCGTGGAGTCTGGAGTGCTGGTGGTGGCGGGGGCCGGTCCTGGGATGGGCGGTTGGCCTCTTTGGTGCGGGCCTGGGTCCGGGGCTCTGGCGCCCGGGGCCTAGCCATCTTCTTGGTGGGTGCCTCCCTGCGCCGGGGTGGCTTGTGCTCCCCCCGGGGTGCTGCCGGGGGGGTTGGTCCATGTTAGGGCGTCCGGTCTGCACAGTGTTGGAGGTGGCGTGTCTCGGGCCTGGGCAAGTCTGCCACATTTTTGTCATCCAGTGAGTGACTGTCTGAGTGCGGACTGCCCTTCCGGGTGGCTTTTGGCGCTGCCCTGGGGTGTGGTCGCTGGAGGCCCCGGGTCCACTCCTTCCTGCTCGGCGGTGGGGGGCTGGGGTGCCTACTGAGCCAGCTGGTTAGGCACGCCCACTTAATAGGTCGACTGAAGGCTTCGTCTAGAAGTGACGGTGGCAGCATTTATACGCCTACAGGCGTTGTGGTCCATCATTCTAGAAGAAGCCTTCAGTCGACCTATTAAGTGGGCATGCCTTATAGTAGGCATTACTTGTACTGACGCTGGCGTCAAGCTGGCGTGCATCTTAGCGTGTCGTCGACAGAACGTGGCGTGCCTTGTAGTCTTGCCAGATGGACACTATAGCATCATTTTGAACACACTTCCACCAAACGAGATTCGTATTAAACTACTGTGTTTTATTATTCCAAGCAAAGTTAATGAATGAATCAACTATGCAAATTCAGTTGACCTTGAAATAAATTAAAATATTACAAAAACAGTCTCGCAGAGTGAAATAAAGTGGCCTAAAAATTGCCAGACCACACTCACCCCTTCCGAGATTTACTCCCCCCCTCCCCAAAGTGAAATCTGCCCCCCCCCCCACTCTCAGTCTAGACACAGCCCCTCCCTAAACTTAAAGACTAGAATAAACACATTCACAATTCAATATTAATATCAAAATTATTTATTTACATATGTACATATGCATTAGTTTCAGAATGACTAGAAATATCTTTGTAGGGTGAGTTTGGAAACAAAACATATTTTAATTTAAATACTCAGTGTAGCAGTGATGTAACTGATGTAATTTTGCAAGAGGCCAATAGCTGGTCACCAGAGGAAGGAGAGGGAGGTCAGAGTAAGAATCCACCTTTCCACTGTGTTCAGGGGTATATCTGTATTACTGCAATGCCACTGTGAGTGTTTTGTGGGTCACATTGCATCTGATAATCTTATTCCTAAATTGTGTGGATTAAAAATAAGAAACTTAGACTAAAATACAAAGTAAATCAGGATTAATAAAAAGGAGATTTTATGCTCCTTTGGTCATTTGGAATCATATACAGTGCATCAAAGATGATCAGGTATGTAGTGAAATCAGAATGCTGTCCACATTGGTCTTAAGAAAAAATAGAAAGGCTGCAGTCAGAATAACAAATTAACTTAACCACGAACATGTTTATGTCTTATTGTACGTTAAATAATGACTTTACCCATTAACCATATCTAACGTGTTGTGATGGAGACGTTAACTGAGGGACCGCAGCGTCTCACGTGCTGCGACCGACGAGAAACCCGCAGTTACCTCAGGGCGGCAATAGGGAGCGGACGTGAGGTTAAAGTTTTAAGTTAAACCGTATTTTTTGTAAAATGAAAATTTATTACGCTTTATTTTTAATTATTTGTGTAATTATTTACTTAGGTAGTAAGGACTTAGTTCGGCTTTAAATGATTCTTTTCCCATGTTTTAATGAGGGTCAGAGAGACGCCGTTTGCTAATTGACTTGTCGATTGTCAGGTATAGCAGTTCACAGGTTTAGTTAGGAAAGTTTTATTCGTGCTTGTTGTATTTTGATCATTTAATCAAACGTGTGTTACTAATGTGATTGATGACTTTTTTTTTAACACTACGGATATTTTTTCCTTCCGCAGTTATGTTTCCCGTCTCCTTTTACATGGTTACTATTAGGGGTGCTCCGATTGATCGGTTGCCGATCACAATCGGCCGATAATTGCTTTGGGAAATTTGATTGGAGGTCTCTATAATGGCTGATATAGAAAAACCGATCAGATGACGCAAAATTCGCGAGACAATTTTTTTGCGCGCTGCTAAAATGGCTTCACCGGTCTGGCAATTCTACGTGTTGTGTGAAAAAGACATTAGCAATCTGCAACCTGTGTAAAAAGCCAATTCCACGAGGCGGGAAGCACCCAAAGCATTTTAACACCACGAACCTCATCAGACATTTGAAGGTTAGTCACATAAAGGAACATGAGCAGTTTTCAAAAGTTGGCTAGCGCTAAGAGAGAGCGGGAGAGTTCAGCACCTCGAGCGCCACTCACTCAGCCGTCGGTAACAGAGACGTTTCAAAGATAGCAACCCTACTGCAAGGACAGTAAGAAGCATAAAGAAATATCAGATAAAATAATAGAATTCATATGCCTAGATCATCAGTCTATTGTGGAAGACGAAGGGTTCCAGCGACTCATGTCCTACATGGATTCACGTTACACTATGCCAGGGCGAAAATATTTCACAGATGTACACCTGCCGCAGTTATACTAAACAGTGTTTACAAATTTCGACCGCCTTATGAAGGACAACATAACATCAGTTAGTTTTACAAGTGACATTTGGAGTGCGAGTGTACAGGTATGTCCCATGTCCATGTTGAGCCTCACTGCGCAGTTCATTAATCAAAACTTCGAATTACAAAAAGTGGTTCTTCATTCTCAAGAGTTTTCAGGGTCACATACCGCGGACGCTCTTGTTGGTGCATTTAGCGACATGTTTCGTGCATGGGGAATCCCGAAGGAAAAAGTGTATATGTATATGTATATGAGATACAGGTTTTTTGTACAGACAGCAAATACAATATACAGACAGAAATATATAAAATATATGTATAAGGTGAGGTGAAAGCCTCCCCCCTCCTCAGTCGTCAGGCTTACATTTCATTACACTTAAATCAGACAGAAAAAGTCATTTTGCATGTTTATTCTGTTTGCTGAACCCAGTCACTTATTTTGTCAGACATACGTCACACGTCAGACAGAGTAAAAAGGGTTATACTGGTTAAAAAGCAGAGATTTTACCTTTTTGCCACGGCGAAGCAGCGACATGTGACACTCTGATACGGCAAAAATGATTCCTCCAGCACACAGTGAGCTATCCCAGCATGCACAGCGACACGGAGGAGTTTGTATAAACCCAAAACCCTGGATAGAGGGGTTCAATGAATGAGGAGGTGAAGCTGTACAGGAGGGTCAGTCCATCAGAGGAGACTCTGTAAAAGGACAGAGTACCAGCCGCCCAGTCTAGATACACTCCTACTCTGCGGGAGCCTGAGGGCTTTATGGGTAGGAAAGTCTGTTTATTATTGTGATGGACAGAGTAACTGTAAGGAGAGCTGAACAGACTCCATGACTTGTCATTGAATCCAAGCAGACAGTCAACACTGCGTCCTTTCCTCCTTATTCCTTTATAAGTCACTCCTATCCAGGCTCCATCTCCAATGCACTCAACCTCCCAGTAACAGCGACCAGTCAGACTCTCTCTGCACAGAACCTGGGGCCAGCAGTCAAATCTCTCTGGATGATCAGGATATGGCTGCTCTGCCCCCGGTGTCACCTTCCTGTTCTCCTCTGACAGAGACAGGAGGCTGTATGCTGTGTTGGGGTCCAGCGTCAGCTGGCAGGAGTCTGTAGGCAAGAGGAAGAGCGATTAATCCCATGACGAAGCCCAGCATCTCCATCATTATCACTGTCACACCTCACACACTCACTAACACAGAACTCACTCCAATACACACATTTTATTCCCAATATACTCATGTAGCCGCCCGAGTCTGCGGCGCTCCGGCTGCCCCCTGCGCTGTGAGACACGCCGCGCTGAGAGACTCGCTGGGGACCCAACTGCACTTTAGCCTGTGCTCTATTATTCTGTACGATACATAAAATATAAAAACGAAGCAGGAATTCAAGTATGTGAAATACCTCAGGAAATGTCGGACGCCGCGCGACGCCAGCGAGAAGACGCGCCGAAATGATGCGCGCGCTCAATTTATAGCCTTAATTACAGGTGAATAAAATTACAAACAGCATTAATCAAACATGTTAATGAGAGAGGTCAGAGGAGAATGGGCAGTTTCATTAAACATGAAATTGTACCCCATAGAGTACCACTATGAGTTAATTTGTCTTTACTTCAAAATAAGAACTTCCTTCAAACCGCTTCGGACACATACCCCCATCCAGCAGCGTGCAGCGCCGACTAGTGATGTGTCGGTCGCGAACGAGCCGCTCAAAAGATCCGGATCCGGACCAAGAGACATTTTTATAAAGCAAAACGGCTCAGCGCTCCATGCTGCTCTGACTGCGACTGAAGTTTGTGTTAATTAGTGATGTGTAGGTCGCGAACGAAACGGCTCTCGGAGCTCTTTGAAGAGAACGATCGGAGCCGGCTCCTGCCTGTGAGCCGGAGACAGAGCCGCTTTTTTTTCCATCCGCACGGATTGGTCAATTACACGATGCATGTCTGCACTGAGCAGGAGGGGAAGGGGCGGTCTACTGGGTGTGTTCGACTTAGGCTTTAAGTCATAACTCGTCTTGCTCTCGTGAGGTTTTTGTACCATGTGACATGGTCACGGATGGTGGTGACGTTTTGCAGCGCCGGCTGAAGTCGGACAAAAAAAATCTAACCATGATGCATTGCGTTGGGACCAGAATGCACTGCTTTAAGCCAGCGCTGGAAATGGCTGCGTGAAGTTGAACGCACCCATAGACAAATACAGCAATCGCAGGAACAGACAGAGAAACAGGAGGGAAGGAGACGCGCACGACAAAATGAGTGACTGCAGGAAACGGAGTAAAATTTGGATACATTTCAATTGTATTGATAATACAAAGGCAGAGTGTAGAGCGTGCAAGGTTAAAATCTCATATCGAACAGGCCCTACAAACAACCTGCATCGGCACATGAGAACTGTACATCCATCAGCGCAGCGGGAAGAAAAAAGGCAAGCAAGTGAACCTGCTACTAATGAATCTGTCAGTTTGTCTACTGCAACTGTTTAAAGTGCCAGTTTGTCAATGTCTACACCGTCATCCAGTACAGCACCACAACCACCTAGACCTACAACCTAGAGCTCTATGAGACAGTTTGCGCAAACAGAACAGAACTGGCTAAAATGATTGCACGTGATTTCCAACCATAGTAATTCATTTCACTAATAATGTTCATTAATCTGAAGAGCCACTTCGGAGCCATAAGAGCCGGCTCTCTTAACAGAGCCGGAAATCCCATCACTAGTGTTAATGGCGTGCGAACTGCGCGACTGATCACGTGACGAGTCAGACATGGTTCATACCATCAGGTTAAACGGAGGGAGGGGCGGGGCTGCGCGTGCTGACGGTGTAGAGGTACAGAACACGAGGGAGGGAGAGGAGGAGAGAAAGAGGGAGTGTGGTGCGTGAATAGTAGGCAAGATGAGTGACAGTTGGAAACGAAGTGGCACTTTGATGCATTTTAATAGCTATGATAACTCAAAGGCGGAATGCAAAATTTGCTAGATGAAGCTGTGATTTCGAGCAGGATCCACAAACAACCTTCACAGACACTTAATTACATAATACATAATTAATACATAGTTGTTATAGTGGATAGAACCTAAAACTGTTGGATACTGGTGTTTTGCACGTTGTAATTAATTTTTTATTTTTTATCATAATTTGTTATTTATGTTATTTGAGTGTTAATAGATCAAAAACAAAAACAGATTTTCCACATATACGATGTTCAATACACGTGTAGTGTATTGTTTAAGGTTTTTACATTTAATCTTTTTATACCAAACATAATGTCAAATTATGGTATTGAGGAAATAATAACGTTTAGTACACATATCAGTCATGGGTCAAAACAGCGCTGGATCTGACTGAGGCAGAAGTAATAAAATGAAGAGTCATTTGGGAGCCGGAAGAGCCGACTCTTCTTGGTGAGCTGAGCCAAATGATCCGACTCACTAAAAAGAGCCGGAATTCCCATCACTAGCGTAGACTGAGGAGACGTTCAGTGTCACAGCCTGTTTGGGGGATGCACAGCTGTACCAGAATGTATTATACCCTGTTACACTCTCACACAAACACAAAGATATAATGTATTTCTACAGAAGTTACAAAAACCTAAACCAGTCTTTTTTTTTTATAAAAAGGGGGAAAAATCACACACACACACACACACACACATTACAATAACTGTGTGAATGTTATCATAAAGTAGTATTAAAGATATTAAAAATAAACACATGCAAACAAACTTACATTTCTGGACCCCTGGTCTGGTCCTGCACTCTCCACTGTGGTCCACACTATAGCAGAAGCAGAATGACATAGTGCTGCTGTATCCATTTATTTAATTATTGCATTTTCTCCACATACACGAGTCTATAGCAGGACAGACAGACATTCTGTACTCACTTCAGTTTCTCCAATTTACAGCTGGGATCCTCCAGTAGAGCAGAGAGCAGCTTCACTCCTGAGTGTCCTGGGTGATTGTAGCTCAGGTCCAGCTCTCTCAGGTGTGAGGGGTTTGACCTCAGAGCTGAAGCCAGGGAAGAACAGCCTTCTTCTGTGACTCTACAGAATGATAGCCTGCAGAGAGACAGACAATATCTCTCCAATAAATAAAAACACCTCAAAACTAAGAGTATTACTTTAAAGTAAATGTAATGACTCCAATAAAGATTTCAATAATTACAGTTGATACTGTGGAATACCCAGTAATACTGACCTCAGTATCTCCAGTGTACAGTGTGAATCCCCCAGTCCAGCAGAGAGCAGCTTCACCCCTGAATCCCACAAGTTATTGTCACTCAGGTCCAGCTCTCTCAGGTGTGAGGAGTTTGATCTGAGAGCTGAAGCCAACACTTCACAGCATGTCTCTGTGAGTCTACAGCTGTCCAGCCTGGAAAAGGAAACGTGTTAAGATATAAATACATACACCACACACAGGTATATCAAATAAAATATCAAAATAAACATTATTGTTTTTAAATACAATAAGTGAGGCAGCATATACTTCAAAAGGAACTAGACAATCCTCTGATATTCCTCATGTTCCCTGTCATGAAGAATACAGTGAATACTTTCAATTCAAAACAAAAATACCATGAACAGATGAGCAGATATTGGTATAATACAGTTTCTCTGGTGAGTTTACTGTATATTTTCACTATCTGCTGTACATTTTCAGAAGTCATACATTCCCAAATCCTGTTCTGTATTTCCTTAGAGAGACAGTTTGAATAAGGGCATGAGAGTGAACATGCTTTAAAATCCATTCATTAACTGGGATATTTAAATATATCAGTGATTTTGTTGTTTCCTTGTCCTAGTCAGAAAGACAAATAGTTTTTACTTGACACTCCCCAGCCAAGACGAACCTGCTGTTTAATGACCTTACAGAGTGAGTTACCCTGAGACTCTGTAATATATGCATAAGTATTTTTATAAAGCTCTGAGCAGCGCTGGGGCTCAGTGATCAGCTACAGCCGACCCAGGGGTTCTATGGTTTTGGGTTTAGTTCTTGCCTGGGATATGTGTGGGTGTGCGAGTTTATGTGGGTTTGAATGTCAAGAATGGCTCAAGTAGTTTGAGTTTAATAGTTTTTTTGTACGTGTCTCTTGAATTGCTGACACCATGACTGAAATCCTTATTTTCTGTGTTGCTCTACCTGAGAACCTGTTAAATTTCCAAAACACTAATCAGACAATTATCAATCCTGTCATATAGGGATGAAATAGTGATGCTTTATTCATCCCCCTGATAAAATAGTGCTGTTGCCTCTCTGATCTTGCTCTCTCTGACACACACATACAGGTCAGAGTGCAGGGTTGGCCAGCATCCAGCCCCCAGAAGCTGGGGGGTAAGGGCCTTGCTCAAGGGCCCAAAACCAGCATCACTCTGCCAGCCAGGTACTTAAACTGGTGACCTTCTAACCACAGGCACAGAGTCCAAACCCGCTGAACCACAGCAAGAATGTTACAAATATATACATATCCTGCAGAATTAAAAAGAATTTCTGGGTGTCCATATAAATACACTCTAATTGTTCTGATGAGATATAAAAGCAGTATCATGAATAACATCTGTACTTCTTTAGTAACAGACGTATGTAAGATCACTTACAGAGCTGTCCTAGATTTCTTGATCACAGGCAGCAGCCTCTGAAGACCTTCATCTGATCTGATGTATTTCTTCAGATCAAACACATCCAGCTCCTCATCTGACATCAGTAACACAAAGGCCAGAGCTGACCACTGTGCAGGTGAGAGGTCTGCTGCTGAAAGGCTTCCTGAACTCAGGGATCTTTGTACTTCCTCTATTAGAGAATTGTCACCCAGTTCATTTAGACAGTGGAACAGGTTGATGGTCCTTTCTGCAGATAAATTCTCCTGGATTTTCTCCTTGATATATTGAGCTGTTTTCTTACTGTTATATGAGCTGGTTCTTGTCTGGCCCAGTAGCCTTTTTAACAGACTCTTACTGGAGTCTGTTGAGAGGCCAAGAAGGAAGCGGAGGTAGAGGTCCAAGTGTCCATTCTTGCTCTTTAATGCTTCATCCACTGCAGTCTTCAGCAGGTCAGCTGATGAGTTTGACAGAAACTTGTATAAAGCAGCGAGATACTCCTGGATGCTCAGATGTACAAAGCAGTACATCTTCTCCTGGTACAACCCATGCTCCTCTTTAAAGACTTCTGTGCACAGTCCAGAGTAAACTGAAGCCTCTGTGACATCAATGCCATTCTTTGTCAGATCTTGCTTATAAAATATGAGGCTGCCTTTCTCAAGGTTGTGAAAAGCCAGTTTCCCAAGTTTTAAAAGGAATTCCTTGCAAGATTTAGACTGTTTACTAACCTTGATTTTATGTTTTTCCATATACTTGTTATTTTTTACACTTGCCTGAAAGATCAGGAAGTGTGTGTACATTTCAGTCAGAGTCCTTGGAATTTCTCCACTGTCAGACTCACTAAACAGACTCTCAAGAACAGTGGCTGAAATCCAGCAGAACACAGGTATGTGGCACATGATGAAGAGGCTCCTTGATGATTTCACATGTGTGATAATCCTGCTGGCCAGGCTCTGATCACTAAATCTCTTCCTGAAATACTCTTCCTTCTGGGCATCACTGAACCCTCGTATCTCTGTCACCTGGTGGACACATTCAGGAGGTATCTGATTGGCTGCTGCTGGCCGGGAGGTTATCCAGAGGAGAGCGCATGGAAGCAGATTCCCCTTGATGAGGTTAGTCAACAGCACATCCAGTGATGTTTTCTTTGTTACATCAAACCAGCTCTCATTGTTCTGAAAATCTAGAGGAAGGCGACACTCATCCAGACCATCAAAGATCAACAAAACTTTGTACCTTAACAGCTCAGTGGCTACAACCGATTTCAATTCTGGGACAAAGTGGTGAAGCAGATCAGTCAGACTGTATTCATCCTTAATCAAATTCAGGTCTCGGAAAGGAAGAGCAAATATGAAGTGAATGTCCTGGTTTGCTTCTTCTTCTGCCCAGTCAATAATAAATTTCTGCACAGAGACTGTTTTCCCGATACCTGCGACCCCTTTAGTGAGTACAGTTCTGATAGGTGTCACACGCCCATTTAAGGGTTTAAATATATCATTGCATTTGACTGTAGTATCTTCTGTTACCCTTTTCTTGGATGCTGTTTCAATCTGTCTCACTTCATGTTCATCACTGACTCCTCCAGCTCCCCCTTCAGTTATGTAGAGTTCTGTGTAAATCTCTTTGAGAAGTGTTGGCTGTCCTTCCTTAGCTTTCCCTTCAAATACACACTCAAATTTCTTCTTCAGGTTACATTTGATTCTATGCTGACATTGCAACAGAAGATTCCCTGAAATGCAATGAGACAAAAATGCTTTTTTAAACTCATACATGTCAAATTAAATCATATTACATTAAATGAGAAACTGAAACTTAATACACATTTTTACATAAACTGTTTCTCTGTGGCAAATCAAACACACACTGAATGAGGTACAGCTCTTACTCTTCTCCAGCATGTCAGCGAGATCATTTTGCTCCATGGTCCTCAGGATGTACAGTGTGATCTTCAGAGCTCCCTCTCTACCACAGGTCTTCTGCATCTGACCACCACTGTCCAGGTCATTGTCCTCCTCCAGCTGAGGCTCAGAGCATTCTGGGTCATTCTGATCCAGGTACCTTTTGAATTTCATCAGCTCATCCTTCAGAAACATTTGAGCTTTTTCCTCCAGTAACTGAAATGAACAGTTACTGTTTAATTATTATCACTCCTGGCATGATATCATTTCATAATTTCACTTGTAAATTAGTTATAAATATCATCCCTTTGACAGGTTGTCCTACTTATTGTTCATCTGCAGAAGATGTATGTCAATTTAGATTAAATTTTAGATAATATACTTATATAATAAATGCACCTTGAAGATGGATGATAAGTCTCCTTTATGTGGGTGTGAATTACATCTTATCACTTGGTCCCTGTGAATAAAACACAAATATCCATCCATTAATCCTTCCATCCTCCAGCCACTGATCCTGGTTTTGGGGGTGGGGCAGGGTCAGTGCCAGCGTCAAGGTGGGGCATTCGAAGGCATTGCGCCCCCCTAGCGAGGCGTCACACCCCCGCTACATACGCTCCAGCACCCACCACCACAGGATCCAATATATTCATTTTTATATATAATTATTTTTCAGATTTTAAACATGTAAACATTCACAAAATTAATAAAGAGCGTTTTCAAATTTTTTTGTCACATTATAAATTCACTTGAAAGAATGTAGGCTAGTTGGTGCTGATTGGTTGTTGCTTTGGTGCGGTATTTGACTCTTGCGTGGAAAATATGATAAAATAGAATTTTCTACCACCAGCGGTCATATTAGGGTAGCGAGTCGTTCAACTGAACAGCCTTTTTTCATAAGTGTGTGTAATTCAAGAGAGCGATTTATTCAACGGTTATGGTTATTTGTGACTGAAAATTAATGGATATAAGAACGTGGCTAAGTGCTGGAGGTTCATCTAGGCCTCCTCCAGCTGGTCGGCAGGATGATGTCATTATTTCTGTCAGCACCAACTCCACTGAAGGAACTGATAGCAACAACAACGACCTTAGCTGTGAAAGACAGCGGCGTGTCAACGAAAAATATTATGACCACCACTGCTGCTGCTTGGGGGAATAATAACCTACATTTGTATTTAAATAGATGTAACTGCCATCCACATTCTGAGCTTATTTCATTAGGGCGGCTACCTGACATCGGCTTGCTTATGACAGTATAAGAGAAGCAGTGACATCTAGTGGCAGCACAGAGAGACAGCAGGTAGCAGCCAGGAGAGACGGTTTGGCATGTAGCTCCCAGTTACTTAGTAATAGTCAGGGGGTTCTGCTTGTAAAGTGATTAGCATGATTTGAAACAGATTTCAACTTAATTAGCATAACAATCCAGAGTCAGATTTTTTGTTTTTTTTGGTGGGGGGGTTGACAACCCTGAGCACTGTAATCTAGGGCCCCCCAGCTGATCCCCACTTTCTTTTTTGTTTTTTAGTAACAAAGCAGAGAGGTCAAACATCCACTCCAAACCATCTACATAACAGTTTTGGATAAAACAGTATGATCTATAAAAATTAGGGCCGTCAATAGATTAAAATATTTAATTGTGATTAATCGCACAACTGTCCATAGTTAATCAGAAATTAATCACAAATTAAATCATGAATGATGAATTGGCAAGGCATGATTGCTTTATGCAAATGCATGCATTTATTATTGAAAATCAATTGCCAAAAATAAACAACAAAGATTGTCCAACGGTCATCAGAATCCCTTCATCACTCTAGAAAAACTCAAGACCGACAACAGATTGGTATGTTGGCCTGCTAAATATTACATATTACTTAGTCATATTAGTAAGTATAGAACAGAAGTCGGCAACCTTTTTAAAGCAAAGAGACAGCAACACTACTTGTAACTGCTGTCCGAGCAGTGCAAATTATCCTTACCACTCTGAACTCAGAATCATGTGTAAATGATTGGTTTCCTGCGAGAGTGATACTGACTGCTAGCGCGCGAACTTTGAAACCATAGATATCACCTAAATAATAATTCGAGTTAAGTCATTGGGAAAAAGCTTCGCAAGATTAATAATCCTCCAAAATAAATAAATAAAATTTCCCAGACCCCGACGGATTAATCACCTACGCAAGTACCGACCCACGATCTTCGTTCAATTAAGAAGGTGCTTCCAGCCTTACAGCCTCAGTTTACGTAAGTACAACGCCATGTCTACTGTTCCGTGTTCTGAGTGTAATATGTTTAGCTATTCTTCTCCAGTCATTAGCGGTATTTATACATGTGAGAAGTGTCAGTTAGTCGCTAGACTGACGGAGAAGATTGTAGTGTTAGAGGGACGTATCCGGACGTTACATAACATTCAGGAGAATGAGAGTTTTATTGACTCAGTATTAGCGGCTCCGGATATGTCCGCGATAGCCAGTAAGTCTCCCCCTGCTCCGGCAGCAGAGCCTTCGCAGCAAGGCGAGTGGGTGACGACCCGGCGGCATAGTCGCAAATCCAAACCAAACTTACACCGGCACCATTCGCCTATCCGCGTTTCCAACAGGTTCTCCCCACTCAGTGAAACTCCCACTGAGACGCCTGTTGAAAGTGCTCTAATAATTGGTGATTCTATTCTAAGAAACGTGAGAGTAGCGACTCCAGCGACCATTGTAAATTGTCTCCCGGGTGCCAGAGCGACCGACATCTCGGCAAATTTAAAAGTGCTGGCTAAAAGTAAACGTAAATACTCTCAGATAGTTATCCATGTCGGCACTAATGATGTCCGATTGAGGCAATCGGAGATCACAAAGGCAAATTTTAAAGAGGTGTGCAACATTGCGAAGAAGATGTGTGTGTCAGTAACGTGCTCTGGCCCCATCCCTGCTAGACGTGGCGATGAAATGTACAGCAGATTATCGTCGCTACATCGCTGGCTGTCGGAATGGTGCCCGATAAATGGTGTAGGTTATATAGACAACTGGAGGATGTTCTGGGGTAGGCCTGGGCTTTTGAAGAGGGACGGTATTCACCCCTCGCGGGCTGGTGCCGACCTCCTGTCTAAAAGCATAGCTCGTAGTCTACAGGCAAATCGCTGACTAACTAGAGCCAAGTCCAGGCGGCAGGCAAACCGGCATAACCGACCGCCTGCTAGTCGCTTAGAGTCGTCGCCTAGGGTTCATTTCATTGAGACTGTGTCTGCTCCCCGCGTCTTTAATCATGGAGGACTATTCCACCGTGGAGTGTGCCATAATAACTTAATTAAAATCACAATGAATCCGTTACTAGAAAACAGTTGTGATGCAATATTTAAACTTAAACTTGGACTTCTGAATATAAGATCACTGGCCCCTAAAGCACTATTAATAAATGAAATAATTACTGATTTTAGTCTTGGTGCCCTGTGCCTTACTGAGACCTGGCTTAAACCAGATGAATTCATGGCACTAAATGAATCTACTCCAGCGGAATACAGTTATAAGCATAACCCGCGACCAAATCGCAAAGGTGGTGGTGTTGCTGCAATTTTTCAGTCCAACTTAGGAGTGTCTGAGAAATGTGGTGTGAGTTTCAGCACATTTGAAACTCTTGTTCTTAGCCTTGCTGGCTCATCTCTTTCTAGTTCATCACCCCAAATCACCATGGTTATTGTGTATAGACCGCCTGGGCCGTACAGTGATTTTCTTAAGGAATTTGCTGATTTTTTAACAAACCTGGTGGTCAGTACTGACAAAGCCGTTATTGTGGGTGATTTTAACATTCATATGGAGAAGGATAATGATCCTTTAAAAACAGCGTTTGCAGCTATTCTTGACTCTGTAGGTGTATGTCAGAATGTAGTCGGGCCTACTCATGTCTGTAACCATACCCTTGATTTGATCATTAGTCATGGCATCCTGGTAGAACATGTGTCTATTATGCCACAGAGTCCTCTGCTCTCAGATCATTACTTGTTAACATTTGAAATCCAGTATAGCCTCCTGTTGACCACCACTCCAAAGTATAGAATCAGACGTTCTATTAAGGCACTAACTACAACAACATTTATGAAACAACTTCCACAGTCCTTTAGCCTTACATCTGAAGCATCGTGTGTAAATGAACTTGAACAGGCAACTTCAAACATGGAAAAATCCCTTCGCAGCACTCTAGATCTTGTGGCTCCACTTAGGAGTATAAAGCATAGCAATAACAAACCTGCCCCCTGGTACTCTGATAATACACGTGAACTCAAACAGGCATCACGCAAGCTAGAGCGAAAATGGCGCTCAACTAAACTGGAAGTTTTCAAATCTGCCTGGAAAGAGAGCCTCTCTAAATACAGACAAGCACTAGTAACTGCTCGGTCTGTGTATCTCTCCAGATTAATAGACATGAACAAAACCAATCCTAAATTCCTATTTGAATCCGTGGCTAGGATAACACAGAATTCCTCATTAAACTTGCAAATCCCACAAGCTCTTAAGAGTGATGACTTTCTTACATTTTTTAATGGTAAGATAACTACAATTAGACAGACTATACAGTGCACACCTTTACCTACTTACGGCTGCCTGCCTCCTGCTAGTCTTATGCCTACCAATAATGAGACCTTTGAATCATTCATTCCTATTACACACTCAGAACTTTTGAGCTTAATTTTCTCCTGTAAATCCTCTACTAGCCTTGTAGACCCAATTCCTACAAAATTCTTCAAGGAAATTGCACCACAGATTGGCACTACCGTGTTAAATGTGTTAAACTCTTCTCTTAGGCTTGGATATGTTCCAAAACCTTTTAAAATGGCTGTTATCAGACCCGTCCTAAAGAAACCAAATCTTGAACCCAGTGTTTTAGGAAACTATAGACCTATCTCAAATCTTCCTTTCATTTCAAAGATCATGGAAAAGGTTGTAGTTCGTCAGTTGTCCTCTTTCCTACAAAAAACTAATGCCAATGAATTATATCAGTCTGGCTTTAGACCAAACCATAGCACAGAAACTGCTCTAGTCAAAGTAATGAATGATCTACTTGTGGCTTCTGACCGTGGCTGTGTATCTCTGTTGGTATTGCTAGATTTAACTGCAGCGTTCGATACTGTGGACCATAATATCCTCTTGGACCGGTTAGAAGGTGTAGTTGGCATTACAGGGACAGCGCTCTCTTGGTTCCGCTCATATTTGTCTGATCGCTATCAGTATGCCCATGTAAACAATGAATCATCCAAGGCCACTAAAGTTGAATATGGTGTCCCACAGGGATCAGTCCTGGGCCCGCTACTGTTTACCCTATACATGCTACCTCTTGGTAACATTATTAGAAATCATGGTATTGGGTTTCATTGTTATGCAGATGATACACAGTTGTACATATCTGTTAACCCTGATGATATATCACTGCTATCTCGGTTAGAAGACTGTCTATTAGATATCCAGTGCTGGATGGCAAAAAATTTCCTTATGTTAAACACAGAAAAAACAGAAGTTCTGGTAATTGGTCCCAAGGCTGCTAGAAATAAGTTCCACCACCTCAACGTTGGTAACCTTCCTACACAACCTAACATGGTAGTTAGAAATCTTGGCGTTCTTGTCGATTCAGATCTATGCTTTGATGCCCACATAAGAAGTATTACTAGAACTGCATTTTATCATCTACGGAACATAGCCAAGCTTCGTAAGATGCTCTCACTTAATGATGCAGAAAAACTAATACATGCCTTCGTAAGTTCCAGACTGGATTACTGTAATGCCCTCCTATCGGGTTGCCCGTCTGGATCCTTGCATAAACTTCAGATGGTACAGAATGCTGCAGCCAGAGTTCTAACAAACACTAAAAAATTTGATCATATTACACCGGTCTTATCCTCTCTTCATTGGCTGCCAGTTAAGTCTCGAATTGACTATAAAATACTGCTATTAACTTATAAAGCACTAAATGGCCTTGCACCAGAATACCTTAGTGAACTGCTGACCACATACAACCCTCCACGCTTGCTTCGCTCTCAAGCCATGGGATATCTGTTAGTGCCTAGGGTAGAAAGAGCTACGGCAGGCTGCAGAGCTTTCTCCTACAAAGCTCCACTGCTGTGGAATGGTCTTCCACCGGATGTGCGGGTTTCAGGTTCACTCTCAATATTCAAGTCCAGACTAAAAACACACCTGTTTAGTTTAGCGTATAGGGACACTAGTTCTAGCCCTAGCTAACTCTTCACTCCCAGTCAGACCTGTAGTGTGAGGTGTAGAGCTGGGTGGGGATCGGTGCCATTGGCTTTGGATGAACTGGATTGTCAGTGCTGTCACTCTAGCTTTCCAATCTCTTGTGGAACTGGAGTGCTGACATTTCAGGGACTCCCCATGCCGGCATTCCCACTTGCCTCTCCCTCCTACTGATGCTGCCATAGCCATATCTGCCGGAGCTTGCAGATTGCACTTCATATTGTACTCACCTAGCTTTTAGCACTGCCAATAGCCTCCTCTACTATGCCTAATTGTACATTTTATTTCCCCTACTCCTCCTGGGGGTGATGCCTGGAGACCTCAATCTATCAAGATATCCAGCACACCCGACCACCACCAGTGACGTCCCTGCATCCAGCTCGCCGTTCTGATCTTCCATGTATGACCCGCTGCCTTACCTCTGGTTGCCTGGCAATTGGAAGAAGACTCGGCTTCGGCATTGGCTTATCTTCCTTGCTCTCCTCTCTCTATTTGACTATCCCTGCCGGCCCCTGGAGGATGGGCTTCCCCTTTGAGTCTGGTCCCTCTCAAGGTTTCTTCCTTCTAGGGAGTTTTTCCTTGCCACTGTCGCCTATGGCTTACTCACTGGGGGCTTTGGGTGAGGATACTGTAAAGCGCTTTGAGACAATGTAATGTTGTGATAATGCGCTATATAAAAATAAATTTGTTGTTGTTTGTTGTTGTAAATGAACTTGAACGGGCAACTTCAAACATGGAAAAATCCCTTCACAGCACTCTAGATCTTGTGGCTCCACTTAAGAGGATAAAGCATAGCAATAACAAACCTGCCCCCTGGTACACGTGAACTCAAACAGGCATCACGCAAGCTAGAGCGAAAATGGCGCTCAACTAAACTGGAAGTTTTCAAATCTGCCTGGAAAGAGAGCCTCTCTAAATACAGACAAGCACTAGTAACTGCTCGGTCTGTCTATCTCTCCAGATTAATAGACATGAACAAAACCAATCCTAAATTCCTATTTGAATCCGTGGCTAGGATAACACAGAATTCCTCATTAAACTTGCAAATCCCGCAAGCTCTTAAGAGTGATGACTTTCTTACATTTTTTAATGGTAAGATAACTACAATTAGACAGACTATCCAGTGCACACCTTTACCTATTTACGGCTGCCTGCCTCCTGCTAGTCTTATGCCTACCAATAATGAGACCTTTGAATTATTCATTCCTATTACACACTCAGAACTTTTGAGCTTAATTTTCTACTAGCCTTGTAGACCCAATTCCTACAAAATTCTTCAAGGAAATTGCACCACAGATTGGCACTACCGTGTTAAATGTGTTAAACTCTTCTCTTAGGCTTGGATATGTTCCAAAACCTTTTAAAATGGCTGTTATCAGACCCGTCCTAAAGAAACCAAATCTTGAACCCAGTGTTTTAGGAAACTATAGACCTATCTCAAATCTTCCTTTCATTTCAAAGATCATGGAAAAGGTTGTAGTTGTCCTCTTTCCTACAAAAAAATAATGCCAATGAATTATATCAGTCTGGCTTTAGACCAAACCATAGCAAAGAAACTGCTCTAGTCTAAGTAATGAATGATTTAGTTGTGGCTTCTGACCATGGCTGTGTATCTCTGTTGGTATTGCTAGATTTAACTGCAGCGTTTGATACTGTGGACCATAATATCCTCTTGGACCGGTTAGAAGGTGTAGTTGGCCTTACAGGGACAGCACTTTCTTGGTTCCGCTCATATTTATCCGATCGCTATCAGTATGGCCATGTGAACAATGAATCATCCAAGGCCACAAAAGTTGAATATGGTGTCCCACAGGGATCAGTCCTGGGCCCGCTACTGTTTACCCTATACATGCTACCTCTTGGTAACATTATTAGTAATCATGGTATTGGGTTTCATTGTTATGCAGATGATACACAGTTGTACATATCTGTTAAGCCTGATGATACATCACTGCTATCTTGGTTAGAAGACTGTCTATTAGATATCCGGTGCTGGATGGCAAAAAATTTCCTTATGTTAAACGCAGAAGAAACAGAAGTTTTGGTAATTGGTCCCAAGGCTGCAAGAAATAAGTTTCACCACCTCAACGTTGGTAGCCTTCCTACACAACCTAACATGGTGGTTAGAAATCTTGGCGTTCTTGTCGATTCAGATCTATGCTTTGATGCTCACATAAGAAGTATTACTAGAACTGCATTTTATTATCTGCGGAACATAGCCAAGCTTCGTAAGATGCTCTCACTTAATGATGCAGAAAAACTAATACATGCCTTCGTAAGTTCCAGACTGGATTACTGTAATGCCCTCCTATCGGGTTGCCCGTCTGGATCCTTGCATAAACTTCAGTTGGTACAGAATTCTGCAGCCAGAGTTCTAACAAACACAAAAAAATTTGATCATATTACACCGGTCTTATCCTCTCTTCATTGGCTGCCAGTTAAGTCTCGAATTGACTATAAAATACTGCTATTAACTTATAAAGCACTAAATGGCCTTGCACCAGAATACCTTAGTGATCTGCTGACCACATACAACCCTCCACGCTTGCTTCGCTCTCAAGCCATGGGATATCTGTTAGTGCCTAGGGTAGAAAGAGCTACGGCAGGCTGCAGAGCTTTCTCCTACAGAGCTCCTCAGCTGCGGAATGGTCTTCCACTGGATGTGCGGGTTTCAGGTTCACTCTCAATATTCAAGTCTAGACTAAAAACCCACCTGTTTAGTTTAGCGTATAGGGACACTAGTTCTAGCTCCAGCTAACTCCTCACTCCCAGTCAGACCTATAGTGTGAGGTGTAGAGCTGGGTGGGGATCGGTGCCATTGGCTTTGGTTAAACTGGACTGTCAGTGCTGTCACTCTGGCTTCACAATCCCTTGTGGAATTGGAGGGCTGACATGTCAGGGACTCCCCATGCCTGCGTTCCCACTTGCCTCTCCCTCCTACTGATGCTGCCATAGCCATATCTGCCGGAGCTTGTACACTGCACTTCATATTGCACTCACCTAGCTTTTAGCACTGCCAATAGCCTCCTCTAATTTGCCTAATTGTACATTTTATTTCCCCTACTCCTCCTGGGGGGTGATGCCTGGAGACCTCAATCTATCAAGATATCCAGCACACCCGGCTACATGTGACGTCGCCACCACCAGTGACGTCCCTGCATCCAGCTCGCCGTTCTGATCTTCCATGTATGACCCGCTGCCTTACCTCTGGTTGCCTGGCGATTGGAAGAAGACTCGGCATCGGCATTGGCTTGTCATCTTCCTTGCTCTCCAGTTATTTCCCAAATCTTATGATTGGGACAATGTGACTTGGCGCTTCCCCATCTCTGGCACTTAACCATCTCTCTATTTGACTATCCCTGCCGGCCCCTGGAGGATGGGCTCCCCCTTTGAGTCTGGTCCCTCCCAAAGTTTCTTCCTTCTTGGGAGTTTTTCCTTGCCACTGTCGCCTATGGCTTACTCACTGGGGGCTTTGGGTGAGGATGCTGTAAAGCGCTTTGAGACAATGTAATGTTGTGGTAATGTGCTATATAAAAATAAAATTGTTGTTGTTGTTGAACTATATGTTGTTGTTGTTGGCTATAATATAATACAGTATGTCAATCGGAGAAAATACAATAATTTAACGAAGACCTGGGAAAGCGTGGTGACGATTTAATACGAAAAGTTTATGAAAGAATTATAAATCCCAATAAACTTAATAAGCCTACATCCAATCTCGGACACTGAAGAAAACTCTGAAATGCAGGCCATTTGACCTGAGATATACTCTCATACAGAATGACTTTGAGGAAGATGTAAATTAAGCAATTAAGACATCACAGAAGAGTGCGACGGACCGAAAGAAATACCTAAATGAGAAATAATAATATTAACCCATAAATAAATTATTTATATTTACGAAAGTATTATCATGATATGGGGGCGGCATGGTGGTGCAGTGGTTAGCACTGTTGCCTCACTCCTCTGGGACCCGGGTTCGAGTCTCCATCTGGGTCACATGTGTGTGGAGTTTGCATGTTCTCCCCATGTTGTCGTGGGGTTTCCTCCGGGTACCCCAATTTCTCCCCACAGTCCAAAAACATGCTGAGGCTAATTGGAGTTGCTAAATTGTCCACGGGAGTGCATTTTTGCGCTCCTTTTGTAAATTTCACCCATAAGACTCATTTCGTGGTGATGGGTCACATTTTATCTCAGTTAATCACCAATTTTTGTTTTTTAAATTTAATTTAGGTTTTGTGTCTCACGTTTTCGGTTTTATTTTAATAGTGATTAACGAAATGCTTTTGTTGTTATTTTAGTTTCAGTGTGCTTCACATAAATATCACATTTATTCTGATCTGGATCAGCAGCAATTTAAATATCACCTTTGGTAATAAAAGAAATTGCTTGTTTTTTTGTCAAATGACTTAAGATATAGTAAATATAATATAATGATTTACAGGCAGCGTTAATGTGAGGGTGGTGCAGGATTTGAATGCAGACAGGGTGACAGCAGTGAGGTGTGAGGTAGGAATGATGGACTGGTCCAAGGTGGAGGTGGGATTGCAACAAGGATCGGCTGTCATGTCTGATCGTCCGCATCTTTCGTGTGGCTTGTCCCCTCATCTACCTCGTGTGGAATCCCCATGTTTACCAGCTGTTTCATGTTGCTATCATTAGTCCAATGTATTTACTGTAATTCTGTGTTAGGTATGTTTTCCCCAGTCCGGTCATTAATGTTACTGCGTGTTTTGAGTGTGTCAGCTCGTAATAAATCCCATTTATTCGTAATAAATCCCTTCGCCTGCTTCCCTGCTCTGGACGTGACATTGGCTCTTAGCCCTTTTTTTTGTAATGGTGATGGACAGGCTGAGGATTGCGATCAGACAAGACTCCCCAAGGACTATGATGTTCACAGATGACATTGTGATCTGTAGTGAGAGGAGGGAGCAGACTGAGACGAGCCTGGAGAGGTGGAGGGATGCACTAGGAGCAATACGGAGTACATGTGCATAAATGAGAGGGAGGGTGGTGGAATGGAGTGAAGGTGAATGAGATTAGTTACTTGGGACCAACCATCCACAGTAATGGAGAATGCAGTACAGAAGTGAAGAAGTGGGTACAGGCAGGGTGGAGTAGGTAGAGAAGAGCAGCAGGATGTATGACAGAAGGGTGTCTGCAGGAGTGAAAAGGAAAGTTCACAGCACGGTTGAAAGACCAGCTATGTTGTGTGGTTTGGAGGCGGTGGTGATGACACGATGACAGGTGGCGGAGCTAGAGGTGGAGAGCTGAAGATGCTGCGATTTTCATTGGGAGTGATGAGGATGTACAGGATTAGAAATTAGTATATTAAAGGGTCAGCACAGACAGGACAGTTTGGAGACAAAGTAAGAGAGGTGAGATTATGGTGGTTTGGGCATGTGCAGAGGAGGGAGGCGGGGCTTAACGGGAGAAAAGTTTTGAGACACCAGGCATGGTGAGAAGAGGAAGATCATAGCGAAAACAAATGGATGTGGGGAGGGAGGGTATGCTGGTGGTTGGAGAGACAGAAGAAGATGCAGAGGACAGAGTGAGATGGAGACAGATGATCCACTGTGGTGACGCCTAACGGGAGCAGCCAGAAGAAGAAGGAGAAGAAGAAGCCTGGTCCATCAAACGTGTTGAAACTGAAGCGTCAATCTGAGCAGATACAATGAGTCCATGATAATGCATTTATTTATTATCAAAGCAGGAATGTCCGTCCCAGAAGAGGACAATCTATTGTCCAGTCCTCCTTATTCGATATACAGCAGTGTGCAAGTGAGTCTGCTTTTCTCCAGCTTTATGCTGAAGATCGAAATTTAAAATGTACTTTTTAATTGATTAACTTCCAATTCCAGCTTGCAGGAAGTCAGTCTTTACAGTGATCCTCATCCTTTTACCTCAGGTGTAATTTATATAGAGTACAGTCAGGCAATGGGAGGGAAGGGGGTATTTAATGTGTTTGTTTTTTTCTTCTTTGATTAGTTTGTGTTTTATTTATATTTTTATTGTATTTTGTGTGCTGTGTCTTGGGTTATTTTGTGGCTTTTTTGAAATTGCTGATTAATGGCACCTGTGATTAATTAATTGATTTATTGGTTAAAGTATATTGGGAAGCGTATGAAAGACGACTGGGAGACGGACGGAGTGATTTGGGATCCAGGACAGACGATCCTTATCGGCACTCGATGTGGATTAATTTCACGGTGCTTTTGTCACGTGGGTATTATGGGCATGCTGGGTTTTGTTTATATCCTGGTGCCTTTGGTATGTCAGCCGGGATCGCGGGACTAATTAATTGCCTTGACAATTGCGGCGTTGGAACAATGGTTGGGATTGGTTGGGAAAGTGAAGGGGGAGGATCGCATTTGAGAAAAGGCACCCTGGAAGAAAGGAAACGGGGGAACCGGAGGAGACACCGGAAAAAGGCGCACCAGGGAGTGGACAGGGGAGCCGACACTGGAGAGCGGAACACCCCGAGTGGCGATCGCGTCTCGAGACGCTCTGTCGGGGAAGGAGTCGCTGGGACGCCAGAGCGGGGGAGAGTAACTGGGCATTCCCCCCCGCAGCGAGTTAAGTGAAAACTCTGTTCACTTGGACAGAGCCAAATATCGGGTCGGCGTCTGATCTGGGATCCTGTTTTAGGCTGATGTAGTGGCGGGTGTTCGAAATCGGGATATCAATCCTCCCTGTAGTGGATACCGGGATATGGTGTCGTTTGTAGTGTGTGTGTGTGTGTGTGTGTGTGTGTGATTATTGCGGTGCCCTGTGGGGGTGATAAGTGTGCGGTAGTGTGCCTTTGCCGCGATACTCTCGGTATCCCTATACGGCGATTGCGGGTCGTGCTTCGGTAGAATCTGTTTGCTCGCCTTGTTTTTGTGTCGCCCTTATAGGCTGGGGCGGACGGAACCGGGCTTGTGGGGATCATCTTTTGCACGGACATCGCCTGACCCCGCTGATCTGATAGTGGGCCCTGAACGGACTAAATTTTATGACGTTTTTGTATGCCATCGGCTAGCCTTGGCATTTTAAAGTGTGTTTTTATTCTTTGTAAAATAAATTGGTAAAATACAAACCATCGGGTGTTTGGGTGTCTGTGGAGCAACTCATACCAGCACAACCAGTCTGAACCAAATTGGAGGGTCCTGGTGCCCTAT
Organism: Brienomyrus brachyistius; assembly: GCF_023856365.1. NCBI lineage: Eukaryota > Metazoa > Chordata > Actinopteri > Osteoglossiformes > Mormyridae > Brienomyrus > Brienomyrus brachyistius. The sequence goes on along the minus strand of NW_026042329.1, from coordinate 100,039 downwards.
GGTAACATCAGGTGGCGTAGTCGGGGCTTATAAGGTTTATTGGGGGGCTTTATGGTTAGGTTAACCATTGGGTTAGAACAGTGCTAATTGCCCCTGTTGCCTTAAGTGAGGCGTTGGCCCACGTGACGTAGTTGTGACACTTTAATAGAATGTTTGTGTTCTCTGTTGTGTGCTGCTGGGTATAAGTGGCAGCTGGTCTGGCTATTTATTGCCCTGTCCTACTTTCTTTACTGGTTATTTTTTTAAGTGCCTGACGAGCGGCTCACATCGAGGAGTCGTCCGATTGATCCGCCTGGAAGAAGACTGGAGGCATCGCAGTGGCAGTCGGTGAACTGTGGACATTATACGACACACTTTATATGTTTTATCATGGACCCATGCAAATAACTTTTCTCTTTTCCGTTTTGATTTGTTTTCTTACGGACAGCAGTGTGGTTGGATTGTGTTAGTTTGCCTACTCATTTGGTTGCTGTGGGTTTGCGAGATTTTGAATATATATCCGACTTCCGGCGCCGCACGAGTGGCTGCCTTTTACAGTAGCTCCAACTCATTGTTGAGCGTTTTTCTTTTCTTTCCTTTACTTAATTCTTAACTTTTTAATTTAACTCCATTTTGATCATGGATATTTACAATACTTTGGTGTTTGCACTAGCCGCTTTTCTATTTAATTATTTATTATGTGTTTGGAGACTCAGAGAGCAGCCGCAACTCCATTGTTTACACGCGTGATCAGCTACTGGCACTGCGTAGCACAGCTACGCTGCACCGAGAGAGACCTGTGACTCCCCGCGAACTGAGAAGGAAGAGACGTGGATGCCATGCTGGGAGGGAGCGTCATGCCAGAAAGAGACAATATACTCCTGTTCTCCCCTCCATTATTATGGGAAATGTAAGATCTCTTCCCAACAAGATGGATGAGCTGGCGGTGCTAACCCGGCATCAGAGGGAATACCGGGAGAGTAGCATCATGGTGCTAACGGAGACATGGCTAACTGCACTAACACCAGACACCAACGCTGCACTACATGGATTTCACTTATTACGGGCGGACAGGACAAGTGAGAGCGGCAAGAGGAAAGGTGGGGGACTAGCAGTTTTCGTTAACGAGAAATGGTGTAATACTGGACATATCACTAGTAAGGAGAAACTCTGCAGCAGAGATATCGAGCTGCTAGCTATTAGCATGAGACCGTACTACCTTCCGAGGGAATTCTTGCATGTTATCCTTATAGCTGCGTACATTCCCCCCTCTGCTAACGCGGATGCTGCTTGTGAGGTCATTCATTCTACGATCAGCAAACTGCAGACACAGCACCCTAATGCTCTCCTTCTCATCTCCGGTGACTTTAATCATGTCTCTCTAGATTGCACTTTACCCTTATTCACTCAATATGTTACATGCTTCACAAGAGGCAATAAAACACTGGACCAACTATATGCCAACACAGAGGGGGCATATAACTCATCACCTCTCCCTCCCCTGGGAAGATCGGATCACAACTTAGTGCATGTTTTCCCAGTGTACAAACCTTTAGTGCGCAGGGAACCAACAGCCCCCTGCATAGTGAAAAGATGGTCTGTTGAGGCTGAGGAGGCTCTAAGAGACTGTTTTGGCTCTACTATGTGGGATGTGCTCTGTGAGGACGAGGAGGAGGACATTGACAGTCTGGTGCACCGTATAACGGACTATATCAACTTTTGTGTAGATATTGCTGTTCCCTCCAGGACTGTTAGGTGTTTCTCTAACAACAAACCATGGATCACTCCAAACATTAAGACTCTCCTTAAAAAGAAAAAGAGAGCCTTTAGGTCAGGAGACAAGGATGAGCTGAAGAGTGTTCAGAGAGAGCTGAGGAGGGCGATCAGAGGAGGGAAAGTCATCTACAAAAGGAAGATGGAGGATCAGCTGCAGCTAAATAATGTACGTGGAATCTGGAGGAGCCTGAAAACAATCTCAGGCCACAAAGAGCGCAGGTCCCAGCCAGTAAGGGACAGTAAGTGGGCGAATGAACTGAATCACTTCTTTAACAGGTTTGATTCATCATCTGCCCCTCACCATGTCCTGCCCTTTGTTCCTCAGTCACCTTCATCCGAGCCTTCTAGCTACTGCCCCCCCTCCCCCGCCTTATCACCACTTCACACCTTTACCACATTCCCTGCATACTGTCTCTCACCTCAAGCTACTACCCCCAATACTCAGCAACTTTGCCCCGACTTGTATCTCAGTAAAGACAAGGTAAGGTGTGAACTCAGAAGGATCAAAGTAAGGAAGGCGATGGGTCCAGGTGGTATTAGCTCAGGAGTTCTCAAATCCTGTGCAGACCAATTGTGTGGGATAGTTGCGTATATATTCAACCTGAGCTTGAAGCTAGGGAAGGTACCACAGCTATGGAAAACATCTTGTGTGATACCAGTACCTAAGACACCACAGCCTAAAGACCTCAACAGCTATAGGCCGGTGGCGCTCACATCTCAGCTGATGAAGACCCTGGAGCGGTTGGTCCTGGTCCACCTTCGACCCCTAGTGAGCACTTCACTGGACCCACTTCAGTTTGCCTACTAGCCTGGCATTGGGGTAGATGATGCGATTATTCATCTCCTACACAGATCCCTCTCTCACCTGGAAAAGCCTGGGAGCACTGTGAGAATCATGTTTTTTGATTTCTCCAGTGCTTTCAACACCATCATACCCACAAGACTGAGGGACAAGTTACTGTACAAAGGAGTGGGCCCCCACCTCACCTCCTGGATTCTGGACTATCTAACGAATCGACCGCAATATGTGAAGATACAGGACTGTGTGTCTGACACAGTCGTGTGCAGTACAGGGGCCCCACAGGGAACAGTCCTGGCCCCATTTCTCTTCACTATATACACTGCGGACTTCTCACACAACTCGACCAACTGTTTTCTGCAAAAATTCTCTGATGACTCCGCAATTGTTGGCCTCATTGCTAATGAGGATGACAAGGAGTACAGAGAAATGACCCAAGACTTTGTGGAATGGTGCCAACTGAACAACCTCCATATCAATGCTGGAAAGACCAAAGAACTGGTAGTGGATTTTCGTAGGCACAAACGTCTTCCATCCACACCAATCAACATCCAGGGGATGGACATTCAGATTGTTGACTCCTACAAGTATCTGGGTGTTCATCTGAACAACAAACTGGACTGGACCCACAATACTAATGCTATTTACAGTAAAGGTCAGAGCAGATTGTATCTGCTATGCAGACTGAGGTCCTTTGGAGTGCAAGGGCCACTCCTGAAGACCTTTTATGATTCTGTGGTGGCGTCAGTCATCTTCTATGCTGTGGTCTGCTGGGGCAGCAGCATCTCTACTGGGGAGAGGAGAAAACTGAACAGGCTGATTAAAAAAGCCAGTTCTGTCTTAGGAGGTCCCGTTGACTCAGTGGAGGTGGTGAGCGACAGGAGAACGTTGGCTAAGCTACATTCCCTGTTGGAGGACATCTCCCACCCCTTACAGGACACACTATCAGTACTGAGCAGCTCCATCAGCGACAGACTGGTGCATCCAAAGTGTGCGACAGAAAGATACCGCAGGTCTTTTCTTCCATCTGCCATCAGACTTCACAACAAACACTAAGGCACATACCATCTTGTATTGTATTGTATTGTATATATTGTATTGTATTTTATTTATATTTCTTATTTCTATTGTTTGATACTTGATTTTTTTTTTTCTACATTCTGCTTATTTCTGCTGCACTGTCCACTTTGCTGCTGTAAAACACAAATTTCCCACCCGTGGGACTAATAAAGGCAATCTTATCTTATATGTCTCCTAGTTTTTTATTCCTTTGGGATTCAATAAATAAGCTGCAATTTAATGTTCTGTGGTTTGGGATTTTAGTACCTACCTATAGTAAGGAGTATTTAGCTAGTCCCTGATATACACTCAGAACTTCTGTTTAAATTCAATGGGATTTGAAAAAAAAAATGATGTATTCATTATGCATTCAATAAGTTTTTTTTCTTCATAGCTTCTGTGTGCCTTTTGCCTGAGAATCTTACTGTTATAAACAGTGATTGTTTAAATGCACATTTACCTGTGATTTGATGGAAAAGGTCCCTCACTGAAGCTGATTGGTTCCGACATTGACCTGTCACTCTTCATGGAAACACAGCTGGGTACACGTGAGCCTGCTCTCTCCAACAGGACTCTGTGGACAGTGAGAGGAAAGATTCTCATTATATAAATTTATACTACGGGACCGTTGAATGCTTGAATCTGATTAGCTGACGAACGTTCTGAGGTGTGCAATTATTTTCAGATAAACGCACGGCGAACGTAGTTCCAGGTAGCTCTCTTGACCGCATTACAGTTCCATATCACTTCGCATAGTTAACTGTAATAACGGAAATTAGCATACAGTACCTATACAGCACACAGGACTAACAAAAACAACAACATGACAGACGATTTTCCGAAAGTAAATTTTAATATTTACGGTGAATATGAAACTTTCAACAACTGGGCTGCAGCAGTATTAGTTAGCCTAGTGTACCAACTTAAAGGCTACACATGACATTTCTCACTAGCGAGGTAATAACAGCGCTGCATCTTAAAGCAGACTTACACGGTGCTTCAGAACACTGTTGAGGGACACACAGAGGTAGCCTAATGCATACAAGCTCTCTCTCTCTCTCTCTCTGTTTCTCTTTCTCTGTGTCTGTCTCTCTCGCTCTCTTTCTAATAACTTCATTATTAACTGCATTAGTCTGCTATCAACGGCTGAAGCCTCCATTGCCAGCTTTAAAATGATGTTTTGGAACTAGCAAAAGAGTCGTTGGATGAGATGCGGAAGAAATAATCCTACTCACAATAGCGATTTAAGTAGAAAAACCGGACGAATCCCTTGAAATATATCATCTGATCGATGTCTTGAGGTGTGGCAACCATAGTATAAGCGGAATAATTGACTCCGGACCGTTGAATTATTAGAAAATAATGCACACCCGCTTCGCGTCATGGCCGCATTACCACCTCGGGTGTGCATTATTTTCTAATAATTGAACGGCCCGTCGTCAATTATTCCTTACATAATTCATATGAGGACCAGCATCACATTAAATCTTCAGCTGTTTAGCCTTAATATATAAATTTGTTTGTTTGCACTCTACTTCACTATTTGTGACCATTTTTGATAAGATGGATGATCTATTTGTTGTCTCTAGTGTAAAAGAACTGGCTGACTGTGGAAGAAAAAGGAATAGAAGATGTCGAGGTCTTTTTATTAATCTACACGTATTAACATGTTCCATACTAAGCCAGCTCTGGTTAGGAGCCCTTTCTGCTTTTATATTATGGCCTGACTATAGACCCAAAGAGACATGCATGCTAGTGGGCTGTAACAGTCGTTTTACCATAAATCACAATGTTCTTCACAACACGACCCTGACAGTGTTCCTGTCTTATTCCTGTTCATTTTACTCCTGTGATCACTGTCATTTTGCATAACTGATACTAATTAGAATCAAAAACACTCAATGCCACATTTTTGAGAATACCTATTTTCGGAAAATACTGTCACCTCAGTCAATACAAACATAGATGTCATCGCAACAATGACAGTTTATTCCCTTGGTGGGGATCCATAAATTTAGCCTTACATGGGGAACTCCACAATACAGTATATTTCACTGAGTTCCCCATAGTCTACAAAGCCGCCAGGAAGCATATTAAGTTAAAACTGATTAGTCTGTCTTTTAAAATACTGCAAAGGTGTTTTAATATCTGTTCGTGAAGCAGTATAAACACACAGCTTCTGTCTTACCTTACAATTCCCTTTGTTTTACACTCTGCAGGGGGGGTCATTTCAGAAGCATATCCCTCCATTCTTGTACCGACCAAGACCAGATGACTCCTGCTGGAGCCTCTGTGAACACGAAGGGTATATGTCTATGTATATCTTATTTATTTATAATATTTGGCCGCTGCTTAGGGATCCCCCCCCCCCCCCCCCTCCCCCTGCACTGGTTTGAGTAACAGTGTATAACATCCACAATACATAATCCAGCTCCCATATAACAACTGCAACATTAAATCACTGGCACCGCCACTGCATGTAAGTGTGTCATACATGCTGGTTTTATTATTGGTTCTATTCATTAACTAAAATTGGTAACACTTTACGTGAGGGGACACAAATACTGTAGTATTAGATTATTAAACTGATATGTTTGTTAATCCAAAATGAATTGTCATATATATTTTCTCTCAATAAAGTACAGCATTTGTAACTGTATCTGCTAATTCTATAAACCTTTATGAAATACTGAAGAAACCACTAAAGGAAGTACTGCAGGAAAAAATAATGAATAACAGATGTGAAATACTGATCTCATGTCCGTTCATCGTTAGTGAATTGTGACGCATCATTTAAGCAGTTATATTGTACCTGGTAATATCTATGTTAATTCTGTAAATCTTAGTGAACTACTCAAGGACCTACTGAAGGAACATGTAATGGATAACAAAAGTGAAATATTGACGTCATTTTTGTCGATAATTAATGAATCATGACACATTTCTTAAGCAGTCACTATATCTGTTAATGATTTATACTTCAGTAGCAACTGAGGTGAGTATCCCCTCAAGTGAAGTGTTACCGTAAAATTTCACCTTTTAATATAAAATATCTTTTTATTATTGCAGGATCTTATTTCTCTGCAGCAGGAAATTGACAGTACAGGCAGGGTGGAGTGGGTGGAGAAGAGTGATAGGAGTGATGTGTGACAGAAGGGTGTCTGCAGGGGGGTGTCTTGTGTTTGTTTACATATGTAGGAGCCATTTTTAAAGTTTAAATAATTTAGAACTTAGTGATTAATTGTCCTTGTTGACACACAACGAAATGTGTCCTCTTCAATTAATCCATATATGCCAATGTGACATAACAGGGGGCAGCTAATTCAGCCCCCGGGGAGCAGTGTTTGGGGGTGGTACCTTGCTCAGAGTACCTCAGTGGCGCTGGTCAGAGATTCGAACCTGCAATATTTCAACTACAAGTGTGCTTCCCTAGCTATTAAGCCACGGTATCTACCACTACTTAATAAAAGTGAATTAAATGTGAGACAGAAGCACCAATATTCTTTAGTTGTTACTTTCATTTTGTGTAGGACTCTCTGTCTGATAGGGTATGAGAGGGCCTTGAAGTTAAAATGGCCGCCATCCACCTTTCACCCCAGGAGTAGAGAACAATGGAGTTTGGAAGACATAATAGGCATATAGTTCTTTATGGTTATTTAACTTTATTGTGATTTCTTTCTGAATTATATGAGTTTGTATCTGTTGCTTGTCCACTCATCCACCTGCCTTCCCTGCTTGACCTTCCATCCATCCATCATCACTCAACTGGAAACAAGGTACAATTTACAGTGAAATAGAATAACCGGTCAAAGAGGCTTTGTGATTTATGTCTACTTTTAAATACATAAAATATGCAATCACACATGTATCTTTACCTTTGATCTGTAAGAAAAGGTCCCTCTCTGAAGCCGATTGGTCGGTCCATTGACCTGTCACTCTTCATGGAAACAGAGCTGGGTACAGGTGAGCCTGCTCTCTCCATCAGGACACTGTGGACAGTGAGAGGAAAGATCCTCATTATATAAATATAATTCATATACTGTGGACAGGGTCACATTAAACCTTCAGCTGTTTAACCTTCTGCTCTGTCTTCATGTACTTTTATATCCCATGAAGCTCTTGATGCGAACAGACTTGTTTACTTTTAGTGTTAGTGTGAAATAAATTGTCTCACTCAAAGTTAAGATTCCAATATTGAAGGTTTAGTGTCATTGTTAAAGCCCCTTTCACTAGACTAGGCTGCTGTTTCTTTTTCTTGTTTAATGATTAATTTGTTTATATATTGATTCATTAATTTGCACTCATTTACATTACATTTACATTTACAGTATTTTTGGCAGACGCCCTTAGCCAGAGCAACTTACACTCCTTCACTATTAGAATCCATTTTTGATAGGAGAGATGATCTACTGTTTGCATCTATTATCAAAGAACTGTCTGATTGTAGCAGAAAAAGAAGAAAGTAGATGCAGAGGTATCTTTATTAAATGTATCTTTACCTTTGATCTGTAGGAAAAGGTCCCTCTCTGAAGCCGATTGGTCGGTCCATTGACCTGTCACTCTTCATGGAAACCCAGCTGGGTACAGGTGAGCCTGCTCTCTCCATCAGGACACTGTGGACAGTGAGAGGAAAGATCCTCATTATATAAATATAATTCATATGAGGACCAGCATCACATTAAATCTTCAGTTGTTTAGCCTCCTGCTCTGTCTTCATGTACTTTGTTATGCTGTTGTAATAAGGTGGAGCTGGAGGGTGCGATCTGGTTGGGGCACGGTAATTTCATTAACCTGATTGCTTAATTGTTGCAGCCAGCGCGTGTATATAGGACCCGGTTGTGGTTGCGTGTGTGACTGATTTGTAAGCGGTGATGTGACTCTCCGTGCGCCAGTATCTCCTTTTCCGGAAGTTGTGGCTATATCCAACACTGCAGGTAGGGCATCAGTGGACGGGGTCGTTTGCTTGCTGTATGGGTGGTTGTAATGTGCTTTGGTATCTTCCTTACAGTTGCAAGGGCTTGGTAAATCTAGCAGCTTGCGGTTGCTTCCGCTTTTAAGGTTTTCCAACTTTTACCGCGTGTAATCTGCCAGGTATGTCTCGTCTCCTTTTACCAACGTTTGGGTAGTAGGGGCATACCTAATACTGTGTTTGTATTTGTAGTGGATCGCGACTTGGAGTGTCCCGGACCGACGTGAGCCAGACCATCGACGGGATACTAAGTCACTACAATTGCTGCTGTTTTGCCCGGATGTTTTATGTTTCATGTTTTAATTGGTTTTAAGTATTAATGTGTTTCATTGATTGGATGTAAATTGGGGGGGTGTCGTTGGGAAGGCTTGGTGCTGGGCGGTGAGGATCCGTGTCGGGCGATACCGCGCTGCGTGGTCGCGTTGCTTTCTTTTAGCCCACCCCTTGGGTGGATGTACGTGCGTCCTGTACTGTGGGACCCCTTAGAGTGTTGTCTGACTGTACGCCTCCCATTCCCCTCCCGATAACAGCTGCCTGGTTTGGGTTTCCTCTTTTGTCGTGTGATTGGAGTGTTTTAAACATGATTTGATTTGTATTATTTGTGCTGTGATTTTGGTTTAGTAATTTGCTGTTTGGTTTCTTTGTGTTTTTATTTGGAGTGTGAATTACCAGCAGCCTAATAAAGGGAGTGTTTATGGTCTTCGCGTCTCCCCTATGGTGATCACGAATCTGTGTCCTTTTATATTGGAGTGAGTTTTGAACTCCGGTATTCTAATTCTCTGGGTGCAATTCCCAGAGTGGCGTAGTCGGGTTGTCCATTTCCGTATTCCCTCGCTACTTCCTCCCTCAGTAACGCCACACTGTGAAGCTCTTGATAGAAACATGTTTGTTTACTGTTAGCTTTAATGTGAAATATTCTCATCTAAAATTAAGATTACAATTAGAAATGTTTAGTGCCAGTGTTGCAACTTCTGTTGCTAGACTTACCTGTTACACTTTTCTTGTTTATTGATGTATTTGTTTGTATATTATTTTATTTGTTTCCACTCTACTTCACTATTTGTGACCATTTTTGATAGGATGGATGATCTACTTGTTGTCTCTAGTGTAAAAGAACTGGCTGACTGTGGCAGAAAAAGGAGGAGAAGATGTCGAGATCTTTTTATTAATCTACACGTATTAACATGTTCCACACTGATCCAGCCCTGGCTAGGAGCCCTTTCTGCTTTTATATTATGGCCTGACTATAGACCCAAAGAGACATGCATGCTAGTGGGCTGTAACAGTCATTTTACCATAAATCACAATGTTCTTCACAACTCGACCCTGACAGTGTTCCTGTCTTGTTCGGCTGTTACTCCTATGATCACTGCTGTTTATAATTGATTAGACTTAAATGCTCAATGCCACATTTTTTAGAATATGTATTTTTTGTCATTTCAGCTGGGAAATGCAAACCTAGATGCTGTAAGACAACAGTGTATTCCGTAAGTAGGAACACCATAAAATTAACCTCAAATGGGATTCCCAGCCTCAGCCTGTGGGTCCTTGAGCGAGGCCCTTAACCCCCAGCTCCCTGGGCGCCACTACGGGTGGTAGCCCTTCGCAGACAACTTCCTCTATGAAAAAAGAACAAGTTGTGGGAGGCGTAAAGACAATTTCCCTACGGGGATCAATAAAGTATCGATTATTATCCATCCATTTTCCAAACCGCTTATCCTACTGGGTCGTGGGGGGTCCAGAGCCTAACCCGGAATCAATGTGCACGAGGCAGGGAACAACCCAGGATGGGGGATAGCCCATCACAGGGCACACTCACACACCATTCACTCACACATGAACACCTACGGGCAATTTAGCAACTCCAATTAGCCTCATCATGTTTTTGGACTGTGCGGGGAAACCGGAGTACCTGGAGGAAACCCCACGACGACATGGGGAGAACATGGGGAACATGCAAACTCCACACACATGTAACCCAGGCGGAGACTCAAACCTGGGTCCCAGAGGTGTGAGGTAACAGTGCTAACCACTGCACCACCATGCCACCCCCGAAGATCTATTGTGGTAGAAAAATTTTGAATATAACACTTAGAATAAAAGTCGGACCTCTCAGTTTGATGAGGTAAAGGAAAATCTCTTTTATTTCTTCAACTCAGCAAAGCGCTCTCATCACACTCTGGCATTCGGTACCAAATCTCTTTTTTAGCTCTCCGAGCAACCAGTTGATATACCATAACTCCCACTTCACAGCAAGGGTGTCTAAATCCTGATTGGTCACAACACACCAATGAACCAAGCTTAAACGTATAACAAACACAATTCTCGAATTCTATTGGTTCACCTTGGTGGCAAGGTAAAGTCCACCCATTCTACTCAGTCTACCAGAACATGTCTCGACTGCTAGGCTCCTACTGGAGATATGAATATAGATATTGATTACATGACATTGAATCACTGTAAATACTTGGTTGTCCTTTGATTAATGATTAACGTATTGACGTATTATCATTCAATCACTGCCAATACATGGTTAACATATGATTAATATGATTAACATGATTACTTATACATTTGCACTACCGCATAGCTTGCTATATATTGTTTGCCACAACTATTCTATAAAGCTATAACTCGCTGTGCACCAGTTGGGGCAGCTTCGAATCTCTCCCTGCAAGTGGTTTCTCCCCCCCCTTTGTTCCGCTGTCTGCCTCTCCAAGGCCCGAGCTTTCCTCAGGGTCTGCGGAACTTACTGCAGGCAGCTATCTCGAAGCGAGGTCACACAGTATTCAAAACAATCTCTTCTTGCCTAAGGCCTAAAGACACACACAGTCCCAATATGCCAACCTCCCGGGCCTACCAATGTCCAATTTTAATTCCACACTATCAATATGGTTTAATTGTCATATCCCAGAATATGCAATTAAATTAGATATGGAATATCTGCTCCCTTCCGAAATAAACAATTAGGTGAACTGGATTCTCTCTGATCCACTCTGACCAATTCCATTATATAGGGGGGCTGGTCGGCTGGTCGGGGCGAACGTTTTGCCCAGGGGCCCACACAACCCATAATCCATCCCTGTTTGTACCTCAATTACATTTAATGCAACAACCTTTTTGCTTGTGTCTGCATATTTCTACATTGGAAAAGTGGATCAATAATGAACATACTTTTGTCAAATATCTCCGGTGCCATTTTTCATTCTGTGGATAACAGAAGATCAATCTGCTGGCCAGATTTAGTCAAATAACGCGGGACATATAAATAAAAGAATGTGTCCCATTTTGATTGCGATCAATCCCCCAATAACTAACAAATAACAAAATGTTCATTCTCCATTGTTTTGGGGAGGGGGTGTAGTTTTGTATGAAATTATGTAGTTTAGCCTACAGCGTTTTTTGTGTCTCCCATGTTTATTGAGCATAAAGGTTCCAGTTCCTGCTGTGCGATGTGAAAGTGACACATGAAAGTGGCCATGAGCTACAAATGTCCCTGGTAGAGACGGGCCAGCAACCTGAACCAGGAACCATGTTGCAGAACTTTGGTGTGGAAGTGCCCACAGTCAGAGGAGGGGAAATTAGCGCAAAGTAAATCATGATGGACACTGTGTGAACAGCAAAGAACAGTCACTTTGCTCTGCAAACCCGGCAACACCTTTACCGAGCCGACCCTTGTGCAGTGGAAAATTAAAGCGAGCTGGAACCACACAGTATTCATTTTCTTTATGTAGAATGTGTTGGGTATGGCGTGGTTCCTGTATGGAAGTGGAAATACACCTTTAGATCCTACAGTTTTGGCCAGCTGTGGTTTTTGGGCCCTTCGATTACCTTGGGGGGGCTGGAGCTCTGTCCCCCATGGCGACCATGAGCACCTATTTTTGGATTAAATCCTCCAGTAACTATGCAGTGCTTGTTGTTAGCATCTTAGCTCACTGGTTAGTGTGGTGTGATGGCTACAGCCACACGGTAAGACCTTAAATTCTCACATTCTTAGTTCATTATTTGTATGCTTTTTCTAATTAAACTGCTTTATTTACAGTAATAATTTAATTGTCTTAGTTGATGTTTTGCCTTTTGTGTTAGGTGTAGTGTACATATTTTGATATTATAGGGTTGTGTGCAGTGATTGTTTAAATTAATCTTTTCGTTTGTAGTTACTTTGGTTGTGGGGGATGGTCTTTTCTATCCAGCATAAAGGTGTGGCTGAGGACGGAGGTGTCTCAAAGGACAACCCCTGGAGCAGGATTGAGCCATGTGCTGCCATGGCAAGAGGGGGGAGTTGGGGTTTGGCTGTGTTTTGCTTTGTTTAGTTATATGTAGCACTTATTTGGTTTACCCCTTTTGTGTGTTAATTGGTTTGGCCAAACCACGTATATGTTCCCTCGTTTCCTTATACTGTAGAAGAAGGTCAGTTTGTTTCAGTTACTACTTTGCTTTGTTTGTTTGTTTTTGTTGACCTCTTTTATGGGCCCAGTTATTAAGGTTTGAGTTTGTTATTGTCTGCGTTTTGGGGGTCAATAAAGCCCTATTTCTTTAATTAAGCTCCTATGTTTGTTTCCTTACTGCTTGGTCCCTTACAGTTGCTTTTGGGGCCTAAGGGCCCAGTTCATTACCATGAGGTTCCGAAGCTCTGTTCTCTGTTTGAGAAGGCAGTCAGCAATCATTTTCAGATAAAATCCTCTGGTACTCAGGGCATAACATATATGGTGGGGGGGGGGGGGGGGGGTCGGAAGGTTTGTGCCCAGAGGCCTGTGATTTCTTAATCCACCAATGTGCTGGTTACCAATACTGCTGGTTGATATTAAAGCTTTATCAGTATTCAAAGTTAGCAACACCAGAGCTAAAGAAACAACTACTAAAATAATGGAGATGATTGGATTGGATGATCAGCAATTTTACATAGTGAAAAACTAAGGACTTTGTCAGCCCATTCACCAATTAGAAGAGGCACCAAACAAGTGGGCTAAGCCTGTGTGCCTGTAATCATAAGGTCACCGGTTCAAACCCAGCCTCAGCACATCTGCAGGTCTTTGAGTAAGGCCCTTAAACCCCAGCTCCCTGGGCGCTACTATGGGTGGCTGCCCTGACCGGACTCTACAAAAGAGCAAGTTGAGGGAGGCGTAAGGACTATTTCCCCACGGGGATCAATAAAGTATTGATTATTGTATTGATTATTATTAATTCAGTAGTAAATCTGGCCTGTAGGTCGACCTTTCATGTTCCACACAATAATAAATGATGTAACATCATTCCAATAATCTGCACCGACAAGTTAAGCAAGTTTGTCAGGCAGCCGACGCCCTGGGTTTGCTGGAAGGAACATTCACCATGACATCACAACTGACAGTAAGGAAGTGCTGCAGGAGTTTCATACAACAGAGAGTCAGAGATTCAACTACAAGTAGGTAGTCAATAGGTATATGGGGGATGGGGGGTGTCCTGCCATTTAGCCTGAATGACTGAATTTAAAGTGCCTCCCATTTGAGGTCCTGACTGCTCCTTTCCAATCACCCAATTAAAATCATCCACCCATTGAATTTTGTTGATTGCATTGAATAAGTAAAGTTAACATTTTATACCATAACATCAAAGCCATTATTTCATTTCAGATCCATTGTGAGTGTATTTTTAATTCTGCTTCTCTTAATTTATATACAGCTATAAAAATAAAGTTATGAGACCTGGTGTCACGTCCAGCTCGTACAATCCTCGTGTGTGCCACGCCCCCCTGATTATCCACGTGTGCTTCCATGATCGTATCCAGCTGTGTCTGATTATTTTCAACCAGTCCTGTCTTTTTAAGTCCATGTCTTGCCTGAATCCTTCGTCTGTCATTGATGTTTGTCAACGCCAGTGTTTCTTCCTGCCCTACCCTTCCAATAAATCCCCGTTTACCCCGTACCTTGCCTACATTGGCTGCTCCTTGCCCGCTCGCCTGCCTGCACGCTCACCCGCGATCGTGAGCGAAGCGTGACACCTGGAATTTCAACTGTATTGTCTGCCTTGATCTTTTACTCACACATAAGCACACACATTATCAAAACCTGCCTTACAATAAATTTTATTTTTAGATTAGACAAAGACATCTGCTGAACAAATCTATGTTATTTGAACTGTCTTGCTGAGAGAGAAAAACACAAAATAATATTTTGGGCTTTGGGGTTGAGGTTCGCTGTTTTTATTGGCCTAAGTGAATCGTACTTTTTTGTCCAAAATACACTGGGATCTGCGTGAGCTACAAGTTAGAATTTATTTATCTAATTATCCTACATAGCTGATAGTTATACATTTTATAGTCAGGCACGTAGCTAAGCAGTCAAAATACAGGCTTGAACACCCGTACCTGCTGAGAAATTTGTTTGAGAAATTTGCCGATCAAACACCAGTGTTGTCAAATCTCACGAAACAAACAAGGAACTTCACCCCTGAAAACAAGCCCAAAATAAGCTCACTGTCAAAGTAAGATGGAGAAATCAAGCCCAATACACACGACCACATGGATCACAGTCAGCCCTGTTTGCCATATTATGTGTACATATAACATACATACAACAGTAACTCCAGTAACTACAATACTGCAGACCTGCTTCTAAAGTCTTAATTTATCATTGTCTTTAGTTAGTGTGACAGTAAATGACTCCTTATGGCCATGAACATAATATGGCTCTTTGTAGCACATTTTGTAAATTATTGGACACTGAATTCATTAATATCCCAACACAAAGAAAATATCAGAGAGATGCAAAATCCGTCGAAAGTGGCTGAGTGCAGTGGCTGAGTGCAGTGCTTTTCAAACCAGTCATGGGGACAGACCGCGTTTCTGCTCCCTCTCAGCTCCCGATCACACCTGTACCAGGTAATAATCTAGCTTCCCCATAGTACCTGTAACATTAAATCACCGGCACCGCCACTATATATAAGTGTGTCATACATGCTTATTTTATTATTAATTGTATCTGTTAAATATAATCTTACCTTGCAATACAAAATGTCTTTATATTATTCCAGGATCTTATCCGTTTCTTGACAAATTGAAGACTCCAGTTTTAAAATACTTTCACTTTTATTAACACACAGCAGGAAATAATCTCCTTCATACCAAACGTGTCAGCCGTGAGGTACACTAGTAAACACAATGGCATTTTGTTATTCGTGATTTGTGAATTCAAATGACGTCATTCCCCATCCAGAAATCTGCCGATATTCTACTTTGCCTTTTTATTGTCAAACGCGAAAAATAAAACCACTTCACCATATAAACAGCTCCAGTCAGGCTCATTCTGACTAGTCTGATATGTGATTTTTTTCACATTCCTCAGTTCGTCTGCCAGTGACTGATAAGTGCTGAGACAGAAGGGCCACATACCATAGCAATCACATCCCACTCTCGGAATGAAACAGGTTCTCATCTTGGGGACTTACCGTATATATGTACCTGTCCTTGCCTTGTTTGTTCAGTCGGTCACTGTGCTTGTTACTTGCGTGTTAGTTCCTGTGTTGTTAGTCTTCTCTTTCTTGTTCGGTCCCGTCTGTCGCAGCCTCTCATGTCTCCTCCCCGTTTGGCAAGCAGATGTTGTTAGCCATCTTGCCCTCCCTGTTGTCCAAGTATTTAGTGTGTTACATCTATTTGCCAGACTACTTCATGGCTCATTGAGCTGAGTGTGTGACTGTTCACCCCTTTAGTTGTGTGTTCAAATCCCCCCACCTCTGTTTTGGTATTTTGTAGATTTTGTTCCCTAGTGTTTCATTTGTATCAGTTTTTCTAATTCCTGTGCTTTGTCATTTACATTCTGTTTTGTTTGTTTGCTTTGTGCCCTTGGTTGTATTTCACCTGCCTTTGTTATTTTCCTAGTGTTGGATTCTGTTGTTTCTATTTTCATTTCAATTCAATTTATTTGTATAGCAGATTCTCACAACATTACATCGTCTCAAAACGCTTCACAGCATCCACACCTAAAGCCCCCAGTGAACAAACCAGAGGCGACAGTGGCAAGGAAAAACTCCCAAGAAGGAAGAAACCTTGGGAGGAACCAGACTCAAAGGGGGAGCCCAACCGCCTGCGGCTGGCAGGGAAAGTCAAAGTCCCAATTCATATTGTCCCAGTCTTAACATTTGAGACACAAAGCAGGGGGCAGGGAGGTGATGACAGGCAAGTGCTGGAGCTGCTTCAGATGGCAAAGAGAAGAGAGGTACAGCAGCAGGGCATAGAGGGAAGGCATCACAGGCAGAAGGGCATACAGGGAAGGCATCACTGGCAGAAGGGCATACGGGTAAGGTATCACTGGCAAAAGGGCATACAGGGAAGGCATCACGGGCAGAAGGGCATAGAGGGAAGGTATCACTGGCAGAAGGGCGTACAGGGAAGACATCACTGGCAGAAGGAGAAACAGGGAAGGCATCACGGGCAGAAGGGCATAGAGGGATAATAATAATAATAATAATGATCTCCTCTTTATTTTAATGTTTACCATTTCCAGTGGGGTGGCACTGGGAGTGGCAAGGGCTCTTTTGGGGGTGGCACTTGCCACCCCTGCCACCCCTTTGGCTCCGCCCCTTGGACAACTGGTGAATGACATCACACTTTCTCCAGACCTTACTCTCCCCATCCATAGCCGTAATACATCAGAAAGTATCCTCTCTTGTTATAATACAATCCGGTGCCTTGTGTTCTAACTGCACACAATTTATTTGCAGATGATTATTATTCTCACCTTTAAATATTCACATTTGGTCTCACATTCTGCTCCTCGAGATTTTATATCCATTTGTGTACTATGTGCTTTTTAAATCCGCTGCAGTATGTTAACTTTGCTCGCACCATGTGTACAGTCTTTGTACCTTGTCTGTTTGCCATTATCTGCATTATCTGCATGTTTGTATGCACCAGAATTTCCTCCAGTCAATACAGTCATTCAAAACCTAAACTGGGTCTTGTATCATTTATGGAGATTATTAGTTCCCATGGTTGTGTATTGTTAAAACATAATTTCTGTATTTACATACCATCCGAGTATTGAGTGTGTATAGTAATTAATTAGCTACCGAGGTACTAATCCCATCTAGGTTTGTGTATGTTGAGTAGGTTATGGGAATGGTTTAGTTGTAATTAATTTGTATAGAATAGAACAGTGCAAAAACACAGTTTCAGACAACAGTTTTAAAGGTTTTCATTCAAAGAATTTTCTCCATATCCTGTTTAAAAAACACTTTGCAAATAATGGAAAAACTAATAATTTCATTACCTGGCCAGCTTCTGAAAACACTCTTTCACATGGTGCAGATGTTGCTGGAATAGCCAGGACCACCCGTGCCAGCTTGGATGGGTGGGGGAAGACCCTGGAGTTCTGCTCCCAGTATGCAGTTGGGTCTTCACCTCTCTGTGTACTCGGATCCACAGAATGTTTAGACCGCAGGTATCTAAACGTAGAAGTGGTGGTGTTGTAGTATTTTAACACTATACTGCACTCTCTACACTTCACCTCATCCATGGATATTAAATCAAAGTAATCCCAGACATCAGAGCAGTTACGGATGAGTACTACAGAAATATAAATGAATATCAGTAAGGGAAAACCTGTAGCTACTTAGTCCATACAGTCGTACGAGCCCGCCCAAACATTATCAGTGTGCGTATTGAGAGAAGTAAATTGTGGGATGATTGATTGTTAATGTATATGTATAAGAACGAATGTGTTTATGTATGTGTTAAGTAGTTGTTTCGAAGCGAATGTAAATCGACACATGTTTAAAAGTGATTGTATGTGTAAAAATGGAATGAGAGCGAGTGGAGTGCAAAGAGCGCATGCGTCATGCCGAGCACTCGCCAAGGATGGGCTGAGGAGGGGTGTGAGAGCGATGGGTCTAAAGTCATCTTTTGTTTTTGCGTACTGAGTTTTTGGTACAGGTATAATGATCGCTGTCTTCCAGGCCCGAGGATAAAAGTTAGAGTCCAGAAACAGCTGAAACATTTCCGGGATAGATGGTGCCAGCTGGACCCTCCCTTTGAGCCCATCTGGACCCGGGGCTGTGTGAGGATTAACCTTTTGCAGTATAGTGATCACTCTTTCCTCCTGAATAATCATTGGATCATGGGTCAGTCCGGAACAAACAGCGTCACACTCATTCCTAAAATTATTATAACATATAAACTATTAGACAGGAAATTGATCACTGCATAAGAATCAGTTGCGGACAGGTGATGTTAGTTGCACTTAGCTTTATCCTTGGTAATTTCTGTTTGTTAAAGCAACATCTGTAAGTATTTGGTTCTATTACCGTATGCTGACATGTTGAAACAGATATTTTTGATACATTTTGCTGATTATGGTGTGTACAGGTCAGTGTATTTCAACCTTTTTTTGAGCCAAGGCACATTTTTTACGCTGAAAAAATCCCACGGCCACCACCAACCAAATATGTTACAAACATTTTTACTAGTAATGGCAAAACCGTCTCAATTTATTAATACTCACTCAGTGTGTAACCTGAGCCTGTTTGGATGAACACAAAGCTGATTTCCTAGCAGGAATTGAAGACAGACACACAAAGCTCTTCCTCAACAGCTCTCAGTCTCTCTCTCTTTTTAGTTTTCATAAAGTATGAGTCAGGTGGGGCGGCATGGTGGTGCAGTGGTTAGCACTGTTGCCTTACACTTCTGGGACCCGGGTTCGAGTCTCCGCCTGGGTCACTTGTGTGTGGAGTTTGCATGTTCTCCCCATGTCGTCGTGGGGTTTCCTCCGGGTACTCCGGTTTCCTCCCACAGTCCAAAAACATGCTGAAGCTAATTGGAGTTGCTAAATTGCCCATAGGTGTGCATGTGTGAGTGAATGGTGTGTGAGTGTGCCCTGCGATGGGCTGGCCCCCCATCCTGGGTTGTTCCCTGCCTCGTGCCCATTGCTTCCGGGATAGGCTCTGTGAAAATGTTACAGAAAATGGAAGCAATGTTGAAATAGCTTTGTTTGTGTGACGTCGAATAGGATACAGACCAGGGAAGTGGGCTACAGAGCCGTAGGAACGGGGAAAGATTTTAATAGCTAAACAGAGAGTCATAAACAACAAACTGGTACTTCTACATGAGAGACTTCAATGACATTACTGGGGAAACAGACTAAATACACAGGACTGAAGGCAGGAAACGCGGAACAGCTGATGATAATCAGGGTTTCACAGGAGGTTAACGAGGGGGGCGTGGCAAACAGGAGGATTGTAAGAGTAGGTCATAACAGAACCCCCCCTCCCCTCCCAAAGGCGCACACTCTAGGCGCGCAGTCAGGGGAGGCGAAGGAAGAGACGAAACCGGGAACCTCATAGGACCATTAACGAGGGACCGGGAACAGGACGGATACATAAAAACAGGCACATGGGCAAAAACCAAGACAAAATCTGACACAGAACAGGAAACGCCGACTGGCAGACCAGGAAAGGAGACATAGGGGAAACAGGAAACAGGGAACAGAGGAACAAAAGGACCAGGAGTGTACAGAGGAGACACCGAGGGACGAAGGAAGGAGGCAGAGACATCGAGGATGGCCGGAACAGACGTAGCCGACCGATGAGCCTTACTGGGCAGAGCTGCAGGCGGCCGACGACCCGAGGTGGGGGACCGGGAGGCGACCAAAAAGGCGGCGGAGGCAGGACCGAAGGTGGTCAACAAGCCCTCGCTGGGGGACCCGCAGGTGACTGCCGAGCCAGAGCCAACAGACCCGTAGGCACCCCCCCTCCGAGCTCCAGCCAGGGTGAGAGTGGGCGAGTGTTGTTTAATTTAATGTAAAATAAAGTTGTCCTCTGAAGGGGGGTGGTGGTGGGCGACAATAAAAAAAAAAAAGCAGTCTGGGACCTCCTCGGGGACAAGGACTGCGATCAGGTGGAGCGGGAACCTCAGGCGGAGCAGGAGGCGCACTTCAGCCGCCGGGACTGGGACCCCGCAGCGTGGCAGTGCTGCAGGAACCACAAGAGGTGTTGCAGAGTTTACTCAATTGAAACTGAGTAAAATACCTAAATACCAAATCAAAATAAATTAAAAAATCTTCAAATACATAAACTAAGGCTTGCATGTGCAGCTTTTTTGCGTGGTTTTCCCTTTTAATACTCTTCGCTCTGGCCATGGTGACCGCGGTAAAGATAATTTGCAGTTTGCGATTCGGGATTCCTTTGAGTTTATCTCACCAGTGCAGTGAGGTACACTAGTAAACACAGTGGCATTTTGTTATTCGTGATTTGTGAATTCGGATGACGTCATTCCCCACCCCGAAATCTGCCGATATTATACTTTGCCTTTTTATTCTCAAACGCGAAAAATAAAAAAACTTCACCATATAAACAGCTCCAGTCAGGCTCATTCTGACCAGTCTGATTTGTGAATTTTTTTCACAGTCCCCAGTTCGTCTGCCAGTGACTGATAAGCGCTGAGACAGAAGGGATTAAAAACAAATGCCACATGCCATAGGAATATATGTGCTACATCACATCCTAGTGGCCAAAACATCCAAAGTGGCCCAGAAGGACCGAACTAGACTCAAATTGATCAGTCTGATTTGTGAATTTCTTCACAAATCAAATGTGGTCAGTCAGTCATAGGTCAGTGTATGTATTAGGCAGCTGGTGGGAAAGAGCACTGTTTTTACACATGAAGCTTACTAATAATGAACATACTGTACGCGGGGATTTTTAGGGTGATAAGGGTTAATAGGAAACACCTGTGAGGTGGAAGTCTGAACAACATAAATTGTCAGCGAAGGAGTAAGGAGGGGGGGGCCTGTGCTTGGTGGTGCTTGGAATCCATGCTGCAGCTGCCATATGCGACAGCGCGTACTCTGGGGGAAAATTATTGCGTTGTGGGACATACGGCGAGTTATTGGGGTGCGCAGAGTTGGGAAGCTAACGACGCAGTTCCGTGATCGGTGGCAGCGGCGTGGATTCCAGGCGCCACAGGAAAGGTTTGTGGTTCCTTCTAGGAGCTGGATCATTATTTGTGTTGTGGGTTTTGTTTTCATGGGATTGTGTTGTCTTCCTCCGACTAGTTAATTTAAATAATATTGTTTGATATGAGTTATTTTGGATTTATGTGTTATTTAGGAGGAACCACATGTTATTCTGGTGTTCATGACCCTTGTGTTGATGTGAGCGGCAGTCTTGGCTTCTGGGCACGGGTTTAGGAAATGTCTCAAGAACAGCCTTTAATCTCTAGTTCAGAGGACAGACAAATGTCAAATCCTAACGTGGTTATGTTTCCTTTCATGCTGGGGGCACCATGGAGCCCAAAATTTGCAGGAGAACCTGCAAACCAGGGGATAGGCTTTCAGGAGTGGGTGAGAAATCAAAAAATGTTGGATATGCAACCCCTATCAGAAAATCAGAAAGTGGCTGTTATTATAAGTAACTTAGAAGTGGAGGCAAAACGTGAGGTATTGGCTTTAGAAAGTGGGGAACTGCAGGGCAGATTTTAACCTTTTTGGAAGGTGTTTATGGGGACAGTGTGCCTGTTGCTGTAATGCGCTCTGAGTTTTTCTCTCGTAAGCAGAAACCAGGAGGAAGTGTGAGGCAGTTTGCTTTGGCACTACGGGAGCTGGGCAATCGCCTGTCAAGGAGAGAAGATTCCACTAATACGGGACATGTGTCGCGAGATCATTTCACTGGAGGGTTTCTGGATTCAGGTAGGGATCTTAGAGGAAGGGTAAGATTGGAACCAAATATCTCTTCAGAAATAAAGCAGGAAGTGGTTATATGGGCCGAAGGGAGGGAAGGTTCTGCACAGGCCGGAGTAGCAGCAGTCCAAGTAAGTAATGTAAACTCTATGTGGGATTTTGCTAAATTACAGGAAGAGATTAAACAGGATGTACTTATTCAGGTGAGAGGGGAAATGAAAGATATGGTATCCTGACTAATACAGGAAATTAGAGAGGGTTTGCAAGTAGAGGGAAGACAGCGTGAAGGTTCCACAAGCGGCACAAGAGTAAGAGAGAGTGGTAGACAAAGGGTAAATGTGTTTGATGACTCGGGGAGACCAATCTGTCGCCGGTGTAAAAGGGTGGGACATATTGAGAGAAGATGCCGGGCAGTAGGATCCATGGAGGAGCCTTTAAACTAGAACCGCCCTCTGTTAAGGCCCAAACAGTGAGGAATGGGGTTAGTGGCCAGGAGATTCATAGCAAAGGTTCTCACAATGTACTCCCCACTGGAGTACAATCTGGGGGCTGTTTTTTTTTTTATTCTCCTCCTCTCTCCTCATGTTATCCTGTTTCTCTTCTTCTCTCTTCCCCTGTCTCCCGACCGGTCTACCCCCTACTGTGATGTTTGTGTATATGTATGGTCGGTTTTTCCGAATGGCGCCACGGTAGGCAGCCAGTTACCTTAGCTCCCAGCTCAGCTGGAGCTGCGTTAACACTCAGTTTCCCCACTGTGGGATCAATAAAGTATCATTCATTCATTCAATAATATAGTGGGTAAATGTCCAGTGGCTGAAGTGTTAATAAATGGTATTAAAACGCAGCGTTTGATACGGGGTCACAAGTTACTACATTGACAGAAAGTTATTTTAAAGAACATTGAGGTAGGAAGGTCCACAGGTGCAGCAGCCCATTCAAAAGCTTAATTTAATTGCAGCTAATGGATTAAGGATCCCCTATATAGGATATATTGAGGTAAATCTTTCTATCTGTGGCCAAGTCATACATAATAAAGGAGATTTGATTGTGAAAGATACAGGGTTTCAGTCCTGTCCAGGGCTAATTGGTATGAATGTTATAGAACAGAGTCATGATTTGTTACCACATTTGGGTCGAAGTATGTAGAGGGAGTTAGTGAGGCCCCAGAAGCAAGAGTGTGGCAACAAACCTTTGTTATGTGTGATAATCTGAGAACTTTCAAGGGAAACTGGGATTTTAGGAGCAGTTTATTGGCCAAAGGGCGGGTGCATTAACGTGCCGGCCATGTCGGAAGTGGTTTTGGAGGCTTGTACTTCTCCACGGCCTGATGGGAAGGATTCTGTGGGGTTAGTTGAACCAGCTGCAGGAATGGGGTTGCCGGGACAGTTATTATTGGCCCGTTCCTTAAGTACGGTGGTAAAGGGACGTGTAAAGGTTAGTCGTAAATTTGGCTCTACAGTCGGTTAAATTGGTTGGGCGAGTTACATTGGGAGTGATTCATGAGGTGGAAGTCTGTAAAAAAAGGGGACAAGGAGAGTTGGAAGTGCGGCCAGTGGATGAGGCGACTGTAGAGGTGGGTGTTAGACAATGTACAGTGGAAAGGGAAGAGAGAGAAGGGACTGCGTGCCTGGGGGAGTGCCCCTTGATCCAGGTCAGTTCTCAGTAGACCAGCAGGGAAAGATTAAGGACCTGTTGGTTAAACATTATGGGGTGTTTTCACAGCATGAGGAGGATTATGGGTATACAGATAAAGTATTGCATGTGATCCCAACAGGTACAACAGCTCCTATTAGGGAGCCATATAGGTGGATTCCTCCTAAGCTCTACCAGGAAGTGAAAAGTCTTTTGAAAAAATTATTGGAGGGGGGAGTAATAAGTGAAAGCTGTAGTCCCTGGGCAGCGCCAATCATGTTGGTAAAGAAAAAGGATGGTACACTTTGATTTTGTGTGGATTACAGAAAGCTTAATATGGTTACTCATAAGGATGCATATCCACTTCCGGCCTCATTGAAAAAAAAAAAAAAAAGTTCAACATTAGATCTTGCGCATGGGTATTGGCAGGTTGGTGTTCACCCAGCTGATAAAGAGAACTGCTTTTATTAGCCCTATGGGTTAATTCCAATTTAATCGGATGCCGATGGGGCTGTGTAACTCACCCGGGACGTTACAGAGGTTAGTGGAGAGTTGTTTGGGGGATCAAAATTTTGAAATGCTGCTGTTGTATTTGGACGACATCATAGTGTTTTCTCCAACATTTGATGCACATCTTGCTCATCTGGATTTGGTATTTACTTGCTTGGCGGGTTATGGACTTAAAGTGAAACCATCAAAGTGTTCTTTATTTCAGGATCGAGTTAGATATCTAGGACATGTGGTTTCTGAAGGAGGAGTCTCTCCAGACCCAGAGAAGTTGCTGGCGGTGGAAGCATGGCGAGCCCCAATCAATAGCTGTCATGCCCGGCTCGTCCGCTCCTCGTGTGTGCCACGCCCCCTGATTACCCACGTGTATTTCCCTGATCGTCTCCAGCTTTGTCTAGTTACTTTGATTAGTCCTGTGTATTTAAGTCCTGGTCTCCCCGGTTTCCCTTGTCCGTCATTGATGTTACCTGATGTTTGTACACGTGAGTTGTTTCCCGGTCCCCGTCTTCCCAATTAAACTCCCGTTTTGCCCCGTATACTGCATTCCTGCTTGCCTGCTCACCCAGCAATCGCGAGCGTTCCCGTGACAATAGCCTCCAGCTTCGAGCATTTTTGGGCTTTACTGGGTACTATCGACGGTTTATTAAGGACTCTGCAAAGATTGCTGCTCCCTTGAATGAACTTTTGAGGGGAACATCGAAGAAATATTCTCGTCAGACATCAGGTGATCTACAGTCGTGGACGTGGGGGGAAGCACAGGAAATGGCTTCTCAGAGGCTGAAGTGCCTGCTGCAAGCACCAGTGTTGGCTTATGCTGATTCTCAGTCCCCTTTAGGGTTTATACAGATGCCAGTTTGGCTGGACTGGGTGCAGTGTTGGCTTATGCTGATTCTCAGTCCCCTTTAGGGTTTATACAGATGCCAGTTTGGCTGGACTGGGTGCAGTGTTGGCTTATGCTGATTCTCAGTCCCCTTTAGGGTTTATACAGATGCCAGTTTGGCTGCATTGGGTGCAGTGTTGGCTTATGCTGATTCTCAGTCCCCTTTAGGGTTTATACAGATGCCAGTTTGGCTGGACTGGGTGCAGTGTTGGCTTATGCTGATTCTCAGTCCCCTTTAGGGTTTATACAGATGCCAGTTTGGCTGCATTGGGTGCAGTGTTGGCTTATGCTGATTCTCAGTCCCCTTTAGGGTTTATACAGATGCCAGTGTGGCTGCATTGGGTGCAGTGTTGGCTCAAGTGCAAGAAGGGAAGGAGCGTGTGATCGCCTATGCCAGCCGGAGTCTGCGACCAGCGGAGAGGAGCGATAGGAATTACAGTTCATTCAAGTTGGAGTTGCTGGCATTAAAATTGGCTATTGTTGAAAATTTTAGGGAGTACTTTTTGTGCCCTCCTCTTTGCGGAAGCGAGTGATGGAGTGGGTGCATGATCGAGCAGGCCATTTGGCTGTGGAGAAGGTTGGTGGAGTCACATGGAGGTTATTTTTTTGGCCGGAGATGTACAAGCAATTGAAGGAGTATTGCCAAAAGTGCGAACGGTGTGGCTTAAGGAAGACGCCAACCACTAAAGTATGTGCCCCGTTGGTCCCAATTAAATCAATGTATCCCCTTCAGATGGTGTCGGTGGACTTTCTGAGCCTGGAGGCATCAAGAAGTGGAATGTGTAATGTGCTGGTCATAGTGGACCATTTTACACGGTATGCGGTCACAGTGGCCACTCTGGACCAGACAGCGGTGACAACGGCACAGGCTTTATGGACCCATTTTATTCAGCCATTTGGGGGGTTTTATCAATTGCACTCCGACCAGGGTCCTTTGAAGCAGGGGTTATTCGAGAACTCTGTGAGTTGTGTAGGAATTATTAGCTCAGGTAAATTTTAATATCTCCACCAATATGTTTTGAAATTAATTAACTTTTAATTAATTATTATTTAATGCTGATTATTAACCAATTGTTATGCCGAATGGTCGGCTCCTCCAAACTCAATTGCGAATCCCCGATATCTGTTAATGTGAGACTTAAATGGGATTCATTAATAACCAGTATCGCTTAATAACCTGGGTTAGTAGGCTCGTCCAGCGAGCTGCGTCACCAGGTAATGTAAACGACCGGTAGCGAAGCTCCCCTCACGGCCGATGAGAGAGAGTCTCGCGATATTTCAGGCGAGTTTAGAGGTTTCAGAGCGTAGTAGCCAGATCGCACAGAGGCAGGGACTATTGTGAGCACTCAATGACGGAGGCTGAAGTTGTGTAAAAAGACATGCATTTATTCCTACAACTAACATAAGACAGACATTATACCTAACAAACAATAAACATGAAATAACGGAAAAGACACAAACGATGTAATCATGAAAATGCAGTGACCAGATTTAAAATGATTAACCTGAAAAGGGAAAAACTGTTCTGCAAAGCAAGCAGTTTGTAGGAATATAAACCTAAAGGAATATAGCAGGTGAATAGGACAGTTTAGGTTGTTAGAAAGGAAAGGAAGTTGGTTTACTTGGATGCAGGAAAGAGGGAGGTCTTTGCAGTTGGTTGCAGTGGCTGATGAGCTGATGGGTGATGGCTCTCAGGGAGGCGCGGTGTTTGCAGCGGTTGTTGGAGTGGAGTCCCTCCGGTTCTTTCTTCTGGTGAAGCTTGGGCTGAGTTGCAGTTCTTTGGGTCTTCACCGACGAGCTTTAAGAACGCTGCTTGTTTCTCCGTTTTCTTCCCTTTTTCACCTGCTTTTCTCCCCCTTTTGTTCTGAGGTGCCAGGTTTTATAGCATAAGGTTCGTGATTAGGAGTGACCAGGAATTTGAGTCCTGGACCAATGGCTGACCATCCATTTGGCGGGCTTCGGAAGGGGATCAGTATCAGTCTTTTTGGGATTTATGACCAGACTGACTTCTCTGGTAATGGTGATTTTCATTAGGCTGGTGTAACTTTTGATATGTCCACTTTTGTGGTAACCACTGACCAGATTTGGAAACTGGAGTGATTTTCCTTCGGTTTGATACCAAACATGCCGCACCAGCCTAGCGGTTTACACCAAATACCATCTGTGATGATTAATTAATGATTACTTATATTATGCTATTATGTTATGTTCCCTTACTCACACCAGTATATGGTACAGGTGGTTTAGGTTGTACCTCAACAGATATTACCCTTTATACAGACATTATATGACATATTCTCATGTCATAAGCACATCTTACCCTTAGATAGGCATGGTAGAATACAAAGATCAGATAAGGGTTGCCGAGGAATGTGGCAAAGAAAAGGGGGGGGAGAAGGTTTGTCAAACAAAGAAAAAGAATCTCCAAAAGTTAAGACACATTCGAACATAACCTGCACATATCTGTATATTAAGACTAGTAGTCAAGAGTAAATACATATACAGATATACAAAAGCCAAACTTAAAAGAAACTTTCTGTGGGGTGCTGGGTGAGTGGTATGTAAGGCAGGATGTCGGGGGATGGGGTTGTGGGCCAAGTCGAGGGACCCCTGTCCTTGGGGTCCACTCTGCTGTCTGTAGGTCGTTAAAACTTTGAGCAATAAAAGTTGGAGTGCTGGCCTCCCTTGTTATCTGTGTGTGTGGGGTCACAAACCCCCCTTTGGGGCCTAGGTCGATGTGTGCCTTCTCGTACCAGGGTAGGCCTTGTCTCAGTTCACCTGGAATTTAAGCTTTGTGATATGTGCATGTGTGATCCTACAGTTATATGGAATTAAGAAGACGCACACGACCCCATATCACCCTTCAGGGAATGGACAATGTGAGCGGTTTAATCGGACATTATTGGACATGTTGGGGACACTTGCAGAAGGCCAAAAAGAGGAATGGGATGAGTATGTGCCGGAGATGGTGCAGGCTTATAATAACACACCTCATTCCTCTACAGGCTACAGCCCCTATTTCTTAATGTTTGGACGTCATGCTAAATTACCTTCTGACATGTTGGTAGGTGGTGGAGACGGTTTTTCAGGGACGGTGAACAGCTGGGTGTATCAGCACCATAAGAGGTTAGTGGCTGCTTATACACATGCTCAACATCAGATTAAAAAATCAAGTGCAATGCAGAAAAGGGGTTTTGACCGAAAGGTAAAAGCAGAACCTTTGGTACCGGGACAGAGAGTACTGGTTTTGAACAGGTGGGCTCGGGGACCAGGGAAATTGAGGAATAGGTGGGAGGATAAAGCCTATGTTACTGTGTCACAGCCTAATGTGGAATTGCCAGTGTATGTGGTGAGATCTTCTGGTAATGGAGAAGAACGGGTGTTGCACCGAAATCTGAGTCCCTGTAGGTTTGAAGAGCCGGATCCAACCACCATAGCGGGGGAAACGGAGGTCGAGAGGCCAGAAGTGACCAATGACTGGAGGGATTGGTGGGCCTACCCTTGGGTCAGTCACAAACCTGCATCATTGGGGGAAAAGTGATCCTCTCTTACAATACCCACATAGATCACAATTTCCATGCTGTTTTTGGCAGAACATTCAAAAATTCACAAATCAGACTGGTCGGTTGAGTACGTGTCCATTTCTGTTCAGACCGCTGGCACGTTTGGTATGAAGGTGATTATTTCCTGCTGCGTGTAAATATAAGTGAAAGCATTTTAAAACTGGAGTCTCCGTTTTGTCAAGAAACACGGATAAGATTCTGGAATAATATAAAGTTTGTATTGCAAGGTAAGATTATTTTTAACAGATACAATTAATAATAAAATAAGCATGTATGACACACTTATATACAGTGGCGGCGCCGGTGATGTAATGTTACAGGTACTATGGGGAAGCTGGATTATTACCTGGTACAGGTGTGATCGGGATCTGAGAGGGAGCAGAAACGCGGTCTGTCCCCATGACTGGTTTGAAAAGCACTGCACTCAGCCACTTTCGACGGATTTTGCATCTCTCAGATATATTCTTTGTGTTGGGATATTAATGAGTTCAGTGTCCAATAATATGCAAAATGTGCTACAAAGAGCCATATTATGTTCATGGCCATAAGGAGTCATTTACTGTCACACTAACTAAAGACAATGATAAATTAAGAGTTTAGAAGCAGGTCTGCAGTATTGCGGTTACTGGAGTTACTGTTGTCTGTATGTTATATGTACGCATAATATGGCAAACAGGACTGACTGTGATCCATGTGGTCATGTGTTTTGGGCTTGATTTTTCCGTCTTACTTTGACAGTTGGCTTATTTTGGGCTTATTTTCAGGGGTGAAGTTACTTTTTTGTCTTGTGAGATTTGACAACACTGGTGTCTGATCGGCAAATTTCTCAAACAAATTCCTCGGCAGGTACGGGTGTTCAAGCCTGTATTATAGCTACGTGGCTGACTATAGAATGTACCTATCAGCTATGTAGGATAATTATATAAATAAATTCTAACTTGTAGCTCACGCAGATCACTGTGTATTTTGGACAAAAAAGTACGATTCAGATCAAATCAGATACGATTCAAAATATTATTTTGTGTTTTTTTCTCTCAGCAAGACAGTTAAAACAACAGATTTGTTCAGCAGAGGTCTTTGTCTAATCTGAAAATAAAATTTATTGTAAGGCAGGTTTTGATAACATGTGGGCTTATGTGTGAGAGTAAATGATCAAGACAGACAATACAGTAGAAATTCCAGGTCTCACACCTTTATTTTTATACCTGTATATAAATTAATAGAAGCAGCATTAAAAATACACTCAGACTGGATCTGAAATGAAATAATGGCTTTGATGTTAAACTTCACTTCATGCAATCAACAAAATTCAATGTGTGGGTGATTTTTAATTGGGTGATTGGAAAGGAGCAGTCAGGACCTCAGAAGGGAGGCACTTTAAATTCAGTCATTCAGGCTAAATGGCAGGACACCCCCCCATCCCCCATGTACTTGTAGTTGAATCTCTGACTCTCTGTTGTATGAAATTCTTGTAGCTCTTCCTTGTTGTCATTTTTCATGTCATGGTGAATGTTCCTTCCAGCAAACCCAGCATGTTAGCTTCCTGACAAACTTGCTTAACTTGTCGGTGCAGATTATTGAAATGATGTTACATCATTTATTATTGTGTGGAACATGAAATGTCGACCTACAGGCCAGATTTACTGCTGAATTATAAACATGTCATAGGTTGGTAGTAGTTGTTTCTTTAGCTGTGGTGCTACTAACTTTAACCAGTACATTGGCAGATTGGCACAAACCTTTCAAACTCCCTCCCGTCCCTCCGTCATATACGTTCTGCCACTTGTTCCGCCTGGACTGTCCAGAGAACCAGAAGATTTTATCTGAAAATGATTGCTGACTGCCTTTACAAACAGGGAACAGAGCTTTGGAGTCTCATGTTAATTAACTGGACCCCAAAACCCACAGTTTCCATTAACCAGTGTGCTAAGACGCAAACAAAAAGCACTGCATAGTTACTGGAGGATTTCATTCAAAACTGGATGTTGATGGTCGCCATGGGGGAGAGGGTCGAGGCCCCCCTAGGTAACTGAAGGGGCCTTACGGCCCCAAAACCACAGCTGGCCAAAACTGTGTAGGATCTAAAGGTGCATTTACAATTCCATACAGGAACCACACCATACCGACTCATTCTACATAGAGAACATTAATACTATGCGGTTCCAGCTCGCTTTAATTTTCCACTGGCTCGGTAAAGGCATTGCCAGGTTTGGAGAGCAAAGTGACACTTGTCTGCTGTTCACACAGTGTCCATCATGATTTACTTTGTGCTAACTTACCCTCCTCTGTCTGTGGGAACTTTCACACCAGAGTTCTGCAACATGGTTCCTGGTTACAAGTTCCCAGGTTGTCTCTACCAGGGACTTTTGGAGCTCGTGGCCACTTTCACACCACACAACAGGAACTGGCACCTTTATGCTAAATAAACATGGGAGACACAGAAACGTTGTAGGTTAAACTTCATAATTTTATACAAAACTACAACACCTCCCCAAAACAAGGGAGAATGAACATCTTGTTATTTGTTAGTTACTGGGGGATTGATCACAATCAAAATGGGACACATTCTTTTATTTATATGGCCGCGTTATTTGACTAAATCTGGCCGGCAGATTGATCTTTCGTTATCCACAGAATTAAAAATGGCACCAAAGATATTTCACAAAAGTATGTTCATTATTGATCTACTTTCCAATGCAAAAATATGCACAAGCAAAAAGGTTTTCATTGATGGATTAAATGTAATTTAAGGTACAAAAATAATTCCTCGGCTCAGTTTTTGCTCCAGTGCTTTTATCTCTTTTCCCAGCACTTCCGCATAACTTCCAATTCAGTTCCAGAGCTTGTGGTCAAACAATCAGCAAGTTTTTGCTATGAGCCCAACCCAGTGTTCCAATGAAAAGTACCTACTCTAGAATACCCATCCATCCGACCATCCATTAATCCATCCATCCATCAATCTGTAACCGTTTTTCCTGTTCAGGGTAGCGGAACTTCAGAATGAAACTTAAAATAGGTTCCAGAACCGACTCCAAGGAATTACAGTCTGGTGGAGTTTCTGTGTTGTGAACATGAGTAAAGTTTCTGGTTCCAGAAAAAAGTCCTGGTTCCTAAAAAAAATAACCATTCCTGTGGTGTGAAAGCGCCCTGTGAGAATTACTGTGTTATGTTAGCAGCAAATGCTAGAAGAATTAGCATTAGCTTGCATAGATTTCCATTATGAATCCATTGCATTCAGTTCTTCTATATTACTTTTTTAAATAAGAGGTTGGAAATTCCGAATTTTCAGGAATGCATATATACATCGCGATGTGCGATACTTCTAATAATGAAATATATATAGAATATAAACGACCCCTTATGATGAAGAAAATTTTGGAACCACGTTTTCCCTTGCCCGGACGCGGGTCACTGGGGCCCCCCCCTGGAGCCAGGCCTGGGGGTGGGGCTCGATGGCGAGCGCCTGGTGGCCAGGCCTACACCCATGGGGCCTGGTCGGGTGCAGCCCGAACAAGGCACGTGGGTCCCCCCTCCAATGGGCTCACCACCCATAGGAGGGGCCATAGGGGTCGGGTGCGAGGTGATCTGGGCGGCGGCCAAAGGCGGGGACCTTGGCGGTCCGATCCTCGGCTGCAGAAGCTAGCTCTAGGGACATGGAATGTCACCTCTCTGATGGGAAAAGAGCCTGAGCTGGTGCGCGAGGTTGTGAAGTTCCGGCTAGATATAGTCGGACTCACCTCGACGCACGGCTTGGGCTCTGGAACCAGTCTCCTTGAGGGGGGTTGGACCCTTTTCCACTCTGGAGTTGCCCGCGGGGAGAGGCGCCGAGCAGGCGTGGGCATACTTATTGCCCCCAGGCTGGGCGCCTGTACATTGGGGTTTACCGCAGTGGACGAGAGGGTAGCCTCCCTCCGCCTTCGGGTGGGGGGACGGGTCCTGACTGTTGTTTGCGCTTATGCGCCAAACAACAGTTCAGAATACCCATCCTTTTTGGAGTCCTTGGAAGGGGTGTTGGAGAGCGCTCCTCCTGGGGACTCCCTTGTTCTGCTGGGGGACTTCAATGCTCACGTGGGCAGCGACAGTGAGACCTGGAGGGGCTTGATTGGGAGGAACGGCCCCCCCGATCTGAACCCGAGCGGTGTTTTGTTATTGGACTTCTGTGCTCGTCACGGACTGTCCATAATGAACACCATGTTCAAGCATAAGGGTGTCCATATGTGCACTTGGCACCAGGACACCCTAGGCCGCAGTTCGATGATCGTAGTCGTGTCGTCGGACTTGCGGCCGCATGTTTTGGACACTCGGGTGAAGAGAGGGGCAGAGCTGTCAACCGATCACTACCTGGTGGTGGGTTGGCTCCGCTGGTGGGGGAGGAAGCCGGCCAAGCGTATAGTGATGGTCTGCTGGGAACGTCTGGTGGAATTCCCTGTCAGGGAGAGTTTCAACTCCTACCTCCAGTAGAACTTCTCCCATATCCCGGGGGAGGCGGGGGACATTGAGTCCGAATGGGCCATGTTCCGTGCCTCCATTGTGGAGGCGGCTGACCGGAGCTGCGGCCGTAAGGTGGTCGGTGCCTGTCGCGGCGGCAATCCCCGAACCCGCTGGTGGACACCGGTGGTAAGGGATGCCGTCAAGCTGAAGAAGGAGTCTTATCGGGCCTTTCTGGCCTGTGGGACTCCAGACGCAGCTGACGGCTACAGGCAGGCCAAGCGAGATGCGGCTTTGGTGGTCGCTGAGGCAAAAACTCGGGTGTGGGAGGAGTTTGGTGAGGCCATGGAGAACGACTTCCGGACGGCTTCGAGGAGATTCTGGTCCACCATCCGGCGGCTCCGGGCGGGAAAGCGGTGCAGCATCGACACTATTTATGGTGGGGATGGTGCGCTGCTGACCTCAGCTCGGGACGTTTTGGGTCGGTGGAGGGAGTACTTCGAAGACCTCCTCAATCCCACCGACACGCCTTCCGATATGGAAGTAGAGTGTGGGGACTTGGGGGTGGACTCGCCTATCTCGGGGGTGGAGGTCGCTGAGGTGGTCAAAAAGCTCCTCGGTGGCCGGGCCCCGGGGGTGGACGAGATTCGCCCAGAGTTCCTCAAGGCTCTGGATGCTGCGGGGCTGTCCTGGCTGACACGCATCTGGAGCATCGCGTGGACATCAGGGGCAGTGCCTCTGGATTGGCAGACCGGGGTGGTGGTCCCCCTCTTTAAGAAGGGGGACCGGAGAGTGTGCTCCAACTACAGGGGGATCACACTCCTCAGCCTCCCTGGCAAGGTCTATTCGGGGGTCCTGGAAAGGAGGGTCCGCCGGATTGTCGAACCTCGGATTCAGGAGGAGCAGTGTGGTTTTCGCCCTGGCCGTGGAACACTGGACCAGCTCTATACTCTCAGCAGGGTTCTGGAGGGTTCATGGGAGTTTGCCCGACCAGTCTACATGTGTTTTGTGGACTTGGAGAAGGCATTCGACCGTGTCCCTCGGGGGGTCCTGTGGGGAGTGCTCCGGGAGTATGGGGTACCGGGCTCCCTTTTAAGGGCGGTTCGGTCCCTGTATGACCGGTGCCAGAGTTTGGTCCGCATGGGCGGCAATAAGTCGGACTCGTTTCCGGTGAGGGTTGGACTCTGTCAGGGCTGCCCTTTGTCACCGATTCTGTTCATAGTTTTTATGGACAGAATTTCTAGGCGCAGCCAGGGCATTGAGGGCGTCCGGTTCGGTGACCTCAGGATTAGGTCTCTGCTTTTTGCAGATGATGTGGTTCTGTTGGCCTCATCAAGCCGTGACCTTCAGCTCTCACTGGAGCAGTTCGCAGCCGAGTGCGAAGCGGCTGGGATGAGAATCAGCACCTCCAAATCCGAGACCATGGTTCTCAGCCGGAAAAGGGTAGAATGCTCTCTCCGGGTTGGGGATGGGGTCCTCCCCTAAGTGGAGGAGTTTAAGTATCTCGGGATCTTGTTCACGAGTGGGGGAATGATGGAGCGGGAGATCGACAGGCGGATCGGTGTGGCGTCAGCAGTCATGCGGGCGCTGCATCGGTCTGTCATGGTGAAGAGAGAGCTGAGCCAAAAGGCGAAGCTCTCGATTTACCAGTCGATCTACGTTCCTACCCTCACCTATGGTCATGAACTTTGGGTAGTGAACGTAAGAACGAGATCGCGGGTACAAGCGGCTGAAATGAGTTTCCTCCGCAGGGTGGCTGGGCTCTCCCTTAGAGATAGGGTGAGGAGTTCAGTCATTCGGGAGGAACTTAGAGTAGAGCCGCTGCTCCTCCGCATCGAGAGGAGCCAGATGAGGTGGCTCGGGCATCTGATCAGGATGCCTCCGGGACGCCTCCCTGGGGAGGTATTCCGGGCATGTCCCACTGGGAGGAGGCCCCGGGGATGACCCAGGACACGCTGGAGAGACTATGTCTCTCGGCTGGCCTGGGAACGCCTCAGGATCCTCCCAGAGGAGCTGGACGAAGTGGCTGGGGAGAGGGAAGTCCGGGGCTCCCTGCTGAGGCTGCTGCCCCCGCGACCCGACCCCGGATTAAGCGGGAGATGATGGATGGATGGATGGATGGATATATAGAATATACCATTTATTCCTTCAGATAAGCCATGCATGTCACTGTAGATCACTGGTTCTTTCTTGTCTCTGTACATTTCCACCAATCAGATACTGATGACGTAACCAGATAGGTTTGGTCAGTTTTTTGACTGTGCTAGTAAGCAGGGCCATTTCAGCAGGGGTTTAGGTCAGATACAGCTCACATACTTTACGATGGAAAACTGTCTCTTTGCTGGACATCTTCATCTAAAAATGGCCATGGACTGCCTGTACAGTATAAGGCGGGGGACTTCACTCGGGGCCCCCCAAAGGCCCTGGGGCCCCTGTGCCCAGACCCAGTGGGCCAAACTGTAATTGACCCATGAACCAATTATAATGCAAAATAATAACTAACCAATCGCTGACAATCTACAGTGAGATCTTTCTTGACTAGCCAGTGCAAAGCAGTAATGTGCCATGCAGGTTACATTAGCCTAAGCTATGTGATCATATGTCTAAGACAGGATTTACATTAAGTGTATTTCCACTGTGTATTTAACAGCCGTGTAACGGTACACAGAACTTATGGTTCGGTACAAACCTCAGTTTTGGGTTCACAGT
Organism: Brienomyrus brachyistius; assembly: GCF_023856365.1. Lineage (NCBI taxonomy): Eukaryota > Metazoa > Chordata > Actinopteri > Osteoglossiformes > Mormyridae > Brienomyrus > Brienomyrus brachyistius. The sequence goes on along the minus strand of NW_026042329.1, from coordinate 64,092 downwards.
TTGGTGCAATTTCAGGGCAGCAATTTCATTTCCACAGAAGCCCCAGCAGGAGTCATCTGGTCTGGATCGGCACAGAAATGGAGGGAGCTGCTTCTGAAATGACCCCCCCTGTGGAGTGTAAAACAAAGAGAACTGAGAGGTAAGACAGAACCTGTGTGTTTGAACTGCTTTACAGGCATAAATTAAAACATATTTCCAGCATTTTTGAAAGAGGGAGTAATCAGTTTTAACTTAATAAATTTCCTTGAGAGTCATGATTCAGGTCTGTAGAGTAGATGATTCATGATTATCATTCATTAAATTTAGTTTCCTTTAAAAATCTGCATTTAATTGTATTCCCTGGACATTGTGCTCTACTGCCACCTACAGCTGCTGCTTCAATTTTTCAAGACATTCTTTGGTGGCATCTTCTGGATAATCTAAAATAGGAGTTTATATTTTTATACAAAGGTTTCCAGTAGGAGTCTGGTAATCGGTCAGAAAAACTTATCATGGGGAACCCTGTGAAATTTATTGTGGGGAATCCTATTTGAGGTTAATTTTATGGTGTTCCCACTTACGGATACACTGTAGTCTTACAGCATCTACGTTTGCATTTCCCAGCTGAAATGACAGTATTTCTCAAAAATACATATTCTCAAAAATGTGGCATTGAGTATTTCAGTCTAATTAATTATGAATAGCAGTGATTATAGGAGTCAGCCAGTTCTTTTACATTAGAGGGAACAAATAGATCTTCCATCCCATCAGAAATGGTCACAAATAATGAAGTAGAGTGTAAACAAAGCAATAGATACAAAAATAATAAATATATACATAAATAAATAAATAAACAAACAGGAATAAAAATCAACAAAAACCAAGTCTAGCAACTGAGATTGTAACAATAATACTAAACCTGCAACAATTCGGGGGGGAAACATAGATCAGGGAATAAGGATGAGGAGCCGCAGGATCAGGAAACGAGGGATTTATTAGGGAATAATAATATATTATTATTCATTATATTTATATAATGAGGATCTTTCCTCTGGCTGTCCACAGTGTCCTGATGGAGAGAGCAGGCTCACCTGTACCCAGCTGTGTTTCCATGAAGAGTGACAAGTCAATGGACCCCATGATCAACTTCAGAGAGGAACCTTTTCCTACAGATCAAAGGTAAATATACATGTAAACAAACACAAGATACATCACTGTGACCAACCCTCACCGGAAATGAGTCCAACTTATTGCTGCCTATGCGGACCAGGCTCTGGCACTGGTCATAGAGGGAAAAAAACCGCCCTTAAAAGGAAGCTCGGCACCCTATTGTCACGATCACCGGTGAACGGAAAGGCGATCGTGCGGGTAGGCAGGTAAGGAACAGGCTGGCAAACCAAAATCAGGGCAAAACTCAGGGTTTATTGTAGGTAGCAGGAACGGGGAACATCAAAACCATGAGTACCATCACCAAATCACAATAACGGGCGAGGGGAACAGGTAAGACCAGGTCTTAAATAGGATGGGACTAATCAAAGTAAGTGGACAAAGCTGGAGACGATCAGGGAAGCACGCGTGGGTAATCAGGGGGCGTGGCACACACGAGGAGCGGACGAGCCGGGCATGACAGAACCCCCCTCAAAGGCGCGCTTCTCTGGGCGCGCCTAGGAGGAGGAGTCGGACGGGACGAGGGAAACGCGACCTGGAAAAGAGGAACAAAACAGTTAACGAGGCACAGGGAACAGGACCGAGGTACAAAACATAGCAAGAGACAGAACGTAGGACAGGAGCTGACAAAGGCCTGGGAATGCAGAGAGACAGACAAGAAAGGGAGAAACAGAGGGAACATGCGGGACAAAAGGAGGAGTCAACGGAGGGAATATCGGGGAACATGGAGCAGAGAAGGGCAGAACAGAAGGACGAGGAGCAAATGACTGCGGGACAAAGACTGGAGCGTAGGGAGATAAGGAGGGGGAACTAAGGGGAGTCCGAGGGTGCCCCAAGCGGGCGACGGGTGGCAGCCGGAGGGGCTGCAGGCGGCTGGGAGGCCGGAGCAGGAGGGGATCTCGGACCACCGGAGGGGTCGAGGAGGGAGGTGGAGGGAGACCCAGGGAAGGGGACAAGGGAGCTAGAGGGGACCTAGGCGAGGGCAAGGAGAGGGGGGGTGCTGCAATAGGCGGCGAAGTCCTCCGACGCGCTGGAGTTGGGGGACCAGCAGGCGACTGAGGAGCCGTTGTCGGGGAGCCCGCAGGCGACCGACGAGATGCCGGAGGAGGGAGTGAGGCAGGGCGACGAGGCTGTGGAGGGGGACTGGCAGGCGACCTGGAGGGCCAGGACCCGCAGGCACCGACCAAGCTGTAGCGCAGGCGAGGGAGGGCGAGCCAGGGGGCAGGGCGGGTGGGACCCCAGCCCTGCGTCTGTGTCCCCTCCCCTTACAGGACACAGACATTATGGCCCTTGTCCAGGGTCGAGCTCGCCGGGGCGAGGGCAAAGGAGTCATAGGGATAGAAGGGCGAGGGCGCGGGAGCTGCAGGCGGCAGAGGGAGCGCCTGCTCGGGAACAGCAGCAGGCAGAGGGAGCGGCTGCGTAGGCAACGGATCAGATAGGCCACCTTGGCCTCCCCACAGGAGTCCCCGAGGGACACGGTCGAATGCCTTCTCCAAGTCCACAAAACACATGTTGACCGGTCGGGCAAACTACCATGAACCCTCCAAAATCCTGCGGAGAGTATAGAGCTGGTCCACTGTTCCACGGCCAGGGCGAAAACCACACTGCTCCTCCTGAATCCGAGGTTCGACTACTTTGAAGTATTCCTTCCACTGACCCACAACGTCCCGAGTTGAGGTCAGCAGCGCACCATCCCCACCATAAACAGTGTTGATGTTGCACCGCTTTCCCATCCTGAGCTGCCGGATGGTGGACCAGAATCTCCTCAAAGTCGTCCGAAAGTCGTTTTCCATGGCTTCGCCAAACTCCTCCTTGCTGAGTTTTTGCCTCAGCAACCGCCGAAGCCACATCCTGCTTGGCCTGCCGGTAGCTGTCAGATGCCTCTGGAGTCCCACAGGCCAGAAATGCCCAATAGAACTCCTTCTTCAGCTTGACGGCATCCCACCAGCGGGTTCAGGGATTGCCGCTGCAACAGGGACCTTACAGCTGCAGCTCTGGTCAGCTGCCTCCCCAATGGAGGCGCGGAACATGGCCCATTCAGACTCAATGTCCCCTGCCTGTCCCGCGATATGGGAGAAGTACTGTCGGAGGTAGGAGTTGAAACTCCTCCTGACAGGGGATTCCGCCAGATGTTCCCAGCGGACCCCCGCTCGGCGCCTCTCCTCGTGGACAACTCCAGAGTGGAAAAGGGTCCAACCCCCCTCAAGGAGATTGGCTCTAAAGCCCAAGCCATGCGTCGAGGTGAGCCCGACTATATCTAGCCGGAACTTCACAACCTCGCGCACCAGCTCAGGCTCCTTCCACATCAGAGAGGTGACATTTCATGTCCCTAGAGCTAGCTTCTGCAGCTGAGGATCGGACCGCCAAGGTCCCCGCCTTTGGCCACTGCCCAATTCACATCGCACCCGACCCCTATGGCCCTTTCTATAGGTGGTGAGCCCATTGGTGAGGGGACCCATATGCCTTGTTCGGGCTGTGCCTGGCTCCAGGGGGGGGGGGGGGCCCAGTGACCCGCATCCGGGCAAGGGAAACTGTGGATCCAAAATCAAAATGTGAGACAAAAAACCTAAACTGGAATTAAAAGAACAAAATCTATAATTAACTGAAATAAAAAAATGAATAGAAATAAAAATTTGTGATATATATAAAATCTTGCCTAAAGCCACCAGACTATATTATTTTACCAGCTGTCCCTCCTTTAAGTAATTGATACTCAGCATAACCTACATTAAGCTTGTCAAACTGACAAAATCACTTGTGCCCCCTACAATATTAAACCATGTTTCACACAGAGGATGTTTCTCAACCCATTCATCTGTGGTGGGAGCTACTTTCTAAATTCCCCATGACACATGACAGCCTCTGTGTGTCTGTGCCCTGTGATGGACTAGAATCCCCCCCAGGGTGAACCCGTATCCTAGGCCTTCTGCTATCTGAAATAGACCCCCCCACCCTGTCCCACCCCCAAAATGGGATAAATGGCCGGAGGATGGATGGATTAATGGATGGGTATTTGTGTTTTATTTACAGGGACCGAGTGATAAGATGTAATTCACATCCACATAAAGGAGACTTATCATCCATCTTCAAGGTGCATTTATTACTAAAGTATATTATCTAAAATTTAATCTAAATTGACATACATCTTCTGTAGATGTACAATAAGTTGTTCTGTCAAAGGAATGATATTTATAACTAATTCACTAGTGAAATTATGAAATGAAATCCTACCAGGAGTGATAATAATTAACTTGTATCTGTTCATTTCAGTTACTGGAGGAAAAACCTCAAATGTATCTAAAAGATGAGCTGATGAAATTCAAAAGGTACCTGGATCAGAATGACCCAGAATGCTCTGAGCCTCAGCTGGAGGAGGACAATGAAATGGACAGTGATGATCAGATGCAGAAGATCTGTGGTAGAGAGGGAGCTCTGAAGATCACAGTGTACATCCTGAGGAACATGGAGCAAAATGATCTTGCTGACATGCTGGAGAAGAGTAAGAGCTGTACCTCATTCAGTGTGTGTTTGATTTACAGCAGAAAAAGAGTTTATGAAAGAAATGTGTATTGCATTTCAGTTTATCATTTAATGTAATATGATTTAATTTGACATGTATGAGTTTTAAAAAGCATTTTTCTCTCATTTCAGGGCATCTTCTGTGGCAATGTCAGCGTAGAATCAAATGTAACCTGAAGCAGAAATTTGAGTGTGTATTTGAAGGGAAAGCTAAGGAAGGACAGCCAACACTTCTCAAAGAGATTTACACAGAACTCTACATAACTGAAGGGGGAGCTGGAGGAGTCAATGATGAACATGAAGTGAGACAGATTGAAACAGCATCCAAGAAAAGGGTAACAGAAGATACTACAGTCAAGTGCAATGATATATTTAAACCCTTACATGGGCATGTGACACCTATCAGAACTGTACTTACAAAAGGGGTCGCAGGTATCGGGAAAACAGTCTCTGTGCAGAAAGTTATTCTTGACTGGGCAGAAGGAAAAGCAAACCAGGACATTCACTTCATATTTGCTCTTCCTTTCCGGGACCTAAATTTGATTAAGGATGAATACAGTCTGATTGATCTGCTTCACCACTTTGTCCCAGAACTGAAATCACTTGAATCAACTGAGCTGTATAGGTACAAGGTTTTGTTGATCTTTGATGGTCTGGATGAGTGTCACCTTCCTCTAGGTTTTCAGAACAATGAGAGCTGGTTTGATGTAACAAAGAAAACATCACTGGATGTGCTTTTAACTAACCTCATTAAAGGGAATCTGCTTCCATCCGCTCTCCTCTGGATAACCTCCCGACCAGCAGCAGCCAATCAGATACCTCCTGAGTGTGTCCACCAGGTGACAGAGATACGAGGGTTCAGTGATGCCCAGAAGGATGAGTATTTCCGAAAGAGATTTAGTGATCAGAGCCTGACCAGCAGGATTATCACACATGTGAAATCATCAAGGAGCCTCTTCATCATGTGCCACATACCTGTGTTCTGCTGGATTTCAGCCACTGTTCTTGAGAGTCTTTTTAGTGAGTCTGACAGTGAAGAAATTCCAAGGACCCTGACTGAAATGTACACACACTTCCTGATCTTTCAGGCAAGTTTAAAAAATGACAAGTATATGGAAAATGATGAAACCAAGCTTAATAAATGCTCTAAATCTGGCAAGGATTTCCTTTTAAAACTTGGTAAACTGGCTTTTCATAACCTTGAGAAAGGCAATCTCATATTTTATAAGCAAGATCTGACAGAGAATGGCATTGATGTCACAGAGGCTTCAGTTTACTCTGGACTGTGCACAGAAGTCTTTAAAGAGGAGTATGGGTTGTACCAGGAGAAGGTGTACTGCTTTGTGCATCTGAGCATCCAGGAGTATCTCGCTGCTTTATACATGTTTCTATCAAACTCATCAGCTGACTTGCTGAAGACTGCAGTGGATGAAGCATTAAAGAGCAAGAATGGACACTTGGACCTCTACCTCCGCTTCCTCCTTGGCCTCTCAACAGATTCTAGTAAAACTCTGCTACAAAAACTACTGGGAGAGACAAGACCCAACTCACATAACATTAAGGAAATAACCCAGCACATCAAGGAGAAAATTCAGGAGAATTTATCTGCAGAAAAGACCATAAACCTGTTCCACTGTCTGAATGAACTGGGTGACAATTCTCTAATAGTGGAAGTACAAAGATACCTGAGTTCAGGAAGCCTTTCAGCAGCAGACCTCTCACCTGCACAGTGGTCAGCTCTGGCCTTTGTGTTACTGATGTCAGATAAGGAGCTGGATGTGTTTGATCTGAAGAAATACATCAGATCAGATGAAGGTCTTCAGAGGCTGCTGCCTGTGATCAAGAAATCTAGGACAGCTCTGTAAGTGATCTTACGTACGTCTGTTGCTAAAGAAGTACAGATGTTATTCATGATACTGCTTTTATATCTCATCAGAACAATTAGAGAATAGACACCCAGAAATTCTATTTAATTCTGGATACTGCTGGATATGTATATTTTTTTTAACATTCTTGGTGTGGTTCAGTGGGTTTGGACTGTGCCTATGGTAGGAAGGTCACCGGTTTTTATCTCTCACCAGCAGAGTGATGCTGGTTTTGGGCCCTTGAGTAAGGCCCTTACCTCTGCACTCTGACCTGTATGTGTGTGTCAGAGAGAACAAGTTCAGAAGTGCGACAACACTATTTTAACAGGGGGATGAATAAAGCATCACAGTGTCTGACTGGATTGATAATTGTCTGATTAGTGTTTTGGAAATTTAACAGCTTCTCAGTTACTTCAAAATAGAAAATAAGTATTTCAGTCATGGTTTCAGAAATCCAAAAGTCGTATAAAAAAAATAATAAAAAATACTTAAGCTGTTCTTGACATAGAAATCCCACATAAACTCTCACACACACACATATCAGAGGCAGGAACTGAACCCAAAACCCTAGAACCCCTGGGTCGGCTGTAGTGCTGATCACTGAGCCCCAGCGCTGCTCAGAGCTTTATAAAATTACTTATGCATATATTACAGAGTCTCAGGGTAACTCACCCTGTAAGGTCATTAAACAGCAGGTTTGTCTCGGCTGGGGAGTATCAAGTAAAAACTATTTCTGTTTCTCACTAGAACAGGGAAACAACAAAATAACTGATATCTCAGCTATATGCTGCATGTCTTATTGTACTAAAAATGTTTATCCATCCATCCATCCATCCATTTTCCAAACCGCTTATCCTATTGGGTCGCGGGGGGTCCGGAGCCTATCCCGGAATCAATGGGCACGAGGCAGGGAACAACCCAGGATGGGGGGCCAGCCCATCGCAGGGCACACTCACACACCATTCACTCACACATGCACATCTATGGGCAATTCAGCAACTCCAATTAGCCTCAGCATGTTTTTGGACTGTGGGGGGAAACCGGAGTACCCGGAGGAAACCCCACGACGACATGGGGAGAACATGCAAACTCCGCACACATGTGACCCAGGCGGAGACTCGAACCCGGGTCCCAGATGTGTGAGGCGACAGTGCTAACCACTGCACCACCATGCCGCCCTCAAAAATGTTTATTTTGATGTTTTATTTTATATACCTGCTTGTGTGATGTATGCAATTTTATCTTAACACGTTTCCTTTTCCAGGCTGGACAGCTGTAGACTCACAGAGACATGCTGTGAAGTTTTGGCTTCAGCTCTCAGATCAAACTCCTCTCAGCTAAGACAGCTGGACCTGAGTGACAATGACCTGCAGGATTCAGGGGTGAAGCTGCTCTCTGCTGGACTGAGGGATTCACACTGTAAACTGGAGATACTGAGGTCAGTATTACTGGGTATTTCACATAGTAATCTGTAAATATTGAAATCTTTATTGGAGTCATTACATTTACTTTAAAGTAATACTCATACTGGTGAGGTGTTTTTATTTATTTGAGAGATATTGTCTGTCTCTCTGCAGGCTGTCAGGCTGTAGAGTCACAGAAGAAGGCTGTTCTTCCCTGGCTTCAGCTCTGAGGTCAAACCCCTCACACCTGAGAGAGCTGGACCTGAGCTACAATCACCCAGGAGACTCAGGAGTGAAGCTGCTCTTTGGTCTACTGGAGGATCCCAGCTGTAAATTGAAGAAACTGAAGTGAGTACAGAATGTGTGTCTGTCCTGCTATAGACTCGTGTATGTGGAGAAAATGCAACAATTAAATAAACGGATACAGCAGTACTATGTCATTCTGCTTCTGCTATAGTGTGGACCACAGTGGAGAGTGCAGGACCAGACCAGGGGTCCAGAAATGTAAGTTTGTTTGCATGTGTTTATTTTTAATATTATTAATACTACTTTATGATAGCATTCACACAATTATTGTAATGTGTGTGTGTGATTTTTTTTTCCTTTTTTATTTCTAAAAAAGACTGGTTTAGGTTAGGGGCGGCATGGTGGTGCAGTGGTTAGCACTGTTGCCTCACACCTCTGGGACCTGGGTTTGAGTCTCCTCCTGGGTCATATGTGTGTGGAGTTTGCATGTTCTCCATATGTCGTTGTGGGGTTTCCTCCGGGTACTCCGGTTTTCCCCCACAGTCCAAAGACATGCTGAGGCTAATTGGAGTTGCTAAATTTCCCATAGGTGTGCATGTGTGAGTGAATGGTGTGTGAGTGTGCCCTGCGATGGGCTGGCCCCCCATCCTGGGTTGTTCCCTGCCTCGTGCCCATTGCTTCCGAGATAGGCTCCGGACCCAATAGGATAAGTGGTTTGGAAAATGGATGGTTTAGGTTTTTGTAACTTCTGAACAAATACATTATATCTTCTTTGTGTTTGTGTGAGAGTTTAACACGGTTTAATACATTCTAGTACAGTTATACATCTTTAAAGAAATCCTTCAAATGTGTTCCTTTTGCACATACGATGAGTGTTTTGAGATTTGTTAGTATTGTCCTAAGTCAGCACCCGTAATCTCCCCAAACTGGCTGTGACACCGAACGTCTCCTCAGTCTGCACTAGTGATGGGAATTTCGGCTCTTTTTAGTGAGTCGGATCATTTGGCTCAGCTCACCAAGAAGAGTCGGCTCTTCCGGCTCCCAAATGACTCTTCATTTTATTACTTCTGCCTCAGTCAGATTCAGCCCTGTTTTGACCCATGACTGATATGTGTACTAAACCTTATAATTTCCTCAATAACATAATTTTACATTATGTTTGGTATAAAAAGATTAAATGTAAAAACCTTAAACACTACTACACGTGTATTGAACATCGTATATGTGGAAAATCTGTTTTTGTCTTTAATCTATTAACAGTCAAATAACATAAATAACAAATCATAATAAAAAAACAAAAAATGAATTACAACGTGCAAAACACCAGTATCCAACAGTTTTAGGTTCTATCAATTATAACAACTATGTATCACCTTTCTAACAGTATAACATTTTGACAGTGCCTCAGCTTAGATGGGCTGATCCGGCTTCTGAACTTTTGGATGCGCAGTTCTTAAGTGTCTGTGAAAGTTGTTTGTGGATCCTGCTCGAAATGACAGATTCTTCTTGCAAATTTTGCATTCTGTGACTGAGTTATCATAGCTATTAAAATTCATCAAAGTGCCACTTCGTTTCCAACTGTCACTTACCTTGCCTACTATTCACGCACCACCACCCCTCTCTTTCTTTCCTCCTCCTCTCCCTCGCTCCTGGTGTACCGGTTCACCGTCAGCACGCGCAGCCCCGCACCTCCCTCCGTTTAACCTGATGGTATGAACCTTGTCTGACTCGTCACGTGATCGGTCGCGCGGCTCGCACCAGTGTTGCCAGACGTACGATGATTATCGATAATTTTACCCTCTGTACGATCAATGATTCCAAAAATCCCATAACGTACGATAATTTTACCCCTTCATTTTATGAAGTTATTTTTACCGTAATTTTGAAGGAAGGTTTTATTTTGAAATAAAGATAAATTAACTTCTAGTGGTACTCGTTGGTGTACAATTTTATGGTTAACATGTTTGATTAATGCTGTTTGTATTTTTTTTTTTTTTACCTGTAATTAAGTATTATTTTAACACGCAATGGTGTGTGAGTGTGCCCTGCGATGGGCTGGCCCCCCATCCTGGGTTGTTCCCAGCCTCGTGCCCATTGCTTCCGGGATAGGCTCTGGACCCCCCGCGACCCAGTAGGATAAGCATTTTGGAGAATGGATGAATTTTAACACGCGTATAATTTCGGCGCGTCTTTCCGCCGGCGTCTCGCGGGCGTCCAACATTTTGTAAATTATTTCACATATTTTACTTTTTATATTTTATGTATCGTACAGAATAATAGAGCGCAGGCTAAAGTGCAGTTGGGTCCCCAGCGAGTCTCTCAGCGCGGCGTGTCTCACAGCGCAGGGGGCAGCCGGAGCGCCGCAGACTCGGGCGGCTACATGAGTATATTGGGAATAAAATGTGTGTATTGGAGCGAGTTCTGTGTTAGTGAGTGTGTGAGGTGTGACAGTGATAATGATGGAGATGCTGGGCTTCGTCATGGGATTAATCGCTCTTCCTCTTGCCTACAGACTCCTGCCAGCTGACGCTGGACCCCAACACAGCAAACAGATACCTGTCTATGTCAGAGGGGAACAGGAAGGTGACATGGGGGACAAAGCAACCATATCCTGATCATCCAGAGAGATTTGACTGCTGGCCACAGGTTCTGTGCAGAGAGAGTCTGACTCGTCGTTGTTACTGGGAGGCTGAGTGGAGTGGAGATGGAACCTGGATAGGAGTGACTTATAAAGGAATCAGGAGGAAAGGAGACAATGTTGACTGTCTGCTTGGATTCAATGATAAGTCATGGATGCTGCTCTGCTCTCCTGACAGTTACTCTGTCTGGCACAATAATAAACCGACTGTCATACTCATAAAGCCCTTAGGCTCCCGCAGAGTAGGAGTGTATCTGGACTGGGCGGCTGGTACTCTGTCCTTCTACAGAGTCTCCTCTGATGGACTGATCCTCCTGTACAGCCTCACCTCCTCATTCACTGAACCCCTCTATCCAGGGCTTTATGCTTATTATCCAAACACCTCCGTGTCGCTGTGTATGCTGGGATAGCTCACTGTGTGCTGGAGGAATCATTTTTACCTTATCGGAGTGTCGCATGTCGCTGCTTCTCCGTTGCAAAAAGGTAAAATCTCTACTTTTTAACTAGTATAACCCTTTTTACTCTGAATTGTGACGTATGTTAGACAAGAATAAGTGACTGGGTTCAGCAAACAGAACAAACATGCAAAATGACTTTTTCTGTCTGATTTAAAGTGTAATGAAATGTAAGCCTGATGATTGGGGGGGGGGGGGGCTTTTCACCCTCACCTTATATGTATATGTCCATATATTGTATTTGCTGCCTGTACACTGACAATAAAGGCTTCATATTCTATCATATTATTGTCCTGGTTCCACTCTGCTCAAAGCGTAAGTGAGGTGACTGAGTAACGTAAAACATATAATTAAACAAATACACTTTACTGTAATTTCACAAACACGATTAGATTAAATCAGCATATATAACAACCATATAAAAGGAGTCGGGAGACATAACAGCGAAAGCAAAAAATGTCCGTAGAGTTAAAAACAAAAGTCATATATATCATTAGTAACACACGTTTGATTAAATGATCAAAATACAACAAGCACGAATAAAAATTTTGTAACTAAACTTGTGAACTGCTATACCTGACAATCGACAAGCTAATTAGCAAACGGCGTCTCTCTGACCTCTATTAACAATGGGAAAAGAATAATCAAAAGCCGAACTAAGTCCTTACTACCTAAGTAAATAATTACACAAGAAATTAAAAATAAAGCGTAACAAATTTTTTACTTAACACAAAAAATACGGTTTAACTTCAGACGGCTGACCCTCACGTCCGCCCCCTACTGCCGCCCTGAGGTAACTGCGGGTTTCCCGTTGGTCGCAGCATATGAGACGATGCGGTCTCTCAGTTAACGTTCCCATCACAACACGTCAGATATGGTTAACGGGTACAGTAATTATTTAACGTACAATAAAACATAAACCTGATAAAAATATTCTAAAATAAAAGTCTTAATATTTTGTGAAGTCTAAAAAAACATGCATATTTAGCAACAACGAGGATGGAGAGTTAAATTAATTTGTTATTCTGACTGCAGCCTTTCTATTTTTCCTTAAGACCAATGTGGACAGCATTCTGATTTCACTTCATGGCTGATCGTCTATTATGCACTGTATGTGATTCCAAAAGACCCAAAAAGCATACAATCTCTTTTGTATGAATCCTGATTTATTTTATATTTTGGTCTAAGTTTCTTCTTTTTAATCCACACAATTACATGTTGGAGACGAAGAACGCTCACAAGCATAGGAAAAACAAAACATGGCTAATGGTTTGCATTTAGTTTGATAGTACAAAGAGCATTGAACTTTAAAGCCAAATGTTAATGATTTAATAATAATTAAGAATGCAGTAGTTGTCAGGGTCGCGGGTTGCAGACGAGCAGGCAGGCAGGAAGGATGCAGGGAAGGACGAAGCAGGGAGGTGGAATACGGGGAAAACTGGTGGAACAAAAGGGTCAGGAGTGAACAGATGGAACATAAGGGGATGAGGAGCAGAGACAGGAGGAGCTGAAGGATGAGCAGGAAACATAGGAACAGAGAAAGGAAAGGCCGGGGAAGAAAGGGGAGACAGAGGGAGCCCCAGTGGGTGACGGGGAGCAGCCAGTGGGGCCACAGGTGACCGGGAGGTCGGAGCAGGAGGGGACCTCGGAGGGGCTGAGGAGGCAGGGCGAAGGACAGGTGAAGGGGACGAGGAGGAAGTCGGAGGGGGCACCAGGGAAGGCGAAGAGGGAGCTGAAGGGGACACCGGCGAAATTAAGGAAGGAGGCGAAGCTGCAGCCAAGGCGAGCGAGGGCGAACCAGGGGGCAGGGCGGGTGGGACCCCAGCCCTGTGTCTGTGTTCTCTCCCCTTACAGGACACTCACATGTAGGGGTCAGGCTTGGGTCGACTTCGCCAGGGCGAGGGAAGAGGAGTCACTAGGAAGGTCCCCGAGGGGTCCCATTCAAGCTCCTCCACCTCCAAGGAGGGAGGAGCAGTGGTCGGATTGTCCGGGACCTCATTGGGGACTGGAGATGGAGGGACTGGAGCTGGAGGGACAGGAGCTGGAGTGGGGTCAGGGACCGGGACAGGAGTCATAGGGGTCATAGTCACTGGTGCAGGCAGAAGCGCCTCAGGCGGAAGTGGAGGAAGCAGCGCCTCGGGCGGAGGAGGCAGCGCCTCCGGCAGAGCGGCTGCAGCAGGCAGAGGCAGAGGAGGCAGCGCCTCGGGCAGAGTGGCTGCAGCAGGCGGTGGGACTGGCAGAATCTGCGCAGGTGCAGACGTGGCCCCTTTAAAAGTCCAGGGAACACGTGGGATGGAATCTCTAATCGCGCTGGCCCCCTTGTTAGCCACCTGCGCTGGCCGGTAGAAATACCGCTCGAGGGGTGGCGGTAGCTCTGTGGCAGCCAGGCACGTTCCCAGGATGCTATGCTTGCTGCCGTCGCCGATCAGTTCTTCACCCGCCAGGGACTTTACTGGAGGGTGATGGAAAAACCAGCCACACAGGGCTCCCTGGAGGTGGACCAGCTCGCCGCACAGCTGTGGCGTGGCTTCGCCGCATTCACTCCTGCCTCTCCTCGGGGTGACTTGGAGAGGTTAGCGGAGGATCTGAGGAGGCTGCTCCAGTTAAGGAAAGCTCCACCTCTGCCTGTAGCACCGCCCGAGCAGCCGCCTCTGCCTGCTGCAGCCGCTACACCCGAGGCGCTTCCTCCGCCTGCTGCAGCCGCTTCACCCGAGGATCCTCTGCCTCTGCCTGCTGCAGCCACTACGCCCAAGGCACTCCCTCTGCCTCCGCCCGAGGCGCTACCTCCGCCTCCACTCAAGGCCCCTCTGTCTGTCCTGCCGCCTGCTGCAGCTACGCCCGAGGCCCCTTTGCCTCCGCCACCTGCTGCAGCTATGCCCGAGGCCCCTCTGCCTCCGCCCGCGGCTCCGTCCGCATCTGCAACTTCAACCCCTGTGACTCCTGTCCCAGTCCCTGACCCTTCTCCAGTCCCTCCAGCTCCAGTCCCCGAGGAGGTCCTAGACAACCCCACCACCGCTCCTCCCTCCTTGGAGGTAGAGAAGTTTCAGTGGGACCCCTCGGGAACCTTCCTTGTGTCTTCCCTTCTCTTGCCCCTGCGGCCCCTCCAGCTGTTGCCCGTCGCCTGCTGTGGCTCCCTCGGGCTCCCCTCTGTCCCCCGACCTTTCCCCTCTGGCCTCCCATCTTTGTTTCTCCCGTCTCTATTCCTCCCGTCTCTGTTCCTCATCCCTCTGTGGCTCCCTTGTTCACTCTCGGCCCTTTCGTTCCACCTGTTCCCTCAGTGTCCCCTTTCCTCATCTGTCTGTCCGTGTTCCCTATCCTTTGTCAGGCTTTTGCCACTATGCCTGTTTTGTCTTTCCGTTCTGTTTCCTGTGCCCCGCTAATGGTTTTGTTCTTGTTTTCCAGGTCCCGTATCCCTCGTCTCGTCCGTCGCCTCCCCTGAGGCGCGCCCCGAGATCACGCCTTTGGGGGGGTTCTGTCATGCCCGGCTCGTCCGATCCTCGTGTGTGCCATGCCCCCTGATTATCCATGTGTGCTTCCCCAATCTTGCCCAGTTGTATTTGATTATTTTCGCCCAGTCTTTGAGTCCACGTCTTTCCCTGCCTTGTTCGTCATTGATGTCTGTATCGTTGATCTATCCTGCCCGTAGCCTTCTTTCCCTAATAAATCCCCCGTTTCCCCCGTTTTCTGTCTGCCTGCCTGATCCTTTCTGCCAGCCTGCCCGTCGCTAACCCGTGACTCTGACAATTATACTTTGCCTTTTTATTGTCAAACGTGAATAATAAAAAAAACTTCACCATATAAATAGGTCCAGAGAAGCTCATTCTGACCAGTCTGATATGTGAATTTTTACAAATACAAAATTACTATGGTTACGGTCTAAACTCACTGGAGGTGACAATAAGATTGACCCAATAGCAGAACGTTGAGAGCCCCTAGATAAAATAAAGCTGGAAGCAATAATTGGTGTGTACTTCCTACAGCATTGACAGACAGTACTACGAAAACCACATACTTAAAGTGGATGCTTTGTCATGGTGAACCTCATATTGCATTCATCTAACCATTAGTCCTGCCTCTAGACTCCCCTACATTTGTATTATTTGTAGACACTTCCTACCCTCCATTCAGGTCTGTAGAAACAATAGGCCCTGTGAGGATGAAAGCGCACTTCCTTCATGGGTCCAGCAAACCTTTTTTAAGCTGTCGCACAAGAATCATGATTAGATAATGAAACATGTTTATGTGTACATGTTTTCCATTGGAGTTTGGGGTTGGAGTGTCATCAGCCGGACCCCTAGGCTGCCAGGGTCCAATTTTGTTGGACTTGCGAACCCACTCTCAGAATGGAACTGGTTCTTATCTTGGGGACTGTATATATGTACCTGTCCTTGCCTTGTTTGTTCAGGTGGTCATTGTGGTTGTTTCTTGTGTGTTAGTTCCTGTGTTGTTAGTGTTCTCTTCCTTGTTCAGTCCCCACATTACCTTTTAAGTATTTTTAGTGTTTAGTGCTTTCAATGTTTTCAGTTGTTTTACCTTGTGGTTACTTTTAGTTAGTTCTTGTTTTACCTGTTATATTTTCACCTCTCATGGTCCCCATATTTTCTGGTTCTCCCTTTAAGTTCTGTTTCATTAAATAAACATTTGTTTGAGAGACGCTACGAGGATCATCCTTCCCTTTGTCATGCCCGCCATAACAGAAATGTCAGGAAAATATGTTATACAAATAAAATGGAATTGAATTGAAGGCAGTGTCACCCGTCTGCAGCAGCCTCTCATGTCTCCTCCCTGTTTGGCAAGCAGATGTTCCTGGCCATCTTGCCCTCCCTGTTGTCCAAGTGTGGTGTATTTCACAAGGACACGCACAAGACAGCCACCATTATCGCACGCTGCTCTTTTATTAACTCTGCAAAAATAAGGCAGCCTACCAATATCCCAGCATTCCCTAGTCAAACTCCAACAACTACGGCAAGACCAAGGTTCCAATAACAAAACTCAAATGATCAATGTATCACATTACCACTCTTTTTAAATGAAACTACTCTTCTGTTACTCTAACTTCAGATTCCAATAAGTGTTTTTTTTACAATGGTTGACGGGTAAACCAAAGAACAGTATCAAACAAAAAACAATATTTTTGTGAACGTTTTTCGCCTGCTTACTGAAAGTTCTGTACAATGAAAACACTAATCTAAATGTTTTAAGGGTCATGACGCTCAGGCGGCTTCCTATTTCTGGCTAAGCGGCGCAGACTCTAAGATATGCTTCTGGCACCGTTTTGGTCCTGTCCACAGTGTCAGCATTGGCTGACATGTTGTCTTCAATCTCACTGGGTTGGGTTGATGTGCCTGCAGTTGCACCATTGGTATTCAGATTCAGTCCCTCTGTTATGACACGAGGTCTCAACTGGTCACCACGTCTCCTATATGTGATGTCTGTGCCTGTCTCTTGAACTCTGTAGGACACAGGTCTTGTCTGCTCCACTATCACTCCTGGAATTCATTTCTCCCCCCCCCAGTATTCTGTACATTCATGGAGTCATCCTGCGAAAAAGACCTGTCTACTGCTCGCTGGTCATGATAAAACTTTTGCATGTAGTGTTTCTTGCGAACAGAGGCAGTTGCGTCAGGATGGATCAGGTCCAGGCGAGTATGCATGTGTCTGTTCAAAAACATGTCTGCAGGAATAGTAGTACAATTTGGAGCACAACGGTACTGCATTAGGAACAGGGAAATCTTGTCTTCTATATCCAGTGTGGATCATGCAAGCGTTTTTAGTCTATTCTTGAATGTCTGCACATACCTTTTGGCAAGACCGTTGGTGGCCGGATGGTCCGGGGAACTCGTTGAATGAAGAACCCCATTTTTGAATTGATCAGAGGTGAACTGTGTTCCATTGTCTGTAACAACATGCTCTGGAAGACCATATGCCGCAAACAGTCTCCTTAATCTTGTTATGGTGGCTCGGGAGGTGCTGTTAGGCATCCTGAACACCTCTAGCCACTTTGAGTATGTGTCCACAACTATCATAAAGGCGTGTCCTAAAAACGGACCGGCAAAATCTATGTGTAGCCTTTTCCAATTCTGGCCTGGAAATTCCCAAGGATGCAAGGGTACCTGCTGGGGCATTCGTTGTTCCATCTGGCAATGTTCACAAATTTTGCAGACCCGCTCCACGTCTGCATCAATCTTAGGCCACCAAACATACTTGCGGGCAAGAGCTTTCATTTTAACAACACCCAGATGACAGGAATGTACCTCAGTTAACACTGAATTTCCCAATTTCTCGGGCAACACTACCCTAGTGCTCCAAAGGACACATCCACACTCCACTGACAGTTCACATCTGCGAGTGTGAAAGGCTTTCAGACTTTCGTCCACTCTGTCAGGCCACCCATCCATAATGTACTTCAAAACTTTGTATAGCACTCTATCTGTGTGCGTAGCACATGCAACTTGTTCAGCCTTCACAGGAACTTGCCCAAGGTGTTCAGTTAATAGCGTATGAACGCTCTCTGATACAGCTGTGGTTCCTGCATCACTCACGTCAGGCAAGGGAACTCTCGAAAGTCCATCTGCATTGCTGTGTTTTTCTGAGGCACAGTATTCAATGGGATAATCATAAGCAGAGAGAATGATTGCCCATCTTTGAATTCAAGCTGCTGCCATTTTGGGTAAAATTTCCTACCCCATAAATATTGGGTAAAACATAAAAAATTTATGATCATTAAAGCAATATTTCATTACAGACATGTTACTGAACTCCTGGGAGGCGAGAAATATATCTCATGTTCACTAGTGTTGCCTGCATTATGTCACTTGTCAAGAGTCATGGAGCCATCAGATGATCCAGTTTACATTGTGAGCTTCAAAAAGACATTCACTGAAGATGTAGCTCAGAGGAAGGAAAATGTTAACCTTGCATGGCTCAAGATTGCCAAAAAGAGATGTCCATAATTTTGGTTTCATCCTCTGATTCAGGTACAGAAGTAGAATCCATAAACAAAGGTTTGGATCGATATAAATCAGACTCCAAGATTGACATAGTTGAGTGTCCACTGCAGTGATGGTCCAAAAGAAAAGCGCCACCTGCAGGCCAGGAAATGATTGCATGCAAGTATCTCTCAATACCTGCAACCACAGTGTCCTGTGAAAAGTTGTTCTCTCTCTGGACACATTATGCAAAAAAGTGAGCTGCTCTGACCTCTGATAATGTTAACAGATGGGTCTGTCTCAGTCGCTGGCTGAATTTAAAAGAGGAGCAGCCTGTTTATCTAAAAGTAACACGGTGACTGTTCAGAATTTCAATAGCTGATCTGATGAGAGATGAATAGTCTTAAGTTTCAACTGCTATGTGTCACGGTAAACGGGGCAGAAAGACCGGGATCCCAATATGCAAGCCGCTAAGCGCTTTATTCTGAAAAACCAAACAGAGGCACCAGAAGAGATAGGCAAGAGACAAGGTCGAAAAACAGGCAAGGGGTTCATTAGCCGGGGAGTCAATCCTACGAGGAGGGACGAGACAGGAACACACAGGGTAGCGGGAACAAGACGAGCCGGGACAGGCAGGGCAGTCGGGTCAGGTACGGGAACGGGTCTGGAACGGGAGAGAGATAAGGAGAGAACACGAGGCAAACAGGCAGGGCTCGGAAACAGGGTAAGACGATGGACAAAAGACTGCCAACATCTGTATCTACACGTTATATCTGTGCATCTATATCGTAACAGTAGCAAATTTAAGTCTGCTAATGTGTCACTCAACACAATAATCACAAACCACAGTGACACTGGTCTCTGCACCATGGCTCCTGACACATTACAGCAGTCCAGTGAGGACGGGCACATGCCGCATCTTCTGCGCTTTGTGGTTGGTCCAGCTCTTATAGTTGGTTTCTCCTTCACTGCACCTCAGACCTTCACTGCATTCTGTGTTGCACTTGGAAGCCTAGGAACCCGAATTCTTCTTTCCAGGCAAAGTCTCAGAAGTGGTACAACTGGGTCCTGGAAAATGTGCTGTGTGTGTCCTGCACTGAAAAGGCGCTAAAAAATGAGAAATTAATTAAGTTAATTGTTAGTTAATTTTTATTTCATCAGCAGTGGACATGCTCTCATCTTTAATTCACTGTTGCGAAGCTTCTGCATTCATTTCACCACCAGTATGAATATCATTCCCAGGTTCTTCTGTGCTGCTTTTAAAATACGAGTTTTGGTGTTTTTAAATAATGGAGTTTATATACCAAACATAACATGAACTAAAACAGACATTAATTACTGTCAGCCGTGACCCCTGTCTATTCCTTTGCTGCATGGTGGCCACATGCCTGACAGTTAAATAACTTTTAAATAATACTGAATTTAGCCAAAAATGAAATGGATTTCAATTTAAGCACAATTTTGAATAATCTTTTAAAATAAAAATTACTTAAAAAATATTTTTTAAAACAATTTTTTAAAAATCTGAATAATTTTTCTCTTTATTTATGGATGAAAGTTAAACATACTGATCACTGGTAGGAGACAGAAACAGGGCACTGGCAGGACTGGTCTGGAGACTGGGCCGGCACACTGGGAATGTAGTACGAGACTGGATTGGACATAGGCTTGTTGACAGGACTGTAACAGACTGGAGACAGGAACAGGCTGA
The DNA here is from genome assembly GCF_023856365.1 of Brienomyrus brachyistius. Taxonomy (NCBI): domain Eukaryota; kingdom Metazoa; phylum Chordata; class Actinopteri; order Osteoglossiformes; family Mormyridae; genus Brienomyrus; species Brienomyrus brachyistius. The sequence continues at coordinate 44,180 of NW_026042329.1, read as the reverse complement.
CTGTACAGCATACCTTCACTGTATGGTCTATAGTATCATCAACAGACTGGAAAACGTATTTATGTATTAACCTGTGTGATGGATCTCTGCTGTTGTCACCTCACAAACATTCTCCAATTGATTCTTCAGCTCAGAAACCACCTTCCTCATGTTCTCAAAATAGCAGTGTGGACTGACAGAGATTCTGGGTCCAAATCCATCTTCAGGGGTGACAGGAAGACCCTGGTACCTCTACAGACACATAGTCTGATTAAACAGCTTTGTCTTAAAATGGATGAGAGAGGGATATAGGGCTCTCGAAGGAACAAACAGGCACGCTTAGGTTCAATCAAAATGAAAACACTTTAATACAAGTGATACAAGACAACCTCGCATTAAAATCAATCAAATAAAATCAATTAAAAACAATGCAAGATAACCTTATACCACCAGAGATATAGAATAGTATAAATCATACGAATATATATAGGAAGCAACAATAAAAATATAGGTAAGGCGAACTATTATCACAAGCGGTGATAATTAATCCCCTTAATCATCCATCCATCCATCCATCTTCCAAACCGCCTATCCAAATCGGTCGCGGGGGGTCTGGAGCCTATCTCGGAAGCAATGGGCACGAGGCAGGGAACAACCCTGGATGGGGGGCCAGCCCATTGCAAGGCACACTCACACACCATTCACTCTCACACGCACACCTACGGGCAATTTAGCAACTCCAATTAGCCTCAGCATGTTTTTGGACTGTGGGGGGAAACCCCACGACGACATGAGGAGAACATACAAACTCCACACACATGTGACCCAGGCGGAGACTCGAACCTGGGTCCCAGAGGTGTGAGGCAACAGTGCTAACCATTGCACCACCATGCTGCCCCTCCCCTTAATCAATCGAACGCAAAAGCAGCTGCTAAACTATTTACACTCGGACGTGCCCTCATCACCCACCTTCACACACGGACTGGGGAGCCCTTTTCAGTCCTGGCAGGAGACCAACACGTGAGTCCCGAGAAATGCCGGGCGATGCGCGCTCTATCCCACGGCTGAGCTCCGGTCAGTACTGAGTTTTCCCCGTCCTTTATACTAAATTGGGCGCTACCTGTGGGCAGGGGGCGAGCTGGCCAGACTCATCCCTTCCCCCCAGGGCAAGGTGTTATCCAATTCCCCCTTTTGTCCGAGTGATGCTGCTTGAGATAATAAAACACAATAGGCGTCCTGGTGCCGGGTGTCTGCGCAACGCCTCCCTGTCCCCCCTACAGACAACATAGGGTGCTAGATAATGACCCCCCCTGTCTCCCGAAACCAAGATAAGCATTCTGCATGCCGATCTAATGGCTCAGATAAACATCCTGGCTTCTTTTATGAGCCCAAGTTTTTTATGACAGGACAGGGTTTACGGGGGATCGGCAAAGAATAACATGTTCAATGACATTCCGGGTGAATCCAGGACGATTGATCTTCAGGACGATCAGTCTCCACACGATCAGAATTAATCCACAATTACGATCTCCCACAATATTACAGTAAAAGGATTAATTCCATATACGTGGGTGACGTAATCGTCCGTGAATTCATCCTAATACAAGCTTCATCAAAACAAATACATATTTTAACCCAACCTGACTAAACCAAACCTAACTCTGGCTTTCATATTGTCAAAGTAGCTGTTCTGTTACCTGGAGGAAATGGATGTGATCCTCTGTGTGTAAAAGCTGCTCCAGCTCAGAGTGTCTCCTCTTCAGTTCATCAATATCCTGCTTCAGTCTCTTCATGTCTCCTTCAGCCTGACTCACTATAGCCTTCTCCTGATCTCTGATGTGTGTTTTTCTCAATACGTAAGTTACTGTATTACTGCTGCAATGCCAGGTAAGTTAAACCCTGCTATCTGGCATCTTTATCCCATCAAACCTCTGACCCAGAGTAACCCACAGCCACAGTAATTTGATTAATCCCCACAAGTCTGTAAATCTGCAATCTGTTGAATCTGAGAGAAGATTTAATATGATCACAAGCCAGCTGTTATCTTCTCCTCAGGTTCATACTCACTGTGAATGAGGCCACAGCCTCTCTCAGCTCCTGCAGCTCCTTCTCTCTCATCTGAATACTCTGCTGAAATTCCCTCTGCGTTTCACCCATTTCTTTTACAGATAGGAAACAAGACATAAACACAAGTTTGTTTCATTAGCTGAGATCATATTCATTAATCATCCTGTCCAGGGTGGATCCCAGCCTTGGGCCCTGTGCTGCCTGGGAAAGGATCCAGGTTCTCCCCATGACCCTGACCCAGATAAGCAGTTTGGAGATGGATCGATGGATAGATGGATGGATGGATATTATCAAATGATTTATGACTGTAGGCAGGATAAAATAAATTTCAATTTCCTTTGATTCTACACACTCTACACACCAGCAATCAGACGATATATAAACCCTCTTAGTTCATACATCTCAGCCATTCAGATGCTCATCTAAACAGTAAGTGAACCTCTTGACCCTGTTTGCTTGCCGTTTGTATTCAGCTGCGGCCACATGGTTTGCAATTTCAAGGAGCTTTTAATAGAAATTCGATTTTTTTTTTCACTTTAAAGTAACTTGACATGGTTCTGCCCCCTTGAGAACAGTTACTGATGAAAGTGAATGTGCTAAAATTTCTCAATAAGTTATTGGAAATTATATGTGCATTTTCCTTTCACTTTACTTAAACAGTTTTCATCTCTCTGACTTAAAAGCAGATATACTCTCAAACAAAATACAAAAAACATTATATTTGTAAGCATTCATTATATAAAAGTGAATAATTTATATAAAGTCTCCTGACCTGTATCTCCGTCCTTCCAGCAGCAGCTGAGACTGTATCATGGCCTCTGTGTTCATCCAGCATACAGAGATAACAGATACACTGCTGGTCGGTACGGCAGTAGACCTCCAGGGGTTTGTCATGGTGGAAACAGACCTTGTCCTGCAGATGTCCAGTGGCATCAGTCAGCTTGTGCTTCTTAAAAGCTGGAGACTCATAGTGAGGCTGAAGGTGAGTTTCACAGTAAGAGGCCAGACACACCAGGCAGGATTGACAGCTTTGTGTTTTCTCCCAGTACAGACGTCACACTCCACATCTCCAGGTCCAGCGTAATGGTCAGCAGGAGTAGCTGCTTGTAGTCCAGTCTTCTACAGGTTCTCCACCACTTCAACCAGTATGGTGTTTCTGCCCAGAACAGGTCTGGGTCTGAAGGTCTGTCTGCACTGAGGGCAGCTGTAAACTCCAAGACGATCCTCCTGATCCCAGCAGCTCTTAATGCAGCTCATACAGTAACTGTGTCCACGGGGAATAGTCACTGGATCCTTCAGTAGATCCAGACAGACTGGACAGTGGAACTGGTTCAGATCCACTGCAACACTGGCTTCTGCCATTTTACCACGAACACTGATAGGATTCAGTTTTGTTTTCTCTGATAGTCGTCTGTGTGTGACAGTGGGAGGAACTTCTTGCTTCTCAGGCTGCAGTAGGTGTGGTTTTGGACAGAGACCAGACTGAGAAGAGCAGACTAGGCAAATACTGGATCTGCAGTTTATGAACAAAATAGTACATTATACAAACTGTACCCAAAGTGAACATTTATGTATCTTTTATGAGAATAACAGTTACTGACATTGTTTTTCTGTAAACAAACCTGTAATCCTGTCCTAAAACTGTTTGATTTTGTACAGTAGATAGAAATTAGGTATAAAGGTATGAGAGCGCAGATCTACTGAGAATGAATTTCTGTGTCTGTTTAGAAACATGTTTGGGATCATGTGGTTTCAGGTGAAACATGCAGGGATGTGCAATTATAGACAGACTGTGTCAGGATTAGACAGAACAAGCTTTGACAAGTGCTGTCAATCCACAGATTTGTTTTTTTACATTATTCTATATATAATACTCATGAAAATAACAGGTGTAGCACATAAATGTCGTTTCTTCATTTTCTTTCTGTGTGTTTGTGCTGGGAGTGTATTTGTGTCAGGAAGGAGAGTCAGGTGACCAGGTTCATAGTGATACTTTTTCCCACCCAAATTTTTTCCATAATCTAATAATGTAAATTTATCCTAGAAATTCATTGAACATTATTAAGTTAAAGTCTCACATTTAAGCCAAAAGTTAATGGACCAGCTTCAGCCATCTGCGGGAACAGAAAGATGAAATATCAGGAGTATCTAAGAAACTCCAATAACCGCTTATACTGTACAGGGTTATGGGACACACACATCCCAGGAAGCACAGGGCACAAGGCAGAGACACCCTGGATGGGATGCCAGTCCATCACAGGGCAAACACTCACTCACATGCTGAGGACAATCAAGAGACACTAATTAACAAACTGCACGATCTTGGACAGTAGAAGGAAACCTGAGGAAACCCACAGGAACACAGGGAGAACATGCAAGCTGTACATGCAGAACCAGGAGTGGGAACCACACCCACAAGCCTGGAGGCGTGAAGTGAGAGCAGCTGGTCTGAAGTCCTGAAGGGAGCTGGAGCGCCCTTTCTTTGGAACAGTGTGGAGCCGTCCTCCATTACTGCTTATCCTGTACAGAGGGGTGGGGAGCCTGGAGCCTGTCCCAAGTGGCACAGGGCGGGGGACACAATGGGTAGGATACTAGTTTATAGCAGAGCACACACTCACACACATAATCACACACTAAGGGCAGCTTAGAGATCCCAATCGGCTGACCACATGTTTACAGGGTCTGAAATACGAGGAGAAAATTGAAATGTTATTAAAGCCAGAAAACTGAATATCGAATATGAGGCTAACTTAACCGCGGTGCCCCAGGTAAACTTGACTTAGCCCCTCATCCTTTCAACAGCTAGAAACTTCCCCGGTCAGCGCGTTGGTGGAATAGCGAAAGTTACTGAACTGGATGGGTTAGTGTCATTTTATGGACACGAAATATGTGTTGCATACACCGATTCCTAATAAAAGTTCACTATTATAGAACTGCAAAGATGCAATTCCATGCTGTAAACTGGCTCCAGAGCTGCCTGCCATGTTGTGATGTTCTGAAGCGTCATGGAGCGGCCGCGCTCAGATGGTTAAAGGTGTGTTCACTCCAAATTCCAGCTGACCAATAGACATGTAAGCTGCTAAGGCCCGCCCACCCTATAAAACAGTGCCAAAAATCGGAAGCAAAAATAGCATTTCAAATGCAAAAAAAAAAAAAAAAAATCCAAAAGCAAAGAAAAACATTCTATAAGCAAAACAAATTAAAGATTTGCTTGCGGTTTTCAAAATTTTGGTTGATACTTTTGGCACAAAATTAACTCCATATTTACACCACTGCATCCGACGTTCTTAAGAAGTCATTTACGTTAACGTGATAGTACAACCAACATTGTATTAGATTGTTAATATATATTTAGTTCGATTGCATCATGTTCAGTCTTACTGCTGCATTTTTAATTATTATGAAATCGTTAACATTTGGCTTGAAAGTTCAACGCTCGTTGTAATATCAAACTAAATGCAAACCATTAGTCACGTGTTGTTTTTCCTACGCTCGTGAGCGTCCTTCGTCTTCAACACGTAAGGATGGACTACAACGCCTGTAGACGTATAAATGCTGCCGCCGTCACTTCTGGAAGAAGCCTTCAGTCGACCTATTAAGTGGGCGTGCCATATAGTAGGCGTTACTTGTACTGACGTTGGCGTCAAGCGGGCGTGCATCTTAGCGTGACGTAGACATATCGTGGGCGTGCCTTGTAGTCTTGCCAGATGGATACTATAGCAACATTTTGAACACACTTCCGCCAAATGAGATTCGTATTAAACTACTGTGTTTTATTATTCCAAGCAAAGTTAATGAATGAATCAACTATGCAAATTCAATTGACCTTGAAATAAATTAAAACATTGCTAAAATACTCATGCAAAATGAAATAAAGTAGCCTAAAAATTGCCTGACCACACTCACCCCTTCTGAGATTTAACCCCCCCTCCCCAGAGTGAAATCTGCCCTCCCCACTCTCAGTCTAGACACAGCCACTCCCTAAACTTAAAGACCAGAATAAACATATTCACAATTCAATATTAATATCAAAATTAATCAAGCCTATATGATCAAATACTTTAAAATAAATTATTGGATGCTATTTAAATGTTTACTTATTATTTATTTACAGATGTACATATGCATTTGTTTGAGAATGACTTGAAATATCTTTGTAGGGTGAGTAAAAAGTTTGGAAACAAAATTAATTATTTAGATGCTAAGTGTAGCAGTGATGTAACTGATATCATTTTGCAAGAGGCCAATAGGTCATCACCAGAGGAAGAAGAAGGACGTCAGAGTAAGAATCCACCTTTCCTCTGTGTTCAGGGGTATATCTGTATTACTGCAGTGCCACTGTGAGTGTTTTGTGGGACACATTGCATCTGATAATCTTATTCCAAAATTGTGCGGCTTAAAAATAAGAAACTTAGACTAGTTAACATTTGGCTTGAAAGTTCAACGCTCGTTGCACTATCAAACAAAATGCAAACCATTAGCCATGCATTGTTTTTGTTTGTGTTGTGTAAAGTAAATTAGGATTCCTAAAAAAGAGATTGTATGCTTTTTTGGTCATTTGGAATCACATACAGTACATTATAGATGATCAGGCATTTAGTTTATGTTTTATTGTACGTTAAATAATGAGTGTACCCGTTAACCAAATATTGCGTGTTGTGATGGGGATGTTACTGTAACTGAGGGACCGCAGCGTCTCACGTGCTGCGACCGATGGGAAACCCGCAGTTACCTCAGGACGGCAGTAGGGGGCGGGCGTGAGGTTCAGCCGTCTGAAGTTAATTAAACCGTTTTTTTTTTTTTGTAAAATAAAAATTTGTTACGCTTTATTTTTAATTACTTGTGTAATTATTTACTTAGGTAGTAAGGACTTAGTTCGGCTTTTAATGATTCTTTTCCCGTGTTTTAATGGGGGTCAGAGAGACGCCGTTTGCTAATTAGCTTGTCGATTGTCAGGTATAGCAGTTCACAGGTTTAGTTACGAAATTTTTATTCATGCTTGTTGTATTTTGATCATTTAATCAAACGTGTCTTACTAATGTGATTTATCTATTTTATCTAGAGGTAACTCTACGGACATTTTTTGCTTTCGCAGTTATGTCTCATGTCTCCTTTTACATGGTTATTATATATTCTGATTTAATCTAATCGTGTCAGTGAAATTACAGTAAAGTGTATTTGTTTAATTATATTATATTTCACGTTCCTCAGTTACCTCACTTACGCTTTGAGCAGAGCGGAACCAGGACATTAAAAGGATAGAATAGGAAGCCTTTATTGTCAGTGTAAAGGTAGCAAATACAATACATAGACAGAAATATAGAAAATGTACATACAACGTGAGGGGAACCCCACCCCATCACACATCAGAATTACATTTCATTACATTTTAATCAGATAGAAAAACAGTCATTTTGCATGTTTGTTCTGTTTGCTGAACCCAGTCACTTATTCTTGCCTAACATACGTCACACGTCAGACAGAGTAAAAAGGGTTATACAGGTTAAAAAGCAGAGATTTTACCTTTTTGCCGGAGAAGCAGCGACATGTGACACTCTGATAAGGTAAAAATGATTCCTCCAGCACACAGTGAGCTATCCCAGCATGCACAGCGACACAGAGGATTTATAATAAACACAAAACCCTGGATAGAGGGGTTCAGTGAATGAGGAGGTGAAGCTGTACAGGAGGGTCAGTCCATCAGAGGAGACTCTGTAGAAGGACAGAGTACCAGCCGCCCGGTCCAGATACACTCCTACTCTGCGGGAGTCTGAGGGCTCTATGAGGATGTCAGTCTCTTTCTTATTGTGCCAGACAGAGTAACTGTGAGGAAAGCAGAGCAGTATCCATGACTTGTCATTGAATCCAAGCCGACAGTCATCACTCCATCCTTTCCTCCCGATTCCTTTATAAGTCACTCCTATCCAGGCTCCATCTCCACTCCAGTCAGCCTCCCAGTAACAGCGACCAGTTAGACTCTCTCTGCACAGAACTTGGGGCAAGTAGTCAAATCTCTCTGGATGATCAGGATATGGCTGCTCTGCCCCCCGTGTCACCTTCCTGTTCCCCTCTGACAGACACAGGTATCTGTATGTTGTGTTGGGGTCCAGCGTCAGCTGGCAGGAATCTGTAGGCAAGAGGAAGAGCGATTAATCCCATGACGTAGCTATGTTACAAAAAAAAAAAAAATCAACTTTTATAGATTTTTATGGTACTACCTTCAGTGGAACAGTCTTAGAGCTTTCCAACAGTAAAAAATATTTTTCTAGGCCAAATATTAATAATTTTATGAAGTTTTAATTAGTGAAAAATAGCCATTGATTCGGTCATTGAAAAACAATAGGAACTAATACTTGACTTTGTGATCTGATTCTTGGACGCTTCACTTCAAAATGCTCTAACTTGCTTAATTCTTATCCAAATTGCACAACTGAGGTACCATTGGGCAGCTTATGAACAGGACAAGATAAATAGAGTATTTTCACAATGTATTAACCCAAATTAACCCCTTCCTTTCTAATGAAAGTATGATTTGAGAGAATATTCAAGGTTGATGAGGCATTGAGCGAATGGTTACCACACAAGGATACTACTCTATATCCATGAAATTTCATGCTTCTTTGTTAATGTAAGAGTTATATCTCATTTCTAAGCTGGAAAAGAGAATAATTAAAGCTTGAAAAGTACTCATTAACCTTGTTAATGAGTGGAAAGAAATCACATTTTAGACATTTGATTGAGATCTAAACTATGATTCTGGGTGAGGTAAATAATGTTGTGATTAAACTAATATTAAATGTCCTTGGGTGCTTTATTAATGCCGGGATGGTTGGCCTGTTTCCAGGTTTTTCGTCCACCATGATGGATTCTGATCGGACCACCAGTCCTTTCGGTTCCTAAAAAAGTACCTTCTGGACATGGATTTTTCATGAAACGTTGTCAGTGTATATTTTAAACATAGTTAAAAATGTCAACTTACCTTAGGATAGTGTCATAAACACCGTTCCAGAGTTAGAACCGGCCGAATGCGAGACAAATTTTCAGTATGTGCGAATCAATGGAAATTGCTGACAGATGTGAAAAACTAAACAACGATGTTGTAGATGGGCATTTCCTCTATGCCATAGCGGGGATTCCTTGGGAAATCCACCTCAAACAACTAATAGAAAGCGCGCTTTCTCGAAGACACTCATAGGCAAGACCCAACCTCGTCAGCAGGCTACATGGAGAAAATCGCTCCCGCTGAACGCGGTGATTGTAACACAGTATACATGACGAAGCCCAGCATCTCCATCATTATCACTGTCACACCTCACACACTCACTAACACAGAACTCGCTCCAATACACACATTTTATTCCCAATATACTCATGTAGCCGCCCGAGTCTGCGGCGCTCCGGCTGCCCCCTGCGCTGTGAGACACGCCGCGCTGAGAGACTCGCTGGGGACCCAACTGCACTTTAGCCTGAAAGCTATTATTCTGTACGATACATAAAATATAAAAACGAAGCAGGAATTCAAGTATGTGAAATACCTCAGGAAATGTCGGACGCCGCGCGACGCAGGCGGGAAGACGCGCCGAAATGCTGCGCGTGTTAAAATAATACAGGCAAATACAATTACAAATAGCATTCATCAAACACGTTAACCATAAATTGTACACCAAAGAGTAGCACTAGAAGTTAATTTATCTTTATTTCAAAATAAGAACATCCTTCAAACAACACCGGTCGCGAACGAGCCGCTCAAAAGATCCGGATCCGGACTGAGAGACATTTTTATAAAGCAAAACGCCTCAGCGCTCCATGCTGCTCTGACTGTCACTGAAGTTTGTGTTACTGGCAGTGTTGCCAACTATTTTCAATGGAAAGTAGCTAAAGTCTGCTCGAAAAGTCGCCAAATGTCGCTAGATGACGTCATGCGTATATTTGCATATTGATTACGTGATTACGTCGTATTTGCATTCTGCGTGTTTTCCGTAATCCTTCCTCACGTGTCCAATATAAAACTGTTATCAATTGCGTTACATATTTTCTGCCAGACAACGCGTGCTGACGGTGTACAGGTACAGAACACGAGGGAGGGAGAGGAGGAGAGAAAGAGGGAGTGTGGTGCGCGAATAGTAGGCAAGATGAGTGACAGTTGGAAACGAAGTGGCACTTTGATGCATTTAATAGCTATGATAACTCAAAGGCAGAATGCAAAATTTGCAAGATGAATCTGTCATTTCGAGGAGGATCCACAAACAACATTCACAGACACTTAAGAACTGCGCATCCAACAGTTCAGAAGCCGGATCAGCCCATCTAAGTTGAGGCACTGTCAAAATGTTACACTGTTAGAAAGGTGATACATAGTTGTTATAGTGGATAGAACCTAAAACTGTTGGATACTGGTGTTTTGCACGTTGTAATTCATTTTTTTATTATTATGATTTCTTATTTATGTTATTTGACTGTTGTTAATAGATCAAAGACAAAAATAGATTTTCCACATATATGATGTTCAGTACGCATGTTTGAGGTTTTTATATTTAATCTTTTTGTACCAAACATAATGTAAAATTATGGCATTGAGGAAATCATAACGTTTAGTACACATATCAATCATGGGTCAAAACAGAGCTGAATCTGACTGAGGCAGAAGTAATAAAATGAAGAGTCATTTGGGAGCCGGAAGAGCCGACTCTTCTTGGTGAGCTGAGCCAAATGATCCGACTCACTAAAAAGAGCCGAAATTCCCATCACTAGTGCAGACTGAGGAGACGTTCAGTGTCACAGCCAGTTTGGGGGATGCACAGCTGTACCAGAATGTATTATACCCTGTTACACTCTCACACAAACACAAAGAAGATATAATGTATTTCTACAGAAGTTCCAAAGACCTAAACCAGTCTTTTTTTTTATTAAAAAAAGGGGAAAAAAATCACACACACATTACAATAATTATGTGAATGTTATCATAAAGTAGTATTAATGATATTAAAAATAAACACATGCAAACAAACTTACATTTCTGGATCCCTGGTCTGGTCCTGCACTCTCCACTGTGGTCCACACTATAGCAGAAGCAGAATGACATAGTACTGCTGTATCCATTTATTTAATTGTTGCATTTTCTCCACATACACGAGTCTATAGCAGGACAGACACACATTCTGTACTCACTTCAGTTTCTCCAGTTTACAGCTGGAATCCTCCAGTAGAGCAGAGAACAGCTTCACTCCTGAGTCTCCTGGGTGATTGTAGCTCAGGTCCAGCTCTCTCAGGTGTGAGGGGTTTGACCTCAGAGCTGAAGCCAGGGAAGAACAGCCTTCTTCTGTGACTCGACAGAATGGCAGCCTGCAGAGAGACAGACAAAAACTCTCCAATAAATAAAAACACCTCAGCACTAAGAGTAGTAGTTTAAAGTAAATGTGACGACTTCAATAAAGATTTCAATAATTACAGTTGATACTGTGGAATACCCAGTAATACCGACCTCAGTATCTTCAGGTTACAGTGTGAATCACCCAGTCCAGCAGAGAGCAGCTTCACCCCTGAATCCTGCAGGTCATTGTCACTCAGGTCCAGCTCTCTCAGCTGAGAGGAGTTTGATCTGAGAGCTGAAGCCAACACTTCACAGCATGTCTCTGTGAGTCTACAGCTGTCCAGCCTGGAAAAGGAAACGTGTTAAGATAAAATTGCATACATCACACAAACAGGTATATAAAATAAAACATCAAAATAAACATTTTTAGTACAATAAGACATGCAGCATATAGCTGAAATATCAGTTAGTTTGTTGTTTCCTTGTCCTAGTCAGGAACACAAATAGTTTTTACTTGACACTCCCCAGCCGAGACGAACCTGCTGTTTAATGACCTTACAGGGTGAGTTACCCTGAGACTCTGTAATATACGCATAAGTATTTTTATAAAGATCTGAGCAGCGCTGGGGCTCAGTGATCAGCACTACAGCCGACCCAGGGGTTCTAGGGTTTTGGGTTCAGTTCCTGCCTGGGATATGTGTGCGTGTGCGAGTTTATGGGGGATTAGAATGTCAAGAAGAGCTTAAGTTTTCTTAATTCAATTTTTTATATGACTTTTGAATTGCTGACACCATGACTGAAATCCTTATTTTCTGTTTTGCCGTACCTGAGAAGCTGTTAAATTCACTCAGCCGGCCAGGTATTTAAACTGGTGACCTTCCGACCACAGGCACAGAGTCCAAACTCACTGAACCACACCAAGAATGTTATAAAAAAAAAATATATATATATATATATTTATCCTGCAGTATCCAGAATTTAAAAGAATTTCTGGGTGTCCGTATAAATACACTCTAATTGTTCTGATGAGATATAAAAGAAGTATCATGAATAACATCTGTATTTCTTTAGCAACAGACGTATGTAAGATCACTTACAGAGCTGTCCTAGATTTCTTGATCACAGGCAGCAGCCTCTGAAGACCTTCATCTGATCTGATGTATTTCTTCAGATCAAACACATCCAGCTCCTTATCTGACATCAGTAACACAAAGGCCAGAGCTGACCACTGTGCAGGTGAGAGGTCTGCTGCTGAAAGGCTTCCTGAACCCAGGTATCTTTGAACTTCCTCTGTTAGAGAACTGTCACCCAGTTCATTCAGACAGTGGAACAGGTTGATGGTCCTTTCTGCAGATAAATTCTCCTGTATTTTCTCCTTGATATATTGAGCTGTTGTTTTCTTACTGTTATGTAAACTGGTTCTTGTCTCTCCCAGTAGCCTTTGTAACAGACTCTTACTGGAGTCTGTTGAGAGGCCAAGGAGGAAGCGGAGGTAGAGGTCCAAGTGTCCATTCTTGCTCTTTAATGCCTGATCCACTGCAGTCTTCAGCAGGTCAGCTGATGAGTCTGACAGAAACACATATAAAGCAGCAAGATACTCCTGGATGCTCAGATGCACAAAGCAGTACACCTTCTCCTGGTACAACCCATACTCCTCTTTAAAGACTTCTGTACACACTCCAGAGTAAACTGAAGCCTCTGTGACATCAATGCCATTCTCTGTAAGGTCTTGCTTATAAAATATGAGATTGCCTTTCTCAAGGTTGTCAAAAGCCAGTTTACCAAGTTTCAAAAGGAATTTCTTCCCAAATTGAGTGTATTCCTTAAGCTTGATTTTATGTTTTTCCATATACTTCTCATTTTTTAAACTTGCCTGAAAGATCAGGAAGTGTGTGTACATTTCAGTCAGAGTCCTTGGAATTTCTCCACTGTCCATCTCACTAACAAGCCTTTCAAGAACTTTGGCTGAAATCCAGCAGAACACAGGTATGTGGCACATGATGAAGAGGCTCCTTGATGATTTCACATGTGTGATAATCCTGCTGGCCAGGCTCTAATCACTAAATCTCTTCCTGAAATACTCCTCCTTCTGGGCATCATTGAAACCTCGTATCTCTGTCATCTGGTGGACACACTCAGGAGGTATCTGATTGGCTGCTGCTGGCCGGGAGGTTATCCAGAGGAGAGCGGATGGAAGCAGATTTCCCTTAATGAGGTTAGTCAACAGCACATCCAGTGATGTTTTCTTTGTTACATCAAACCAGCTCTCATTGTTCTGAAAATCTAGAGGAAGGCGACACTCATCCAGACCATCAAAGATCAACAAAACTTTGTACCTACACAGCTCAGTGGATTCAAGCAATTTCAGTTCTGGGACAAAGTGGTGAAGCAGATCAATCAGACTGTATTCATCCTTAATCAAATTCAGGTCCCGGAAAGAAAGAGCAAATATGAAGTGAATGTCCTGGTTTGCTTTTCCTTCTGCCCAGTCAAGAATAACTTTCTGCACAGAGACTGTTTTCCCGATACCTGCGACCCCTTTTGTAAGTACAGTTCTGATAGATGTCGCACGTCCATGTAAGGGTTTAAATATATCATTGCACTTGACTGTAGTATCTTCTGTTACCCTTTTCTTAGATGTTGTTTCAATCTGTCTCACTTCATGTTCATCATTGACTCCTCCAGCTCCCCCTTCAGTTATGTAGAGTTCTGTGTAAATCTCTTTGAGAAGTGTTGGCTGTCCTTCCTTAGCTTTCCCTTCAAATACACACTCAAATTTCTGCTTCAGTTTACATTTGATTCCGCGCTGACATTGTGACAGAAGATTCCCTGAAATTAAATGAAGGAAAAATGCACAACAATTCAGTAAACATGCAATTTTTATTCCTATAATCTTCTTGAATGAAATTAAAATAAATGATGAACTGAAATGTAATGCACATTTTTTTCACAAACTGTGTGGCAAATAAAACACACACTGAATGAGGTACAGCTCTTACTCTTCTCCAGTTTATCAGCGAGATCATTTTGCTCCATGGTCCTCAGGATGTACAGTGTGATCATCAGAGCTCCCTCTCTACCAGAGATCTTCCGCATCTGACCATCACTGTCCATGTCATTGTCCTCCTCCAGCTGAGGTTCAGAGCATTCTGGGTCATTCTGATCCAGGTACCTTTTGAATTTCATCAGCTCATCCTTCAGAAATGTTTGAGCTTTTTTCTCCAGTAACTGAAATGAAAAGTTACAGTTTAATTATTATCACTCCTGGCACCGTATCTGTTTATAACTTCATTTGTGAATTATGCTGCATTCCATTTCAACTTGTAACTTGGAAATTCAGAGTTTCTAGTAGGAAATTTCAGCTGGAACCCTGAAGTTGGAATTCCAACTCATGAAGTTCGGAGGAATCTACACAACTTCGACCTTAGAATTCAAAATGGTTGCACCTTTTATCAACTGCAGTTAATGCTGTAGTTTTACACTGTTTAGTAGCAGTTATGTAATATTTGTTACTCATTAAATTGATTGTACACACCGCTTTCTGTGGACGTGTTGCTATGGTGTTTTTTTGTGCAACACATCACGTAATGTGTTTTAACTAGTATTGCTAACAATGACTAACAATTAACCAGCTAGAACTGGGGCCTGTTTCAAAAATCAGGATTTCTTGCTTAGCCGGATAACTTGTCAGATTTAAAGTAATCTGGGCTAAAAACAAGTGAATGTAGATGAAGGCCATTTAAACTGGGGCACATTAAATACAGCAAGTTACCTGGCTAAGCAAGAAACCTTTGTTTTTTGAAACAGGTCCCTGGTTTTGCTAAATGACTTTCCGACCTGCTGTACTGGAAAGAGGTTAACTTGGGTGTGATGTCATTCCCAGCTACGACTTCTGACATCTGAGGTAAATGGAACGCAGCATTAGTTGTAAATATCATCTGTTTGATAGGATGAAGTACTTATTGTACATCTGTAGAAGATATATGTAAATTTAGATAAAATTTAAGAAAATATACTTCAGTAATAAATGCACCTTGAAGATGGATAAGTCTCCTTTATGTGGATGTGAATTACATCTATTCACTCGGTCCCTGTGAATAAAACACAAATATCCAACCATTATATTTTTATTGAAACAGATGTAACTGCCATCTACATTCAGAGCTTATTTCATTAGGGCGGCTTCCTGACATCAGCCTGCTTATGACAGCATAAGAGAAGCAGTGACACCTAGTGGCAGCACAGAGAGACAGCAGGTAGCAGCCTGGAGAGACGGTTTGGCATGTAGCTCCCAGTCACTCAATGACAGTCACTGGTTACTTCTTGTAAACTGTTTAATATGATTTCAAACAGATTTCAACTTAATTACCATAACTATCCGGGAGTGAAATTTTTTTTGGGGGGACAACCCTGGCTTCTGCAATTTAGGGCCCCCCAGCTTTTAAAAAAAAATACATAGATCAAATATTCACACCAAACCATTTATATAATAATTTTGATTACAATAAAATGTATAACAGTACAGCAATATACAAATTTCACATGATGTCCCCCCAACAGCACTATTGTTTCTCTTTTGGCTCCAAAGCAGCTCACTTAACCCCAAAGGGTTGTATTCTGTCCTTTGTTTCCAGGGTTAAGATAATTAAGAGTTAATCCTCTAGTCAGTTTCTCTCTCACAATGTTGTACATGGTCCCAAGTTCAGCTACTTAGTTCTGTTTGTTAATTGTTAGTTAATTCCACCTGTGTGCTGTTTCCAGTGTCTGCTCTGATTGGCTGATTGTTTTGAGTCCTCACACCTGCCTTTTGTTAGTCCCCATGATCTGTGTATTTTAGTTCCTGCCTGTGGTCAGTTCCCTCAGTTGGTCATTGAGTCACATGCTGATGATCCTGTGCTTTGTTTTTGTGTGTATTAAATTCCACTGTAGTTATTCTTCCCTTATTTCAGCTCCCTTGGTTACCCTGAGGGTTTTTTTCCCGTACATCGCTTAAATCATCCGACATCAGATGCCTCATCTTGGATGAGTTAATGCTGGTGAAACTCATCCGGGATAAGTTGGTTTTTCAAACGCAGCTGTGGAGTAGATTAGTCTAGCTGGATCCATTCACCCGAGATGATCACATGCACCCAGGCTGCCTAAAAAGCCCATATACATTAAGACTAGAAACCTTGATCGACAAGTCGCTCATTGGTTTCCTCAAAATGTCAGAAAGTGGGGCGCAATTTTTCATGCAATCTGAGCAGGACCTTTTATTACAGAGGTATGATGAATTCAGAGATTTAATATGTACTAAAGGAAAGCGACCCAAACCAGTGTGTGTGTGTGTGTGTGTGTGTGTGTTAATTTTATGAAATGTTGGAAATCTTGAATATTTATAAAACATCCCTTTTGAAGCTAATTAGAAGAAGGCAGATAAAACCTTTGGAAATTCTGGGTAATGAGAATATTAGTGTGATTTTTAAATTCTTTATAGAACTGTAATTTTATTGTGTATACATCACCTGTAATGGCATAAAACGCCTCTTTAACTGCCTGCACTCTCAGGTGTCCAGGAAAAACAATGAAAATCCGAAGGAAATATTTCAGGCCCAAACTGATTTTGCGAATTGCCTGGCAAACTGTACTCTTTATATTTTCCGTATCGCCTACAGTGTACAAAAAATATCTCAAGGCAAAGCACACTGTCTGTGTGGCTGTGAGAGCCTGATTTCACCTATTTGGACTTCTATTATACGGAGCTAATAAAACTGTAAGATATAATATTCCATCTCGGCTGAAGCTGTATCTTTCGAAAAGAATATCATCCGGCAACAATAAAGCATTTTGCCGATCTTGCAAAAGCCTCTCAATCTAAAATTCCCTTCTTATTATTTGTGCACCGATTGCAGTTGGTCGCTCATCCATGAATGGCGAGGCCATGAAGGAACGTATTTCTATGCACGGGCACTGATTAAGTGTGTGAGCTAATACTTGTTTACGTAGAACAAATCTGGGGCCTGTACTCTGAAGCGGGGTTACTGGCTTATCAGGGTAACTTGTCAGGTTTAAGGTAGTCTGGGCAAAATGTAAGTGAACGAATATGAAGTCCATTTAAACAGTGGTACCTTAAATCCGACAAGTTAGTAACCCTGCTTCCTAGTACAGGCCACTGCTCCGAGTAGGTTTGAGGATTTGGATGTGCTGCTATGACAACACATCCAGCAAGGGTTTCGAAAAACTGACAGATCCAGGATCATACCAAACCTTCAACAATTACATCCCGCTAAACGAGTAATCCATGTACAGAAAACACCCCCCTGCTCTTTACTAGTGTTCCCTGTGTTTTGTTGTCATGGCCTTTTGACCCCTCGTGGTTCCTTTATTTTCTGCTCTGTGTTGTTATAAATAAACCCCTGTCATGTTGGAGCCGCACTGTGGATCGTCATCCTTTCCTCACCTGCACCATCCCCCGATCCCATGATAACTAGCTAATTAGTAACAGGTTCTGTTCCATTAAACATGTTCAAACTGAAGCCTCAGTCTGATCAGAGCTAAAGAGCCCATGAGAATCTATTTATTATCAAAGCAGAAACATCCGTCCCAGAAGAAGACAATCTATTGTCCAGTCATGCTTAATCAATATAGAGCAGTAGCTCTTTTCCAGCTGCATGCTGAGGATTGACATTTAAAATGCACTTTTCAATCTACCTTCTAATTCCTGCTCACAAGAAGTCAGTCTTTACAGTGATCCTCAGACTTTAACCTCAGACGTGATTTATACAGAAGACAGACAAAACTTCTGTTTAAATTTTCAAAGACAATGGGATTTTTTTCCTCCCATGTCGCTCTGTACAAAAGTTTAAAAAAATTGAAAGTTGAAGTAATTTTTTCTTGTAGCTTGTGTTTGCCTCTATGTGTATTGACTGATTGTCTGAGTGTTTTAAACAATGTTTAAATGCATATTTACCTTTGATTTGTAGGAAAAGGTCCCTCACTGAAGCTGATTGGTTGTCTCATTGACCTGTCACTCTTCATGGAAACAGAGCTGGGTACAGGTGAGTCTGCTCTCTCCATCAGGACACTGTGGACAGTGAGAGGAAAGATCCTCATTATATAAATATAATTCATATACTGTGGACAGGGTCACATTAAACCTTCAGCTGTTTAACCTCCTGCTCTGTCTTCATGTACTTTGTTATGCTGTGAAGCTCTTGACGCAAACATGCTTGTTTACATTTAGCTTTAATGTGAAATAAAGTACCACCTAAAATGAAAATCCCAATAGAAAGGTTTAGTATCATTGTTACAGCCTCCGTTACTAGGCTTGCCTGTTCTTGCTTGATATTATATAAATTTAGCCTTAAATGGGATTTCTCACAATAAATTTCGCCAGGTTATCAATAAAAAAGTTGCTGACCGGCTACTGAACTGAATACCGATAACATGTTCTGAATGGGGGGAGGGGGCTGTGCGGAGACCGAAAATATAAACTTTATTTTAGCGCATATTCAGGAAATCACCTCGCGCAATAAAGGTGTGAGAAATTGAAGAATCAGCGCTAGGTGGCAGCAGAGGACCGCAAACGGGGAGTACAATTAAATGCAAATTTTTGAAGGAAATTAAATTTCATAAACTTAGTAAATGATAAACATAAATCATCTACCCCACGGACCAGGATCAGTTAAGTCTCGAGGAAGTGAATTAAGTTAAGACAGATTACTCTCTCTTTCGAAAATGCTGGAATGTTTATTTTTTATGACCGTGTGTAAAGCAGTACAAACACACGGGTTCTGTCTTACCTCTCAGTTCTCTTTGTTTTACAGTCCGCAGGGGGGGTCATTTCAGAAGCAGCTCCCCCCATTTTTGTGCCAATCTAGACCAGATGACTCCTGCTGGGGCCTCTATGAACACGAAGCGTAAATAGTGACGTACATGCATAATACAGTCGAACCTCGTTACTACGTACAAGACGGGATATCAAAAACATGTACGTTATAAGCATAGAACGTTGTAACCACTTAGTGCAAGATGGATGAAAGAACTCACGAAATATCTATGTAAATGATAAAACTTTAATAGAACAGACCCTTAAATTGACTACAAAACAAACGAACACATTATTACTTGTTAAATAATTCGACAAAGCTCATTTGGATCCTTGAAAGTTTCCTTAAATTACTCACGATTACTTAGTGCCGGCCGGCGAAAAACGGCAACGAAAATACACAACGGCTGGTCAAAATAGATTTTTAAAATAAACATTCGCATCCAAATCGGCATTTGGCCTGAAAATATTAATGAAACAGTGGTCAAATTAAATCATAAAACCCTTTCTTCCATTATTATTCTGAATTCACAATTACCGGCATGACCGGTATTTCACAAACAAAGTGAAATATTTCATAAATATTTCATAAACAAAGAATACGCACACAACACTTAACAAGCCATTACAACGCAGTCCAGTAACGATCGGTCAAGGCAACTCATTTAACGCCAAGCAACGCAATAGACAAATGTGCATTGTCGGGCGAAGATCAGGTAGATACAGGTAGATGTAGCGACACAAGGGCTGGGACAGCGCTGTACGTTGTAACGATGCTTAAGGAATTATGGAATAATACATAGGCTAAAAACGGGAATTAGAAATCTGTACGTTGAAAAGGTGAAAACGTTGTATCCGGGGTAACGAGGTTCGACTGTATCTAGTAGCTACTTCATGCAACGGGTGCGGCCGCTATATATAGGTGTGTTTTTACATGTATACACACACACACACACAGATATATGTATGTCTGGGGTCTCCCAGGACTGATTTGAGAAACAGCTGTTTCTGTTATAAAATAAGCTATATATGGGATATACATACATACATGCATACTCCCAAATATACCTTATTTTATTTTAAGTTGTATCTGTTGACTAAACTCTTACCTCGCAATACAGAATCTTATCCGCGTTTCTTAACAAAATGGAGAGTCCAGCATTAAAATACTTTCACTTTAATTTACAAACAGGAAATGCTGCATATCAAACGCGGAAGCGGTCAAAGCAGAAATGGACACGGACTCAGTGGCCCGGCGTAGGATTTTTGGAGATATTATCCATGTCACTTAGTAACAAGTAACAATAAGAGAAAGGGGACAAGCTCCCGTCGCCACCTAATTCTGTCATGACGCACATTTTGCGTTGTACTTATACATATAAAACGCGGTTCTGCAGTGATACTTAAATCAATAACACACATAAATCATTATCACACAATCTTACTCACGGTCCACTTTTCACATTTGTCGCTGCGCTACCGCTGCTTTAGACAGATCCCTCTATCTTTCGAGACCGACATGTTCTTCAAAGTGTGATTAGAACAGTGGACCAGGGGTCACCAACTTGCTCCCTGACACACACACACACACACACACACACACACACACACACACACACACACACACACACACACACACACACACACACACACACACACACACACACACACACACACACACACACACACACACACACACACACACACACACACACACACACACACACACACACACACACACACTATATCTTTGTATGTAGGGTCGGCATGGTGGTGCAGTGGTTAGCACTGTTACCTCACACCTCTGGGACCAGGGTTCGAGTCTCCGCCTGGGTCACATGTGTGTGGAGTTTGCATGTTCTCCCCATGTCGTCGTGGGGGTACTCCGGTTTCCCCACACAGTCCAAAGACATGCTGAGGCTAAATGGAGTTGCTAAATTGCCCATAGGAGTGCATTTGTGAGTGAATGGTGTGTGTGTGTGTGTGCCCTGTGATGGGCTGGCCCCCCCATCCTGGGTTGTTCCCTGCCTCGTGCCCATTGCTTCCGGGATAGGCTCTAGATGCCCTGCGACCCAGTAGGATAAGCGGTTTGGAAAATGGATGGATATATATGCTTTTTTTTAATCCAAAAAGTGTACAATATTACTCACATTTTTTACAACGAACTGCATTCATAATTTTTTGACAATTATTTGTAAATGAGAATATTTATGTTTCTTTGTCAAAGTGACATTTATTTTGTGCAAATCTCACAATTTCATTCAACAAAAAACAGAGGTCAACTGTGTTTTTCCCCAATACATGAGATTGCGTCACCTCCAACTTTTAATCTGACTTAATCAAAGAACAATGATCAATTGACCAGGTACATGCTGTTTTGTCTGCCATTTAGTGAGAAACCTGGCATTCCATGTTGTCCACTAGTTTGCTGTATTCTGCTGTATAGTTTGACGCTGCCACTCTCAGTGACTCCTGCAGATGTGTATCAGTTAGTCGTGTTCTGTGTTTATTTTTTATGAAGTTCATATTCGAAAAGGCTGATTCACAGAGATGGGTGGATCCGAGAAGACAAGAAACCTTCATAGCTGTTGTGCAGACAGCTTTATACTTTTCTGTGTCCACTAGGTTCCAAAAGTTTGGGCTGCTCAGGTGTGCTTTGAGGTGCAGATCATTTTGCAAAGTTATTATTTCCATTTCTACCTGCCCTGCATCCAAGGTGAAGGTTGTACTTAGGTTCTCAGTTGTGCCTATAATGTCCACTTACATAAAAGGATTTGAAATGAATGACACACATGGCTCAATTTGATCAAAATCACAAAATCTATTCTCAAACTCTTGCATCAGTCTGTTAATCACTTGGCAGTATTTTTCTACAGCTTCATCAAAAGCCACAGATGCAGAAGCATTTTCACTTAGAACTTTTTGCACAGAGGAAAAGTGCACGACAATATTCATTTTAGCTTTTAAAGCTTTTACAGCACTTGTATTAGGATGAATTTGTGGACGACTACGTTGCCTAGAATTAATCATTGTCCTCCTGTTACTTTCATACATATGAGGTGATTGAGGTGTGGATTGATTCTGATCGTGTATGGACTGATTATCCTGAGATTCAGATACATCGTCCATGATTCACCTACAATATTCTTGTATTAAGGTTAAACTGCATAAGCATGTTTTTTCCCTCTCTGATCAGCTCATCCCCTGCCCACATGTAATGGCCAAAATTTAGTATAAAAGAAGGGGGAGATCTCAGTGTTAGTTGGAGCTCAGCCGTGGGATGGAGCGCGCATCGCCCGGCACTTTCTTGTGACATACGTGTTGGTCTCTTGCCAGGACTGAAAGGGGCTCCCCAGTCTAAGAGTGAGGATATCACAATAACCATACTATCAATTTGCACTTTCTATGTATGCATGTTTTTTTATAGTAACACTTTTTATATATATACCTATAATCTCTTGTATTGGCAGTTTTACTCTTCTTAATGATATATGTATATAACTATAATTATCAGATATCACTTGTGATACGGGACTATTTTGCATTGCCTTTGATCCAACGTCTTGGTATTGATTTTAATGCAAGGTTATTTTGTATTGCTTAGAAGCGAACCTAAGTGTGCCTGTTCGT
The DNA here is from genome assembly GCF_023856365.1 of Brienomyrus brachyistius. Lineage (NCBI taxonomy): Eukaryota > Metazoa > Chordata > Actinopteri > Osteoglossiformes > Mormyridae > Brienomyrus > Brienomyrus brachyistius. The sequence continues at coordinate 21,387 of NW_026042329.1, read as the reverse complement.
TCCTTAGAGAGCCCTATATCCCCCTCAAATCATCCTAACACAGCACTTATGTTGTGTCGTACCTGTGCCTTGCAGCTCACAGTTCAAATTGTTTAGTTTTTCTGTGATGTCCGTTAAAAAGGCAAGATCAAGCAACCACTCAAGGTCGTCCAATAGGGAGGTCTCCTCTTCTCTGCTCTGCATGAATTCCTTTATTTCACCCAAAAGTGCCAAAAAATGTTTTAAAATCCACCCTCTGCTGAGCCATCGGATCTCTGTATGTAGCAACAGGTCTCCATATTCCGCGGACAGCTCCTCCAAAAGCACCTTAAACTTTGTACCATGAATGGACACTCAGGGCACCAGTGACTGTGTGTGAATAGGAAGTGCGCATGTGAGCATTCAAACGTGAATTAAAATTCGCGGTAAAAATATCTGGAAAACCAAACCACAGAACCGCAGTCACACACGCACTGACACACAGATATACACGCACTCATACACATGCGCACTAGGGGTGTTACAGTGCGGCATGACGCAGGCGGGGAAAAAGGTGACGATCCACTAATGGCTCCCAGTCAAAAATGGTTTATTAAATAAACAGAGCAAATAGAGTAAAACTACAAAACAAAAGCACAACAAGAGGTCAGAAAACAAGGAAAATTACTGAATTAATCAAAACTATAAAATAAAATACATCTAAGGAACACGGCAGTAAACCAGAGGACCAAACACACAGTAACATTCATAATGACAGACTGAGGGGCGGGACAAAGGCAGACATATAGATACACAAAGAATGACATGACCAAAGACTAACAAAAGGCAGGTGTGACTCATCAAGACAATTAACCAATGAGCACAGTGCAGGGAAACAGGCCACAGGTGGAGAAACTTGACCATCAGTTAAGAAGGACAAACTATGGAACTTGCTACAAAAAACTAGGAAACATTAACTACATACCAGGAAATAAACACTGAATACTAACACACAACTGAGGGCGAACAGTAAGAGAGACGAGGACCACAACACAAGCAGAACAGAATAAAACCGGATACAAATAGGATAAAGAACTAAAACACTAGAAAAAACAAAACCAATAAACAAAAAAGTGAAGCTGGCCTCAAATCCATGACTACAGGGTTACAACCTTAGTACTGCACACTCAACCCACTAAGCTGGGGAATAAGGACGACACACTAGGGGCTAGAACAGTGACAGAGGGAACAGGATGGACAGCGACACCTGCTGGCAATATGGGGACCGAACGCATAGGACAGGGATGTGAGGGAACCGACCCTGACAGGGTGGAGCCCAATCCGAATACACAGATGGTGGGTTTTTACAAAATTTTGTTTCGTGCAAATATTTTTTTATTATTATTTATTTTTTTCAAATGAAGAAAAAAAAAACGTCAAATATAGACAAAATTTAGCAGATTAGCGATGCAAAGGGAAAAAAACATACTTAATTTTAATGTAATTTTTTTGGGTGTATTATTGCAACTGGTTTAGGAATTACATATAACACTGTAATACCCAGTTTATAATAGTATTAATAACTATATACATTTATACATCAGTTAACGTCCTGCCGCACAACGTCTGACTGCATATGTGCTGTATGCGCTGGGTCCCATAAGCTTAAAATACATACAGTACATAGTCTATCTAACTCATCATAACCACAATGTACCACAAGTAGCTGTTGCTGGTGTAAACAAAGCACCTACACTGCCAGCCATGTAATGGTACAGTGCATAGTCTATCTAACTTATAATACCCACAATGCACCATGAGTACCTGGAGTAAACAAAGCACCTACACTGCCAGCCATGTAATGGTACAGTGCATAGTCTGTCTAACTTATAATACCCACAATGCACCATGAGTACCTGGAGTAAACAAAGCACCTACACTGCCAGTAGTATAACAGTACAGTACAGACAGTTAAGGAGCGTGCACTGATTACAGTGCATTGCCATACCCACCACACGACAAATCACTTCAGGGATGGGAACCTGAGTGCAGACATGTGGCAGGTGACACCTCAGCACCACACTAGTCCAAGTGGACCAGTGTGAGGTTTTTTCTGGTGGCTGGAGTGCCAGTCCTGCCACCAGCCCCAAAGTTTTTCCCCTGTAAATTAGAGGACCTCCTTAAAGGTTATAAATGTGGATGTATACATACTCAGGATGAAGCAATTGCAGGTTAAGGGCCCTGCTCAAAGGCCCAATGGAGGAGAATCACTTCAGGCATTCATGGGATTTGAACCAGTCATATTTTAAGACAAAGAATCTCTGGACAAAGAAATATTTCAGATAAAATTATATGTATTTATAAGCTATTCCTGCAAGCTGTCATACTGTAATATATAGTTTTTGAAGGATTTCTTTGTTTTTCTTAGTAACAGGCTCATCTTATAGACGTGCTGCTGTATCTGAGGGAACAGAGGAAGAGGGAGCAGGCGAGGACTGAAACAAAAGGGGTTTTACTGAAGAGACACTAACAGAAAACAAAAAGAACTGCAAGGGATTCAAACAGGTGTGACAGGTCAAAGTAGTGGGTCTTGCTTTTCAAGTGAAGGTGCAAACCTAAGTATTTCAATTAGGGTTTATTGGTCAGACGGCGTTCAGATTGGGGGAGGCGGAGCCAGGTGATGCCATATAAGAGCGTGGGAGGATTAGTTCAACGACACGTTTCGCTGACGTGTAAATCGTACCGGGAAGTTCAGCTTCTATACTGGTGGCAGGGTTCTGCAGCTGCTTCAGGTATCGTGGGTAAAGGCAACTTGTCCGTCATTTAGCACCTCCAGATTGTGCCACACTGGGAGTATATTGGTCGCTGTGTGCCTCCATTCTGTGGTAACGGTGTTTTCTGAGGCAGGTCGCTTATTGCATCCCGCAAGCCCTGGCTGGGTTAAAGTCCTAATTTAATCCTGGTCTCTGGTCTGCAGTTTTCCTCCTAGTAAGCAAACCTGTGGAGCTTGCAGTGTCCCTTCCCTCTGCTTTCAGGGCAGTGGTTTCAGCGTGTTGGTGGGTATGTGCGAGTGTATTCTGCCATTTATTGCAGACTCTGGTGTGTAATGTTGTTCTTTCGTTGTGGTATGTTTGGCTGCATGTGGCCGCAGGAGTGATTGGTGCTGCATTAGTTTACATTTTGCAATCCCTGGCGATGCTGCTGCTTTGCCTACATTGAAGTTTAGCTTCTTCACTTGGCGGCCCTTCCAAAGGTGTAATTGGGAGGATCGCGATCGCATTTATGTCGCCCCTTCTGTCGGGGTCTGGTGTCGGCGGTGGGGCAGTTTCTTTAGTTTTTTGTTTATTCTTGTTTTATTGTACAAGACCAGCGGGGTTGAAGTTGGCAGCAGGCAGAGCTGTGGGGGGGGGGGTTTGCTTGGCGTTGCAATTGTGTCCACTAGAGGTGTGTTCACGAGTGGAGTGTGGTGTTTAGTGCCTTCTCTCCTGCTAGCCGCCGTGAAGCCCAGTGCTGCTCCTTGGTGTTTATGTTCATTTTAATGGCCTAATTGACTTTTATTTTTCGTGTGTGTGTGTGTGTGTGGGAGGAATTGAGGTTGGCTTTGGTGATCTGTGTGGTCATGTCACTGTTTCAACCTGCCCTTCTACATTGCTTAATAAACGTCTGAACAATGCAGGTAACAAGCCTCAATCGGAACTCCTCTAGCAACTGTATTGCAGTACCAAGTCCAATGATGCGACTCAGGGCGCAGGAACCAGGATCCAGTGACCCGCAGCCCCTGACCTTTCGCAGAGTCAAGGAACATGGAGCCACTTTCACCCCAGTCTCCAGAGCCATGGGGACCAATACAATCCTCATAGCCAGCCCTGTCAGTGCTAGTGGTCACACTGAGGTCACCCATGACCACAGGAGTGTCACCTCGTGGGCGCCCTTCAAACACTGAACGAAGTAGCTATACCCACCTACAGAGATCTGGCCACTTCCCGGCCTGCGTACCTCACAGAGTACCGCCACCTAAATGCGGGGTTTATGAACACTCATGGACACTCTTGTTGCTGCAGCCAAAAAACAGCGAAAAATGAGCGGAGACTACACACACAGACTCGACCAGATGAGAAATGCACCAACATGGCAGATGACGGTCTTTGCATCCTGTAGGCGGTACGGTGTGACCTAAATTGCATCCCTCCACTCCTGTACCTCAGCTCCTGCTTCTTTTGTGTTTGTTAGTGGTTAGTGAGCCACCCGAAGTGTACCTGCCTTCCAGCATGCGTACTTTAGTGCACTCTCACATACATACATACTTTTTTTCACACATACATGCATACTTTTGCTCACACATGCATACAAACTTTATACGTATGTATGTGAATGCGTGTATCTTTGAACGTGCATGTGTGTGTATGTATGTGTATGCAAGTGCTTAGAACCAGTATATATGTATGTGCAAGTAAAGTGTTCAAGTATATGCATGACAGTATGCATGTATGTGCATGTGCTTAACGTATACGTATGTGCAAGTGAAATGTGCAATTTTGGCCTAAATGGTTTAATTCACCTGGCAAAATCATTTTGGCGCCGGGCTGTCTATAAGCAAGACATTATTCCCTGCATGTAAGTGGATAGAGTTTCCGTGTTACTGTGTTATCTAAGTCGCTCCGGATAATAGTGTCAGCTTGGCATGTAAATAACTATGATACATGCTTCATGTAGAAACAGTCAACTGTTTATTTGATCAAATAGCCCCTGAAACGGTCATTTGCTCATCTTTAAGGCGGGATGTGACCGAAGACGCCATGAGAAAAGCGGCCAGCAGATGGCAGTCAAGAGCCATTTACCGTGGCTTAGCTGTTGACAAGCTCCCAGAAGAATGTAGCGAAATAAGGAGTCTCCTGAAATGAACGAGCCTTAATTAAAACAGAGCCATCCGAACGGGGAGGTTTATGAAAGGGCCTGCTTTCATGCAGATTTAATTATCATAAGTTTGGGCCCCGACCAGAGATCTCTTAATAACTCTACACTCAACCGAAGGAGAAGGGAAGACCAGTAACGCTAAAAGACAGATCACACTGAAAGATACAAGCTTCCATTGTAAGCAATTATACTATGCAAGTTTCAGTGCTTTACGTCTGTGAGCCTGAGCTGAGATCAGACTCTAACCTTCCTGTGCTTGAGAGGTGACTGCAGCTTGCAGTTTGTAACACGAACAGCTGAAGAACAGTGCAGCTGAATTATACCTGTGAAAAGGTGGTTATTTCTGCTACAGAACTTGAATGGGGGGTCTGGAGATTGTGAGTGCTTGTATTCAGGTTATGCAAGTGTGTTCATGTTTCAGTGCGACCAGACCTAGAGTTTGACTTTGCCGATTTCCTGATTTTCAGATCTGTGTTTTATGGGATATCAGTAAATGACAGGATGTGTCTGATGTCAGTGTGTGGCCCAGCAGCTCAGGCCTCCGTCTTCGTAACTGGAAAGCTGTCAGTTTGATCCCTGTGGTCAGGAGTGTGGCCACATCTTTTTGGGGTCTTGAGCCCTTAACCCCATGTAAATGCCCCAGGGGGGCAGGATGGACGGCTGACTCTGCACTCAGACTCCAGGCTTCACTCTCACTTTTATATGTGGTGTTTTTTCTCCAAAAGAAGGAGAGCTGAATGTGATACATGAAAACTAGCATGTTCCAACGTAACTGTTCTTATTCTTGTACAAAAGGCAAATGAAGGATCATTTCAGAAACATATATGTGGTTTAACTCTTAATCACACTGAAAGGATTCCTGGTTTTGCAATAAGGATTTTTTTTATGTTTACATGAAACAGGCTAAATCTCTTACATTTTTCATTGTTTTTGAAGGTCATTTGAGGTCATCCACCGATTTTTCAGGCTCTGCCGTATAAGTCAGCAGTCATATCTGGCATTATAAAGTTGCTTCTGCCCTCTACCTGACTGGTTTTTGGTCAGTGACTCCTGCTTCACCCTTTTCTTGTGTACTGCTGTCTTAGAAATTTTCTGTTTGGCATTAGAGTCTGAGATGTACACATGCCGTCAGTACAAATTCCCGTGAATGTGGACTCCGGGTCCGAATGATCTAAGCAAACATTGAAACCCGAAGTCTGATGGCACATGGGTTGCGTCTCCCTGGAGATGAATGATGTTCAAAGTGTCACCCAGGGCGCACCTTCTGTCTAAGGACCGCGTGGCCGAGGCAGACGATTCCCATACGGGAGCTTTCCATGGTGCTGAAAGGTGCCCAGCCCGCGATATACAGGAGCACGCCCGTAAAATCCCGTCCCATTTAAGGAAATAATTCAGCCTTTATATACAGACGTGCATTTTAAAAGGACAACACTGTGTTATTTAAATTCCGATTGTAATTTAAATCCAGCGCCCACTTTACCCCCATCGTGCTAAATGCATGTGTAGGTTAAACCGTGAATTACATTTAAATGTAAATGAGGCTTCGCCTCGTATCTGTGCAGGCATATCCCCGAATGTCTGTGAAACAGGTTCACTTTAGGCTTTAGGGTAATCAGCGATAAGGCTGATAAAACGCACTATGTGATTTTATTCTAAGTTTGATTAAAGCCACATCCCCCTCCCCCCATGTGTCCTGGCCACACTGCAGCAGCCTGGAGGGGAGAAGTGTGATGAGTGACTGGAGAGCAGTTGCAGAAAGAGATGATGTCATAGCCTAAATGTGTGCCATGGGAGAGCCTCCGGTGAGTACCTGCTGCCGGGAGGAAGCGCCGCTTTGTTATGAGCTGGAGGAAGAGGAGGTCGCCCAGCCCAGGCTCCGATCGCCGGTTCCCGGGGACAGAGAGAGAAAGGAGGCGGAGAGAAAGGGGGGAGGAGGAGGAAGAGGAGGAGGAGGAAGGAGACGGTGCGGCTTAGATAACGGGAGGGCTGCTGTAATGGCCGCGAAGTCGGACGGGGTGCTGAAGATGAGAAGGGGCGATGTGGCGTTCACGCCCCTCCAGGATTGCGATCAGTCGCAGGGGATGGTCCAGGGCTCGCAACCGGGCTCCGGAGCACCAGAGGGCGACTTGGTGAGCGGGGAGCCGCGCTGCTGTGGATCGTCCTCGGCGTGCCTGCGCTTGGGGAGGCAGCAGCGGGACTACTCGGTGTGGGACTGCCTATGGATCCTTGCCGCCGCCGCGGTGTATCTGGCCGACGTGGGCACCGACGTGTGGCTGTCGGTGGACTATTACCTCCGTCGTGATTACTGGTGGTTCGGGCTCACGCTCTTCTTCGCGGTGCTCGGTTCCTTCTCGGTCCAGCTCTTCAGTTTCCGATGGTTCGTGCACGACTTCGGCTCGGACCGCAGCGCCGGTGCCGCCGCCGACCGCCCTCACACGGACGGTAAGGTGCTGAGCGCCTCCGCCTCGCACGGAGACATGGACTCCCACCCATCCGCACCTCAGGCGTCCAGCACCACCGCGAGCATCAGCGACCATGCGGCCAGCAAGAAGAGGTCCTGCTCCTTCTGCATTTGGCTTCTTCAGTCCATCATCCACATCCTGCAGCTGGGTCAGATCTGGAGGTAATTTCTTTATTATGTGGGACTTTCTGGCTGGGAGACTCTGGGGTGAAAAAAGCAAAAAAAAAAAATAGCAGGAAAAAAAACCGGGACAAAGTGTTTAATTAGGTGACCTATTTGTTGCAACAATAGTATGCTCTGCCCTGGAAAAGCCCGATTTGTTTTATTTACATTTATTTATTATTGACTGTCTTTATTTATGTGGCGTGTAGCGTCCTGTGGCTCAGTCCCGCTATTTTTACTCGCGTTCGTCCGTCGCGCGGCAACTTTCTGGTCTCACTTTTTTTTTTATTTCGAATGACATCTGAAAAGTCCTTCAGACGGCAGAAATATGAGTAAATCTCAAATCCACTGGTGTGTGAAAGAAAAAAAAAATGGGATTTAGGAATAAAACTCGAATACCTGAATACATTGTTGCATGACAATGTTTCATGACATTATTATTATTATTATTATGCAGATGGGAAAGTTGTCTTTTGCTTTTAAAAATGCAATTTGAAATCGATTCATATTTAATAGATTTAATGATCTGACACACATGCGGATTTTTAAGCGTGATCACTAAATTTTAAGGGTTACCTGGTATGTTAAAGGCTGGACGTGGTTTTATACGATCAGGTTGTATAAACTGTATTTAATTTTATTTATAGTTAGATCGATTGGAAGCGTATTCACAGGGCTTTTTGGGCAGATGTGTGTCGGAATTACTAAAACGTTGCAAGTTCATTTTCCCCCAAACCTCCTGATCTTATAATTTCAGTCATATTGAGCATTTTGCATCTTAAACGAGTTATAATGGTTGTTTTGTTGTGGTTTATGTCAATTATAAGGATGAGCTCAAAATGCAACTAAATATAGAATAAAATTTACATTACAAATACAACTTACAATAAGGCATTTGCTGATTTTAATTCTGATGACATTAAGGTTCTGTTCAAATTCAAAATAACGTGGTTAATTTTACAGTAACTCGATAGGGCGCTAATATTCATACCAGAGGACTCGCTATATAACCAACACAACATTCACTGGACAGGTTAATAATCTTAATGAAAAGAGCTAGGCTTCTTCTGATAATAATAATAATAATAATAATAAATTAATAAATCATTCAAATTCATGGTACACAAAGTTCAGGCCTTCACACATTTTGACACCTTTGTGCGGGTATTAACATAATGGCGGTAGGGGGCGCACTTGCAACTATGCATTTACTTAAACTCTGTCTGTGTTTTACATCTTTCATCCATCAAAGTACATTTTCAGGTTAATGTAAAATAAGGAAACACGTTCAAAAATACATATAACCTTTAATTATATGTGGTAACAGTTTAGGCGTGTAAGTGATTTTCTTAACGTAGCCGTATTGTACGGCTTTTGCTAGTAACACACGTGCTATAAATACCTTTGACTGCCGCTCGCATAGGCGAAGTATATTGCCGCTTCGGCGAATTCGGTCTCCCCAGGTCCCATACGTTTGCATTGCAGGTCATTTGCCTGAACGGCCTAAGTGACGGAAGAATTTCAGATCGGCCTCCGGAGGCTGAGCTCCGGGTTTTTCCGGTTTCGCTGTAACGGGGATGTAATGAAGGAGTCAACGGGGATGTAATGAAGGAGCAGGAGACAATGGGACCGAGCCAGGAAGTGGAACTTAATGTGCTCCTCCAACTGTATAATAATAATAATAATAATAATAATAATAATAATAATAATTATTATTATTATTATTATTATTATTTATAATTAATTTGTATTTTATTTAAATTAAAAAACAAAAAGTAATAATATATATTTACAAACCCAACAAGCCACAGGTAGCACAAATATAAAAACAGCAGGTCAGTCTATCACAGGACAGACATGCAATAAGAGACATTGACAGACTCTGATTTACATAAACCGTCTTTGGCCACACAACATGCAATCCCCACACCCAGAGCTGGGGCCTTGAACCCACAACCCTGAGTGTGTGAGGCTATAGTGACCCCCATCGTATCACATTGAGCATCACCTGTGAGGCATTTTCTAGCATTAAGTTCTCTGTAAAATGTCTCACTAAACTTTTTAGTATGACTGTCTTATGGTTGCAAGATATTTTTTTTGGTTTGGTTTATTACAGGATGTTTGGCTTGTTAAATCAAAATCACCCAAAGAGTAAAACCCAAAGAGGTTTTTCATTGCTTTTTTGTAATCTTTGAAAATGTGTCGGGGACATTGTTCAGGTGATCTTATTTTATTGACAGGAACATTTTTTTAAGAATGATATTTGTCTTTAGAAAATGTATCAGTCTTTCCAAGGTATTTCTTCTTTAGATTGTTGCAGAGATTTCAGAGATAAGTTGTCATGTAAATATAAACCGTGTAGATTAAAAACACGAAGAAAACAGCACATATGACGTCTCTGTTTGCCCTTTACACAAGAGCTGACTGACAGCTCTCTCCTCAGCCCACCGGGAGTCACTTATAAAAGGCCACTGGCTGGTTCGGTTGCTGACATGATGCCAGGACACATCCTGCGTTTCAGACATTTCACAGCAAGAATTACTTCATTAAGAAGAAGCAAATTTATCCCTCAAACCCTTTTTATCTGATTATTCTGTTACCTGGTTTACATCTGTCATGTGGATTCTCTTCCAGGTTGCCCATGCTTATGTTGGCTTCGATGATTGGTTCACATTATGTGGTCATGTGATTAGCCTACCCAATCAATCCTGGAGAATGTCTCACGTCTTAGAGCGGCACATAACTAGAAGGACCTCTCCATCAAATAGGGCTTTTCCTTCATGTGTTCATGTGTGATTGTCTGGTTTAGGGAACAGTGACTTCTTCTCATTTACATTTCTATTAATCGGTCCAGCATTTTGAACCCACCCTTTGACTCAATCAGTCCACCCAGGGTTGGCCCAAGGCAAAGGCAAACTAAGTGGCTGCTGGTCCCGAAGCCACCAGCAGCCACCAGGGGGCCCCATCTGATTGGCTGTCTGGCTGTCTGGTGTGTGTAAGTTGGGGTACGTGGCCCAAATCAAATTTTGATTAGGTCCCCACAAAGGGTTAGGCCAGCCCTGGGTTCTCCATCAGAGGAAAGACCTGCTTTCAAAAATAATAATTAGTGCTGCTGTAGATCCTTCCAGAATCTTGAACTAAAGGTTATGGCATAATTATTAACATTATTCTATTAGATGGAGATATTTAGTAAAACTCACGTAATTTGTTGGTTGGGCATGCTTCAGAATGTTTCTTCAGAACCTTCTGTGACAGTTTCCAGCAGATCTGCTGATTTACAGTACCAGCCCTCCCTTGGTCACCACAGACACTGGTATTATCAGGTGGTCACGTTCTTCATGGGATTTGACCCAACAACCTTCTATTCTCAGCCACAGTGTGCTAACCCACTGAGCCACACACCTCCCTAACTTACCCAGTCAGGGCCATTTGTGTGCCAGCATTCTCAGAAACACCCGGAAAAAGAAGACAGACAGCCGTCCACGGAAATTTCCCAGGTGTCACCTTGGAAGGAGATGGAAATAAAGGCGACTGTCGCATCATGGCAGTAACACACTCGCGTGAAGCCCGAGGAGCCTCATCTGGGCTCACAGCACAAAAAAATCACAGTCACTGCCTTTGTTCCTGCCCCTAGAAGAAACTGTATAGGAGGTAACCAGAGATTAATTACTGAGCCAGATGGCAATTAGTCATGCAGCAAGACCAAGAAAGCAAAGAAATATGCCACGCGTGGATTCAGGAGCTTTACTGGATACAAACAGCTGTTTGCCATCATGGGAATCGAAGCGCTTTCGCCAGGCTAGTCGCATCACGCCTGAGCGTTTGCTGACAGCTGGCGGACCTGTGCATACGTGAAAGTTTGGTCATGTGACTAATTATGCTGATGTAACATGCGAAACGGGCAGCTGTGTGATCAGGAGCTCCAGCTTGAGTAAACAGTAGGTTAGGATGCTGTTCCTGTGATCGCAAAGGTCGTTGGTTCAGATCCCATTGTTAACAGTGTGATGTCATCATTGTGCCCTTGAGCGACACTCTTAAGCCCAGCTGTTCCAGGGACTGGCTGACCCTGATTTTTCCAAAATCTACGTCACCTTTACGTCAAAGTGTTTGCCAAAATAAATAAAATGTCAGTTGTGTGAATCATAGTGGGGTGGAGGGGTGACTCTGAGGCTAGGGCTTTATGCCAGGAACTGGACGGTTGCGGGTTCAAATCCCGTGAATGCCCAGAGTGATTTTACTCCATTGGGTCCTTGAGCAAGGCCCTTAACCTGCAATCGTTTCATCCTGGATATGATGTTAATCTACATCCAGTCCTACAAGGAGGTCCTCCAACTTACAGGGAAAAACTGGGGGGTTGGTGGCAGGACTGTCACTCTGGCCACCGGGAAAAAAACCTCCCACTGGTCTATTTGGACTGGTGTGGTGCTGACGTGTCACCTGCCCCATAGCTGCACTTAGGTTCTCATCCCTGAGGTGGTTTGTCATGTAGGCAGTGCAGTAATGCACTGTAATCAGTATATGCTCCTTACCTCTCTGTGAATCTGGTCATTGACCTGAGTCTCGTAATAATAAACCCTAAGCCTAGTAAGCATGTAAGAAATAGCTATGAAATTCAGTCACTTCATTTATATGTAGGTCTTGGGTCATTACCGCTTCTAATATCCCAAAAATGTGAGGTTTCAACAAAATATTTCAGAATTCTGCCATGAAACTAAGCCTTTAACTCATCTTTATGGTTCACGGTGTGCAGTAGCAGTGACATTGTATGTTTTAAGTTTATTTAATATCTTTTTTTTCTGTTATATCATCTGTGTTTGTATGACCAGAGTATTTTAATCCTGTTTTACCCCTGATGGCAATAAAAAAAAGTTAACCTCCGTTTAAATTTGACTTAGCCTTTAATTTTTTGTCAATAGCTAGAAATTCTCCTGTGCCTTTCTATTTCCCTTTCGGTTAGGTATACATCTGTGTGTGTGTGTGTGTGTGTGTGTGTGTGTGTGTGTGTGTGTGTGTGTGTGTGTGTGTGTGTGTGTGTGTGTGTGTGTGTGTGTGTAATTTCCCCTTGTGTCAGAGGCTATACAGGGCCAGGGCTGAAAGCTGATTGGCTCCCAAAGTGCCCCCTCTCCAGTCTCCTGTCATTCACTGATTCAAAACATGTCATTGGCTAATAATAAGGTTACTTCATGCTCTCCACCATAACAAATCCTAAAATCCCCCCTGCCATTTATATTCTCTGTACTTGGTTTGTCCTGTGCTCGTTCAATCCCCTGGTGATTTTTTTTGCGTGTTGATGCTGTGAACAAACACGCACATCATGTCCTCATGCGCCTGGTATCTTCTAAGTTAATGTTCTGCACTGACAGCGTAAGCGCATTCAAACACCAGCAGCAAGCACAAGCCACGTTACAATGTCCTGCCCAGGAGGGGGCGCTGTGTGCGTCTTCCGTCATCCAGTTAGAGGCTTGACAGGCTTTGAGAGTCTCACACCTTACGATCTCACACTCAGACAGGTTTTCGAGTGACACCGATAGAACAGGATTTCTGCGCCACTAGCTTCCTCGTGAGTCTCACGATCCCGATTACTACGGCCGTCTGATTGCCTGTATATTTACGCCACACAAAAACCTTCCCTTATTGGGGTTGCCAACTTTGACAGCTGGCTGGCGAGACAAGTCTGCACACAATTGCATATGTATTTACATGTATAAAGCAGTTTTATTACCTTCTAAATAGTCTGTTGGGTTTGCTAACGACCCCAACGCTGCTGATGTAGCTAATTTTACGTTTATAATGGAATGATATAGATTGTCGTAAGATTTGTCGTGAGTGTGAAAGTCTGAAAGCGTCACGCCAGATACGTGAGTTGGCCACCCTGCGCTTATACACCTAGAAGGATTCAAAAGCTTTATTGTCCAAGTAAAAATACAATGAAATGCTTGTTTGCGTATCTCCCAGCAGACTTAAACAATAGGCCTATATAACAATGAAGAACAATCAATAGATAATAACAGAATAGTGGGCTAAGAACAATAGCACAGGCTTACGTGCAATACAGTAGGCTATATACAGTATACATTTATTATGGCGCTACAGTATGAATGTGATATACAAGGTACATACAAGCAGGAGGACAAGGTGCTGAGATTTAAAGTGGCAGTGATTAATAAATAATAGTGGTGGACGGAGTATTTAACATTCCTAGCACTTTTTAAAGCAGGGTTTACATCCGTAAACAAAGAGACGCCGTTATTCCGTTATTATCCGGGTTTGCGATGCTTTTCATCGTTCCTTTATTCAAAGTGCTGCATGAGATTGGGTTTTGACCTCCTCCCCTCCCGCCCCCACACAGATGCAGCCGTTTCTCCGCAGGTGCGCAGCTCCCGTCAGCTGAACGCCTCGAGCGACACAGTTCCCGACGCTCCTGCGGGATTCGAATGCGTGTTCAGCCGTGATTAACTCACTCCAGGATTTACGCTTTGATTTAATTTACCGTAATCCCGTGAGGAGGGGACGTGAAGTTTATTTGAGTGTTTTTATGAACACAGAGTTGTTCAACTGACTGGAGAAATAGTCGCTGCCGCTCCTGTTCTCGTAGGATAGCCCTGCAGTTAATAAATGTTACTGATCCTCACAGAACAGTGAAAGTGACTTGTGAATGCCAGCAGTTTATGCAATTCATTGTCCTGGTCCGGGTGCAAAGGGGCTTCCCACAGACTGTGAGTCTCCACAACACTCAGCTGCTCATCCAGTTCCCATGTGACCTTTGTCCAATCAGCTGTGTTCTCTAAGATTCATTATCTGATCTTATTGGTTCAGGAGAAGCTCTGGGTGGGATCTAGCAGCAGGTTTGGTACTGTTTGTATGGTGTGAGAAAGAAAAGCTGCATGTACATAGCACAGTAGGTTAGGGATCTGTGCCAGCAGCCAGGAGGCTGTGGGTTTGAGTCCAATGGCCATATGAGTATTCATGCCACTTTTGGCCCTTAAGCTCAAGTGATCCAGCGACAGTGACCAAGTTCCCTAATCCCAAGTGCTCCTCAGTTCCCAACTTTACTGGGGACAAAGCTAATACGAAAAATTCAACTTGACAAGTATACATGCTCATTACACTCCCGCATCCAGATTTTTACAGCTTTTCGCCACAGATTTTCCTTTTTGTTTTTATTTAAGGTTGTTTCACACTCGATATCTTTATCTGTTCATTATGTTATATTAATTAATTTCTAAACCAGTATTTACTGTTTGATGCATTACTCAGTTCTGTGTCAGATTTGGGCTGCAAGCTAATCCTTAGACGCAAACAGATCTCCACTGTTACGTCACATCCAGTGGAAGTTTAGGTCGGTGCCCGTTGCTTCCTGAATCATAACCACAGCGATGATGGAAAAGCGAGCCTAATTTTTTTTCAGGTGAAATGAAGTCGTTTCCTGTTTTACAGGGTTGAAAGTTGGGAAACACCCCAAGGGGACATGAAGGCAGCAGAAACTGTCACATTGAAGCTGGCTTTGCGGTTGACATATTCAGATTGATTATTCTATTGTGTTTCCAGTCGTCTCTCCTTCGGCTGTTTCTCCCTGAATTTGGCGATAAGTAGGAAGTATTCCTGTAGGGGTCAACAGGAAGTTCTCCTGGCAGTACATGATTGCATGTTTTTTTTTTTTTTGGGGGGGGGGGGGGGGGAGACACGGAGGGTATTGTTATTGTGGTTGGTTTTTGACTAAATATTACATGATGGAGTTAAAGTATACTCTTTAAATGGAATTACACCCCTTGTGGTGGTCAGAGGGAATTACGACACTTGTGGTGGTTAGAAGGAACTTTGCCCTATTTGGTGGTCAGGCATTATGCATCCATGTGCTGATTAGGGGGAAATTCACCCCCTGTGGCCATCAGGGAGAATTACAACCTCTGTTCTCTATTCTCTGTTCTCAAATTTCTCAGCGGTAAACATGGCCCGAAGCTCACAGACTTTGCTGAAACATCATAAGAGACAAGTTGATATAAATATACACTTCATAAAGGTCTATTTAAAACACTTGGCTGGAAAATGATGAAAAAATTGATGAATAGTTTACAGGTCAGCTGTGAGATTGTTTTGTGGTATGTCATTCTGGAAGAACCTTACATTGAACCTTGCTTTATTTTGTGGCTGTCAGCGGGTTTCCCTTCAATGCCCGCCCACCTGACAGAGATGCTGATGGCAATGCTGAGCACAGTGCCAATCGCTGGCAGACTCTGGCATGGGCTGTGACCTATCACTAACCGGGACTTAGACAACCTCCATTTTCCCGCATTTCTTTGTTAGTTTTGATACCACAGTGCTAAAAACTACTGCTGCAGACAGGTAGTTCGTAAGTTGACCACTGTTCAGTGAAATACTATGTTCTTGTAGGTCTGCACAATGACACGCTATACTCTTGTTGATCTGTGCAGCGATATACAGTGTTCTTATTGATTTGTGCAGTGATATACAGTGCTCTTATTGATCTGTGCAGTGATATACAGTGCTCTTATTGCTCTGTGCTGTGATATATAGTGCTCTTATTGATCTGTGCTATTGTATAAAGTGCTGTCATATGCAGTGCTTGTATTGACCTGTTCAGTGATATACAGTGCCCTTCTTGAACTGTAGAGTGATATACAGTGCTGTTGTTGATCTCTACAGTAATATACAGTGCTCTTGTTAATTTCTGCTGGGATATTCAGTTCTCTTATTGATCTGTGCCATGATATACAGTGCTCTTGTTAATCTGTGCTGTAATATTCAGTGCTGTTGTTCATCTGTGCAGTAATGTACAGTGCTCTTGTTAATCTGTGCTGTGATATTCAGTGCTCTAATTGACCTGTGCTGTAATATTCAGTGCTGTTATTGATCTGTGCAGTGATATACAGTGCTCTTGTTAATATGTGCTGTGATATTCAGTGCTCTTGTTGATCTGTGCAGTGATATACAGTGCTCTTCTGGCACATTCCACTCCCTGTGCAGCCTTATCCTACCTTTCCACTGTTCGGCTGAGGAGGCACAATCTTCCGTCTGAACTGTAATTGCCACTTCCAGCACAGAGGAGGCGAGGGAAGCGCCGGGCCCTTTGTTGTTGAATGCCCTCGGGATATACAATGCTCTCGCTAATGTTTAAGTAAAGATCTGCTGTCGCTAAAGGGCACCTTCCGAGGATAATTATATGGTATTAATGGATCCTAAGAGAATGAGCAATTATAGAAAATACTAGTAAACTGAGGAAAGTCTGATGGCATTGTAAACAACACACGGCCATGCTAATCACTGTTTTGGGTACGAGGAGCCTGCAGCGGGCGAGTTTTTAGCACTGGGATGAGCCGGGACTGGGGACTGTGCACAGCCACTGGGGTTTGCGCGTCCAGAGTGTAACAGACATGATTTCCTGGTACTGCTTCTCAGCTCAGGCTGTGTCAGAGATGGAGAGATGGACAAGGAGGCAGATTGATCAGGCTTCTAACGCCAGCATAAATAAAGACTCCCAGATTCGGGGACACAAGCGAGCCGAACTGACCTTGTCGGGAGTCGTCTTATATATGAAAGCGTGACATTGTGGGCGTGGCTTACGGACTGTGACATTATGTGCACAGCCTACGATCTGCCGGCCCAAACGGACCTGCCTGCTGTACTGGCTCACTCACGGGCTCTGCCTATAACCACAGTTTACACCTTGCTGTTATTAATGCAGGTCTATTCTGTTCACTCTGATTTCTATAATGTTAGCATGTCTTGGTGGGGGGGGGGGGGGGTAGCCAGTTGACCTTGAACCCCCAGAGGTTTTTTTATCCTCACTTGGGAGTCTGGTTCCACTCCTCCGCTGTCTTCTGGCATCCTTTCCTTCCCTTTGTCCCTCTTTCATAACCATTTAGTACAAGTGATGTAGTGATGGCTCGTCACACACTCTTATCTCAGATGCCTTACGGCGACTGTGCTGTGAAAGGCGCTATATAAAAATAAACTGAACAGAATATGAAACGCAAAAGGTGCCTTATATTTTACTGGACGGGCAAGAGGCACAGGGATCCTCCTGCAGGTAGATGCTCAGTGTGGTGCTGTCCTCCCCCCCATCTGTGCTCATTGTGGTTACAGCATCTGCAAAGCCTGAGGGCCCCCAGCCTTCCTCAGAGGTCCAGCCTTCCCGCTCCTGTCCGTGATGCCTATCTGCAAAACTGTGTGGAGCATTTCGGCAACATCTGGCTCCTTGGAGCAATGTCCCATGCATTCCTCTGTCCATACATCCGTCATCCATCCATCCACAGTGGCCCCTGCTTTCCTATAGCTTACAACAGGAAAAGTCTATGATGGGACTCCATTACAGAGCAGGTCAGTATGTCAGTATCACCCCCCCCCCCAGACATCCACTTAACCCTTATGTGACCGGGATATAGAAACACAAGGTGGCAGGGAGATGCGTGGGATTCTGGGTTGAACTGAACTCCTCAAAAAGTGCAGTCAGTTTTCTGGGGTCGGATCTATTCAAAGGAAGATTCATTGTCATGGGTACATAATACAATAAAATTCTTACTTTATTACTTTACCATTCAAGCTAATGCCACAAGTCGATAAGAACAGCAATAAATAGCAGCAGACAATAAGCAAATAACTATAAATATCAACACTGTAGACCGCAGTCCCCATACGCACAAAAGGTGAGGGAGCCACAGTCTAACTATCGATTGAGTGTACGCTCAGTTATTTAACTTAATTAAATAATCTCTGCTAGGGCGGAATAGCTTTAGGAAGCGCTGACATTGGCTTTTAACCAGCGCCGTTTTTAGCACCCTGTTACGTTTATCCAGACTGATTGTCATGTTTCAACAAAGTGTGTCTTGGTTGCTAAGTGTGTCTATGGTTGCTTTGAAGCACAGTGAACAGGGGGGGGGCGACACTTAATTGCCTATAGGTTATGGATTTGAACCCAGGTGTAAAGCTTTCCCTACCCCAACCCCTCATAACCCCCCCTAATTTTCTCTGAGTATCCTGGGTTCTCCCCACCCACTCTTGAGGAGAATCAGTGCCTCTGATTAATGCACTACAAGCTGTACATCTTACAGGCTGTGGAGCCAAAGATCTGCCCAAGCAGAGTTTATTGTCATCAGTAGTTCTCTTCAGCAATGTTTCTCAACCCGGTCCTTGGGAACCCCCAGGCGGTCCACATTTTTGCTCTCTCCCAGCTCAACAACACTGATTACCTGGTACAGGGTTGCTTGGAACTGAATGGAAGCAAAAATGTGGAGCATCTGGGGAGTCGCCCGGGACTCAGTTGATAAACATTGCTCTAGAGGTGTCTGCTGTGTGAAAAGACCCTAACTACCTAGCTAGCCAGTCGCCCGTTGCTCGTCCTTGGAGTAAAGCACAATTTTCATCTCAGCTGGGTAATACAATTTGAAGACTGTAAATCAGATTTACAGAAATATGGCATCATCTATTTTCAAGTCATTTATTTAATATGGTGTGGCATTGTGAAATATATTGAATAATGGTCTGCTCATACAATGTGTTGCTGTCCCTCTTTGGCCTCTTAAAATGTTTTGTTGTTCAAAGCTGTAGGTAATATTTATAAAGAGAAACACTGGGCAAGTCACTTAAAAACCAGGAAAGTAGCCCAGATGTCTAAATTGATTGACTGTGTGTCCCTAGTTTCGGCTGTACAAATAATTAGATTCTGTGAGAAAATTTCAAAATAGATTAAGAAATCTAATATTGGTGAGTGACGTGTGGAATAATTCAGATTGCAGGGTTAGGATATAGGGAAGCTGTGGGTCCGAAGGCCTGTTGTCATTGGTATTTTCTCGGATAATTGGAGAGAAGATAACAGGATTTGCCCGGTACTCTGCAGAGAAGTATTATTTAGATCCAGCTAAGCCTTATGTGAACCTCCCCAAGATCACTTATCATGAGTGATGTCAGAAGCAGTCAGAGTCAGACAATGCAGAGATCTTCAAATCCTTCCTTCTCTCTTGTCTCCCTCCACCGAATGTAGTGCTCTCTATTCCCGCCGCTCCCTCGGGAGGAGGAGGTTTCTGGGCCTGGTTTGGGCAGAAATAAATCCGCAGAAAGCAGACTCAGAGGAAGGGAAAGAGCTGCTGTTTTTTGGCTGCCTGGAATAACACTTTTCAGAGGAGGAATTAAAACTCTGTTGGCATTGGTTTCAGAACCAGCATAAGATTACTTTACTGATGGTAGATTTTTTAAGCTAAAATGGAGTAAAGGGATAATAGGGGGCACTGTTGAGGCTGTAGGACACTGGAAGAGATTGTCACAGATGGGCTCCCATGTCTGACTGTGACTGCAAGTGCCCCCCCCCACCTTCATATGCACACATAAATAAAATTTTTGCCTTTATTTTTCCAATCAGTCTGCCTTTTTTTATCAGGGATACAATTAGTGCGGCAGACATTAATTGAAGTTCTGCAACGTGTCGGCAGAGCAAGAAGGTTATGCCACAGGCAGCCTGGGGCAGTTATTTGACAGGGTGTCTTTAGCAAGGGTATATGCAGGGGTGGGGCAACAGGGGTAGCTGAAAGCTGATTGGCTCCCATATATCGTCACTCACATCATTGGCTAATGATAATAATATGACCCTTTCTGGCAGATAAACCATTCTCCTGTTTTTTACTATGGTGTTAACATATCACCCTTGGTTCCACATCAGTTATGGATTACAAGTATTAAATCTCTTGTCCTTACAAAATTGCGATTAGGGAGCTCTTGGCCCACCCTCCTGATGCCAACCTTGTTTCTCTTTGGTCTTGTAAAGTATCTACGCAAGAAATATTGTTCCTCAGGGTACAGGATTCATCCTGACACCTGAGGAACAGGCTTGTTCAGCCTATGACAACTGTTCACTGCTGGCCAACACTGTTCGGTACTAGCAGAAACCGGTCCAAACTAGTCAGAACTTGTCCATGTTGGTCAGAACTGCTCAGAGCTAGTAGCAACCAGTAAGATCTGGTTGTCATGGTCAACACTGCTCAGAATTAGTCAAAACAGGTCAGAACAGGTAAAAACTGGACATCATTGGTAAGGGTCTTTTTGGCAGGAAAGATTTGTGGAAGTATACTGAATTCAAGAGGCTTACAAGGTTGTCCACTGTAAAATATTCAGATAGGAAGATCCTTCTAGGTGGATCAATATGCTTCTCAGTGTGCAGGATTAAATAAGCAGGGGAGGAAGCCAAAATTCAGATGTCTAATAAAACTGGATTTTATGTGTGAATTTATTAAATATTAACAGACAAACAGAGTGTTTAAATATTACCTTATATAACAAACTCACACAGTATGCAGTGCACTTTTCTCCATCTTTTTGCACAGGGATAATCCCTGCTCATTTACAAACACCACAGGGTGACTGTCCCCCCACCTGTGCTTGGCGAGTCCCCTACCAGGCCTTGAATTCGCTGAGTCAGAGTACCAGTGTTGTCATGCGTGGCAGCTGCAATGTTTGGACCAGTCCCAGTGTGTCAAAAGCTGCACACTCTTTGGATCTGGGCAAACCCACACTGCCTTTCCTGCCTCCTAAATCAGCAGTGTGTATGCAGTGCTGGGGTGGGGGTTTGAGGCCTCCACAGAACCCTAGTGAATTTCTGCTGTTAGGAGTCACACTCCGGTACCTTACCTGAATCTCCCTGGGTGAAAAATCCAGCAGTAAGATCAACTGAAATTGACGTCATGTTTTGATGGGCAAACTGAGCTTCATTTACATCTTAGTCTAATGTGTCATAATAATGATACTGTTCAAACATCATCCATCGTCTAGTCACTTACTCTAGTCAGGATTGCAGAGTAATACTGTTTATGATTTATTAAATAATGTGATATTTTGATGAGACCAGTACAGAGGGTTGAAGGTTCAATTCCCACCTCTATCCTTCA